>NC_139153.1:54395821-54813321 GCF_964270905.1 Leucopleurus acutus | reverse complement strand
ATCAAGCTCCCGGACTTCAGACTATACTAAAAAGCTACAGTAATCAAAACAGTATAGTACTGGCACAAAAACAGACATATAGATCAATGGAACAGAATAGAGAGCCCAGAAATAAACCTACACACTTATGGTTAATTAATATATGACAAAAGAGACAAGAATATACAGTGGAGAAAAGATAGTCTCTTCAATAAGTGGTTTTGGGAAGACTGGACATGTTAAAGAATGAAATTAGAACATGTTCTATCACCATACACAAAAATAAACTCAAAATGGAATAAATACCTAAATGTAAAATGGCCTATGGAAACAATAAGACTCTTAGAAGAAAACAGGCAGAACATTCTTTTACGTACTGGTAGCAATATTTTTTTGGATCTGTCTCCTAAGGCAAAGGAAATAAAAGCAAAAATAAACAAATGGGACAGTTTAAAGCTTCTGCACAGCAAAGGAAACCATTGACAAAACAATGATGTTGAAACTTTAAATAGGGTTATCAGAAAAGGCACAATTGCCCCTAATATTTGCAGGACCTGGATCAAGAATACCAGTGGGGTCCACATACTAAATATTCTAAAATTATAAATAAAAAATACTGTTAATTAGAATACATTCTATTCTCTTAGCTTGACATATATCTTCATAATGACAAACTTGAAAATTATGTATAAAGTTATGGCTTTTATATGACAGAAAATACCAAACATTACTGATTTAATTATTATAGTGTGTTTCTGGGTGTTGTGTTGATGGGCTAGCCATATTTAAGTGAATGATCAAATAGAGACATATATAATTCATACTATTTGTATATATTTATATAGTTTAGAAAAGCTTTTTCCTGCTTTACAAAATTTTATTTGGAACCTCATAAAATTTTAGGATGTCAAATTTGAGAAAATGTCCATGGAGGTTCTTTCTTGTATGAGCTGTAAAATTTGGAAGACTTTTCTTTATAAGGACTAATTTCTGTCTCTGGATATTTTGAGCCTGTTTCTCCTCCACTATTTATGTACTCCTTGTGTCAGGTGCTGTGAGATACCTTTATTTTGTAATACAACCTCTGGATCCCAGGCACCTGGTGCCCCAGCTCTGGGGGAGTTAGCACAGTTGAAGTAGGAGTATTTCTAGAAGCTATTCCTACAAGGAGACAACTATCAATAAACACACAGCAGTGTCAGCAAATTATATAAATATGCTTTACTAAACTACCTTTCTGCTGAAACCCCAAAATATATGTGGCCACTTGCTATAAGGGACAGTATGATGGAGGGGACCTCAGAGTGGAAAGAGACCATGGTCTAGCTCTAGGGAAAATAGAGCACTTTCAGAGCCATGTGGCAAAACCCCAACGATGATGAATATGTGGCTTCTCCAAAGCCTTTCCCATTGTTTTGAAGAAAGTCTTTTTAAAAAGTCATCAGTTTCTTCATAAATCCACCTCATTTATCAACAAAAACAAGCCGAAGGGGGGAAAAGCCCACATGAAGTATGTGTAGTTCTATACAGAGCAGATCTTTCCATTTTCAGATTTCAATAGATATTGAAGTTATTCTTGATTAAAAATGTCGTCTCTGGGTGGCCTCATCTTTTCTGAGGGAAAGAACTAGGATCTGGATCACCCTGTTCTCCAGTCTCCTCCAGTTCCCGGGATTCTGAGACTGTCTTTGAAAGTATCTTTGGCGCATTCAGTGTCTCCGGAAGGCTAGTGGAGCCAGATTGCCCACTCGAACCAGAACTGGAGGAAGGTTCCCACTGTTAAAAGATCATTGATAGAGAAAGGGAAGTTGGCTCCAGTACTGATAACAAAGCAAGGACAGTAGTGGGGGCTGGGGAGGGGAAAGCTGGGGTGCCCACCCAGAGGGGGCCTCCCACACAGGGAAACTTCCGCATCACAAACTAGATTGGACTTAGTTTCTGCTCTGAATCATAGCTGGACTCAGTTCTTCCTGCTTAATTTGACTTGGATTATTTATCTCTGTTTAACATGGTGTGCACGGATCATTTTCACTCAGATGGTACCATGCTCCCCAAACGAAGCCTTAACTGTAAAGGACAAAGAATTCAGCAATGACATCTTTCATGCTTTAATTAATGAGAATGCCCCTAAATAAGACCCAGAAGACCACATATCACATCTGAGCACAATTACATTATATCTGCACAATGCCTGCACTTAGCAGTTCTGGGCTTCCTGTTTCTCCAGACAGTATAGAGATAGAGTCACAACTCCAATCCATGTTAGATTATAGGAACCAAACTTGATTTTAGGAACCAATTCTGCAACTATTCAGTGGAGAGATTTTTTTCTGTTCACGGAGGTTAAAAAATAGCTCAGTGGAAACCAACAAAATTAGGTGTAGGTCAGGGAATTACTTCAGTATTTCGTGGCACGATTGGTTTTACTAAGTCCCACATTAGCCTAAAATGTGGTGACTTTATGTCCAGAAGTTTTTTCAACAGTCCTGGTTTCAAATTTACTGTGTTATTTCCCCGCTAGGAAGGCTCATGATTGTCACTTCATGGTGACCATATCTTTGGTTTAGAAAATATTAGGCAAAAGAGAATTTTGCTCTACTTCATTTTCTTCATTGCTAGAGCTGCAAAGGTGAAAGACAGAAAAGTTGACATCAATACCGTAAATTTACAGGCATCCCAGTATCTCTCTTATGGCACTTAAACTGTGTGCATACGAGAGCTTCAGGACAGAAAGAAAAGTAGCCATTATGTTGGATAGCTTGCTTCTGTCATTTATTTTCAAGGAAATCTATACTTGGTCTATCACAATATTTATTAACCTTTATTAGTTTTGTTGCTTAACTGTCTGATTTTCCTACTAAACCATAAGTTTCAAGGAGGTAAGAATCACATATATCATTGTAATGTATGCCTTATTCCATTCATAATTCTAATTGGGGAACACATACTTTTATTAGTGACAACTAAAAAATAGAATTCCAAGTATGTACCAAAGGCATTCTTGTTAATAGTGAAATTCAGGAAAAATCTTTAAATTGGCTTTTAATAAATTCACCATAAGATGAGTCAAATGTGAGTAACAATCAGTACAGGTTGGTTTCTGCTGCTGTTTTTACTGGCAAACAGTGGCCAACTGCCAAAAAGCAGGGTCAATCCACACAGCTGTTTTCAGTGATTCATTTCCCCTGATTTCCCAGCTGACCCACTGGGGAGAATAGCAGGCTTTAAGCCCTACTTACCAGCCTCATGGTCGCAAGGACCTCCCTCCCCTTCAATTGTGGGAGCATTTTAAAGGCTACAGTTGAGGGTCGGTCGTCCTGGGAAACAAAGTCGTTGTCATGCCTAGAGTGTAACCTGGCAAGAATGGGCCAGAAGAAAGTGAATGTTGATTTTAGGGTGAGATGCTCCCCCATGGCTCTGAATCATAACCTGCCCCCCTCCCAGCTTTCTCTCCCACCACACCCAGATGTGAGCCTCACTTTCCAAACACTCTGCCAGTTTCCAAAATACAGAAATTTCTTTCACCCACTGGTCCCACTGCTATTGCCACTGGCTGGAATGCTCTTCCCTCTTCTTTGTTTGAGAACCTCCTCTTTTCTCCAAGGTGCAAGCCAAGTATTACAGTCTCTAGAAGCTTCTCATAAATCCTCCAAGGTGGATTAGATACTCATTCTTAATGGGGGGGATATTGCCCGCAAGGGGATGAAAATTGGCTCTTGGAAGGCAAAAATAATTCTTACTCTTTTTATGTATAAAACACAGACATTGGGGCTTCCCTGGTGGCTCAGTGGTTGAGAGTCCGCCTGCCGATGCAGGGGACACGGGTTCGTGCCCCGGTCCGGGAAGATCCCACATGCCGCGGAGCGGCTGGGCCGGTGAGCCATGGCCGCTGAGCCTGAGCGTCCAGAGCCTGTGCTCCGCAACGGGAGAGGCCCCAACAGTGAGAGGCCCGTGTACCGCAAAAAAAAAAAAACAAAAACACAGACATTAATATAGTACATATATAGACATACAATGTATCTGTAATATGAAATTTTCACTTCAGGGCAGTGATTAGAAGAAAATATTTAAAGAGTCTCCTTAAGTGGGTATTAGTGAAAATAATTTTGAGAAACCCAGGCTACATGCTTCTTTGACTACCCCTGTGCCTACTATTTAGCTTGTTTCAAATCACTGATTTAGAATAGTTTGCTGCCCAGCATTATTGCAGCAAGAGCTGACTCATCCCCCTTTGTAAACCCTTCTCCCACTCCAGTCCTGGCTATAAGCATCTTAAGAGCTGGGACAACTGTCTTGCTCTCCATCACCCCCTTAGGACCAGGCGCAGTACTGCAACGCAGTGGACGCTAAGAAGTTTGTTCAACAGCTTTGAGGAGATCATGGCTTCTCAGCCCTACTCACAACTTTTATACCCGTTGTGCCGTACAAAGAAGCTTTGATTCCCTCCCACTCTTTCAACACCTATATTTGATGAGATGGTGTTTCATGAATTTTGATTCCATCTGCAACAACCAAAGAAGGGATGACTCCAATCTAGTATCTACAAGGGTGTATTATAGTTTCTATTAAAACAATTTTTCTCTCTAAAATCACCCTTATTTCTACCAAAATAGCCAAATAAAGACTAATTTGTTTGGGGAAAAAAAGGAAATAAAAATTTCTTGTAA
The DNA here is from genome assembly GCF_964270905.1 of Leucopleurus acutus. Lineage (NCBI taxonomy): Eukaryota > Metazoa > Chordata > Mammalia > Artiodactyla > Delphinidae > Leucopleurus > Leucopleurus acutus. The sequence goes on along the minus strand of NC_139153.1, from coordinate 54,808,675 downwards.
TCTTAAAAAAAAGAAGGGATGACTCCAAGTTGAACTTACAATGTGGACACATCCTGTTCAAATGTCCAAAGAATGTTTTGGCTCAGCTGTTGTTTAACATGCTCTATTTCCAAAGGTTTCCATCAAGGAGGGTATTTTCACTGTGACATCAGTTGAATCAGAAGTACCGGGTGACAATTTGCAGACATGTTTGCAGCTTTTTGTAGTGGCACAGATCCCTGGGATGACTTCAAGTTCCTTGAAAAGTCAATATCAGAAAACTGTCCTTAAAATGAATTGTACCTGTCATTCTCCTATTTTATCTAGCTCTTGTATTAATATCCCACCTTATAATGAAGAAGGAGAAAATGACAGGGGATAGCTAACTTTATTGAGTGTGTACTACGTTCTGTTTTCCTAAGTATTTTCCATACATTGAACTCTCCCAATAGTCCTATAAGTATTATTGTTTTTCTGATTTACAGATGAGGAAACTGATGATTAAATCAGTTGAGAAATTAGCTCGAGGACTCACAGCTAGAAGTGGACAGCTAGGATTTAAACCCAGGAAAATCTAACTCTAGAGCCGAAGCTTTTAAAGCACTATGCCAGTTTTAAAAAAAAATCTGTTTCAAAAGTACATAAATAAAATAAGAAAAAAAAGATCATTGATTTAACTATTCTTTTTATTGGTAGGCACTTTACCAAATATATCATATGTATTCTAAAAGCATCTAAATGGTGATGATCACGATTGCTGTTAACAAGATTAAATAAATGGGACTGGGCATTTAAGTTTGCAAATCAAGATGAAATTTCCACTTGGGATACATGCATAGCAATCCCAGCTATGGGTCTATATATGGAAAATGGACTGTCCCCAGATAGTACAAAGTTGAAAAATAGATTCCAAGTAAAATATTGAGAAATGTTGGAGAATTTGCATACCACACTTGTTGTTAGAAGTTATCATTGATAGAAAAGTGTGAGTATGTGTTGGGGGGTAATGGGGGTGGTGAAAGGAGACAAAACAGGGAGAAACTGGAAAGACTAAAAGAGAAAATTCAGGTTCTGTGTTGTAAGCATGTCCACTTCCCTCCTCCATTCCAGCTGACAGCATGAAGGAATTCTTTTCATAGAAAGTTGGCATTACAATAGGACATCAGCGACTAAAAGAGAAGAAAAGAAACTCCTGAATGTGGAAAGCAAGTCCATGGTTCAGAAAGCATGAACTTAGCACAGACCTTTTCCATTTCTAGGAGACGTGACATTCCCTGTGTGGCAACATTTCACTCAGCACCCTTGAAAGATCCAGCCACATTTTAAGGTCTTTACAAGAGTACTGAGAGAGTAGTATTCTTTAAACTTAAGTGGATTTTTTTTTTAAAGTATAGGCTTAAAACAGAGGGGAAATTGTAATAAGGGCAAAACAGAATTCAATTCTTTAGCTAAGAAATTTATCCCAAATGAAATTTCAGATTTTATTCTTGTCCTGAAAACTTCCCAAGAAGCCCTTTTTTGTGAGCAAAAATTTTTTTCCTAAGACTTACCACTGATGCTGACTTACTCCTACTCATCAGCTATTTTGTTACTGGAAAGGCACATAGTCTAGTTGAAGGTATGGTCTCTGCAGCAAGATATACTACTGTGTTCTCGGGCAGGTCACTCACCTTCTCTGACCCTCAGTTTCCACACCTACCAACTCAGGTCGTACTATTTACTGCTAAAGGCAGCAATGAGTTGAATGAGGAAGCATACATAAATGTTCAGCTTAATTTCCCCCCCCTTCATTCTTGTCCTTTCTTCTTTGGTTGTCAATGTTTTCTCTAAGTTTTCTTCCAACCTTTAGTTCTGTGGTAGTTAATTCCCCTTGTAAGAAATATTTTTGTAATACTCAGTTGGTTTTCCTGTAAAATTTTCACAGGTAATCAGAGAGTAGAGGCAAACAGGAAAAATGGCGTGGAGGAAATATCATAGTGTGGTTTCATGTGTACAGCTCACCACTGCTGCTTGTGGTCTGAATTAGGGAAAGCAGCCCGGTCACCATTGGAACAGAAAATTTTAAAGTCACTCAAGGCAAGGTCTAGCTGAACAGACATTTCTCAAGTGTGCCAGCTGGCAATGATTATAGAAGGCTCTAAGGGATACAGAGAAAAAGACACAGTTACAAAGAAAAAAAAAGAGATCATTGATTTAATTATTCTTTTTATTGCTAGGCATTTTACCAAATATATCATGTGTATTACATTGTGTGATCTTTTCAATAACATAGGACAGAAACATTTAACCCCGTTTGCAGATGAGAAAACTGAGGTTCTCAGAAACTAAGTTAACTTCCCCAAGTTTAATCAGCTAGTAAGCATCTAGGTCAGAATTCTAACCCAGTCTGGGGGCTCCAAAGGCTGTCCATGTTACCTGCTGATTCCCAATGATATGAGCCAGGATGTATAATTCAAATTAGTTTAAGCAAAAATAGGGAATGTATTAATTCCCATAAGCAAGTCATGGGGAAGAGTAGAAAGAACTAGTCCCAGAAACAACTAGTTCCACTTCATATATATATATATATGCTGTTGGGTTGCCTGTATTTCCTTCTTACCTCCATCCTCCTAATATTAATATAACTTTGATCTTTAACATTTTACTTACCAGGGCTTGTGAGTTTAGAACTCCATACCCCCCAACACACACACACACACACACACACACACACACACACACACACACAAACACCGTGGCCACTTTCCCCAGGCACTGTGGACTGTAAGCTCCTGGAAAGGAAGAACAGTATTTTCTGCACCTTTTGTGTTAGGGCACATAACAAAGGGCTAGGCATAGCCCTGTGTCAACAGCACTTGTTTAAAAAGTACCTGTAGGGCTTCCCTGGTGGCGCAGTGGTTGAGAGTCCACCTGCCGATGCAGGGGACACGGGTTCGTGCCCTGGTCCGGGAGGATCCCACATGCCGCGGAGCGGCTGGGCCCGTGAGCCATGGCCGCTGAGCCTGCATGTCCGGAGCCTGTGCTCTACAACGGGGGAGGCCACAACAGTGAGAGGCCCGCATACAGCAAAAAAAAAAGTACCTGTAAAAAAAATAAAATAAAAAGTACTTGTTAATGTGTATCATTGAAAACATTTACAGACTAATCACATTTGGAGTCCATACTCAGATTTAGCATTGTTTGTGTTAGTGTTCGAAGTACCGTGCAAATGAGTATTTCTGAGAATAGGTATTCACTTTTATTTAAAATGTGCAAATGATGACATTTTCTCAGTTTTTTCCATCTAAAGTTGCAAGGTTATATTAAATCGTTTTCATATTTAATGATATTGTTGCCTTGAAAATGAGGAATATTATGAATGTTAAGCTCTTGCAACCTGCCTTGCATGAGTTTCCCTTATTTAATTCTATTCTTCTCATGATCATTTCTCATACATTTCCATGTATTAATTATGTTCACACTGATGTCTGAAATAACCTCAGTCAAGGTCATTATATATTTTGATGGAAAATCACTTCAATCTCAATGCCAATTTACATTTCCCTATCTAAAGGAGATTCGTAATGACTGTTGAAGACTTTTCTGTAAATAGAGTCTGATTTTGAAATTCTAACTGAATTTTATATTTTGTCCCACAAAAAATAAGCACATCATTATTTTGGCTGAAATTATGGGGTGTCTCACCCAATTATTCATGGCTTGGAACATGAGTTTCTGTTTCTTGTCCTTTTGCCGGTGGGTGGAAAACTGTCTTCCAGGAATGCCATGAATTGTGGATGAGTAATGAGGACACATAGGTGATTTAAGGATACCCAGGGTTTATCTGTACGTGACTGTAGGAAGTTCAAGGGCTAAATGTGCTGAAACATTCATTGGGATGTCAGAATTTCTTTTGCATGAAATGGGAGGCATGACTCTCCTATCATGCATTGCAAATCATGCTCTAATTAGTTTGTCGCTTTTCTTCTGATTACTTTTTTAGTAAAGCCTTTGTAGAGCTTCCAGTTACTCTAGAATATAATCCAATCTGCTTAAGGTTGCCCTCAAGGATATGCAGATTCCAGCCTCTGCCTAACGCCAGGGACACATCTGCATCCCTCTCCCCCATCCCTGCCACGCTGCAGCCACACCTTCCAGTTTCTCTAATGAACACACCCTGCTTCCCACTATTTAGCACACAGTATGTTCACGCATCTATTCCTCCTGCCTGGAATGCTTTCCCCTCCCTTCCTTCACCTGGCTGATGCCCACCAGCTCATAAGTTTCTACTTAAGTAGCATTTCATCCCGACCTCCCTGACCACATGTGTATTTTCAAAGGGCCATGTATTTTAGGTTTGAATTCTGAATGTCTAATTAAGGTTTCTAATTTTTCCCTTAGCCATGGACAGTTCTGTCCCCAGGCTGGTGGGAACCAAGAATAAAGAGCTGAAGAGCAGGAACATTTGGATTCCTCAGATGTTTTTTGTGTCCTTTTCGCAATTCTGGGTCCCCAGAGAATGAAGTCAAAGAAACAAGTACTGAAAGCGCTAAAGCCTCCAAGGATGGAGTCAGCCACAGACAAGTCAGCAAATCCAACAATTTTCCTGGGCTTGTCTTTGGATGACTGAGGTGCTCTCCATGAAGCACAGCAGGGAAGTGGTCCACGAGACTCCTCCATTCAGGCATCACCAGCCCCTGCTGCCCTCAAGGTCTCCCCACAGGGCTCTGTGTGCTGGGCTCCTTCTGTGAGCAGTGACACCCGGGGCACGTATGCCCAGCATTCTGAGTCAATGCCCTCCTGTCATTACTCTAAATAGTTTACAGAAATGATGAGTGTGTGTGCATATGTGTGTCTTCTGATGACTGCAAACATACTTCAGCTTTCTAATTTTCATGCACAATATTCCATACTCACAAATGACATTTTCACTTCGTTTCTGAACTTTCTGAAATATAACTGGGTATACTCCAAACACCTGTGAAGAAGCCACTGCTGTGTGGAAGACTGACCTCAAACTAAACACAATTTCCTACTTCCCACACAACTCGTACTTTCCTTAGTAGCAGCATCACGATCATTAATTATTTTAATTATTTAGTTTTCTAATTATTTGTTCGATGTTGTTTCCTCCTAGTAGTCTGTACATTTCATGAGGTTTGGTACTGTCTTGCATATATATATGTATGTATATATATATATATGTATTGTGTGTGTATATTTATATATGAATATTCCTTTTCAGACTCTTTTCCCTTATAAGTTATTACAAACTATTGAGTATAGTTCCCTGTGCTATACAGTAGGTCTTTGTTGGTTATCTATTTGTGTATATGTTAATCCCAAACTCCTTATGTATCCTTCCTCCCCCCTTTCTGCTTTGGTAACCATAAATTTGTTTTCTGAGTCTGTAAGTCTGTTTCTGTTTTGTAAAGAAGTTCATTTGTATCATTTTTTTAGATTCCACATATAAGTGATATCATATGGTATTTGTCTTTCTCTGTCTGACTTACTTCACTTAGTATGATCATCTCTAGGTCCATCCATGTTGCTGCCAATGACATTATTTCATTCTTTTTATGGCTGAGCACTATGCCATTGTGTGTGTGTGTGTGTGTGTGTGTGTGTGTGTGTGTGTGTGTGTATGTCACTTCTTCTTTATCCATTCATCTCTCAATGGACACTTAGGTTGCTTCCATGTCTTGGCTATTGTAAACAGCGCTGCAATGAACATTGGGGTGCATATATAATATCTTTCTGAATTATGGTTTTGTCTGGATATATGCCCAGGAGTGGGATTGTTACATAATATGGTAGGTCTATTTTTAGTTTTTTAGGGAATCTCTATACTATTCTCCATAGTGGCTGCACCTATTTGCATTCCCACCAACAGTGTAGGAGGGTCAACAAGGAGGTTTTTTAAAAGGAAGGATGCTTATCTCAATCTGAGTAAAACCACACAGATCAAGCCATGCCCCACACAACTCTAATAATTGGTGGCAGTACATCAACTTTTCAAATAATTAAGTTAAAACACTTTCTTGAATACTTAATTATGAACAAATAATCTTGGCACAATGAATGGCAGCTCTTTACTGAACTTTGACAACACCAAAAGATATAACAAATTGTCCCTATTCATAAAGTGATCTGGATTTGTCATACAAAATGCAAAATATACTCAATCCAGAGGGGATATAGACCATGCACATAGAAATGTCCACCCGTCTTTTTACACTTCAGCAAATACTACAACTGCTTTTATTTAAAAATATATTTCCTCACGTCTCCATTCTTTCCATGAAATGAAGAAGTTTGTTTCACACACACACACACACACAAACACACGCTTGTCTAAGCGTATCAGAACACACAAAACACAGAGGTGGCAGGGTGTGGGGCTGGGACTTTATATTTCAGCCCTAGCTTCACAAGAGGTTATTTTGCAAAAGGATTTCAAAAAATAATTACATTTATCAAAACAATATTTATTCTCCTACACCGTTATTGATTTCACCTACACTTATCAAATTTATCTTCTGCCTCTATACTTGCCTGCCTCTCACTTCTTTGGGCTAAGAGCACGTGTGTATCTGTATGCTCAGGGCTGCCCTTTGAAATAAGATGTCTGTGAAACCCAAACACAAAACAGCAGAAATTAGGCTCATTTTTCTTGTCCCTGTTTCTCATTAGATCTGCTCCTGAAATTCTTGGGTCTACCCTAGTTTTTAATTTACCTTTGTGGTATAAACAAATGATGATTGCATTATATTTAGTTCTCTGAACATAGATAAATTACATCATTCTTGTCATGACACTTTAGACCATGAAAATTAAATGGCAGCTAATATTTTTAGAAGCAGTTTTAAAAGCTAATATTAATGTGTCATGAGATATCAACAATGCGTCTATAATTCAAAAGGGCTCCCTTTTCTCCATGCCCTGTCCTGCACTTTTTAAAAAACAGGTAAGATTTTAAATGACGATGATCTCAGGCCATTTAAGATGGTGACTACGTGGTGTGATTTTTGAGGAACAGGGAGTGATTAATGAGACCCCCAGATAAAGTGCCCAATACAAACCCATTAGACAACATCCCAGACCAAAGCTCAGCCAACTTTAAAACACACTCATCTCTGAGGAGTAAGTCCTGGTTAAGATCCAAATAACTCCAAAATCCAACACCCATCTTCCAAGTCATCACCAGCAAAATAAAAGAGAATGCAAAAGAAAATAAAATAGGTAGGCTTTCAAATGAATTTGGCTTTGAACACAATTCCAGCCAGTATCAAATATTCTTGCTTACCATTATCAAAAGAGCAAATCAAAGAAAAGCAACCCAATTTGCAAGCCACGAATTGGCAGTCTCATCCATGTCATACTTGTGATCACTGCTTTTTTCCTAGTTACTGGGCATTTTCATGAGGTCAGCTGTACAGGGGAAACCCATCAGGCATCCACCACCCACCAGCAGCACAGCCGTCCACTCACAACTCTCCCTGGCCACCAGGGTCATTTGCAACTGTGAACATGGCATCACACAGGGACGTGCAGGGGATATGAGTGTGACCTCTGCTAAGTCTCTTGGTCCTTCACTCATTTCAACATCGTGGTGCTTTATGACTTCCCTCGAGAGACAATTCCAATTATTCTCACAGTTTATCTATGTTTGTTTCTGGAAAAATCTGTTTGCAAGTTGCCTTCCTCCCCCATGTCCCCTGGCAATAGGCTTACAGAGGAATATATTTTACCTTTACATTTTTATTTCTGAGGAGAAACTACTAACTAGACTTTTGTTTTCCACACACAAACAGGAAGACTGTGAAATAGCATAGGATAAATTGGTACGCTGAGATAAACATGTACTTCAACTCTGATATCCTGACCTATTTTCAAAAGCTAAGGAAAGAACAAATTCTGTTTCTCCTCCTAAGTAGCTCCATGGGAATTCTCTCAGTGCAGTGGTGATGTAGAGCAACTCTATTCCTGGAAGGGAAGTTCAGCTTTTTAAATTTCCAAAAGAAAAGATTAAAATTGTTCTTTACCTCTCAAAAAATATTCTCTTTCATCACCTCAGTGTTGACAGCAGCTGTCATACCTTGGACTGGAATACTATTGGTAGAATCACTATATTTATGAGATTCCTTAATTTTCTTGAAGTTTTGAAAATAAAAAAGACAGGATATATGACCTTTCAAGCTCTCTTCATTGCCTGATTGTATGGAAGGGACACCTTTTGAGGAGGGAAACTGGGAATCATTTGGAATACAATTTTAGTGTCATGAAGAGAATGCAATTTATTCCAAAGAATAAATTCACCCAAAAACCTATCAATTGCAGTCAATTCCAAATTATCCATGAACATCAGGGACAGAGAGGACAGAGCCAGTGAAATTCCAAGGTTAATCTGAATCCTCCTTTTACTCCTTTCTTCTTGCTCCTTTCTGCCACAGGGCCTTTGCATATGCTGTTCTCTGTTGCACACTAATGCTTTATTCATTTTTTCCTAATTTCTTTTATTGTACCTGTATTTAAGTCTTACTGATGATCCAAAAAATTGAATCAACAAAAAGGGCATTTATTAATTCAACAACTCCTTATGTGGCCAATAAGGGGCAGTATTTTGTTGGCATTTGGAATATAGGAATTATCAGGATAAAGTCTTTGCAGATAGCAAAGGAGATAGCCACAGAACTGAACTATAATCTAGCAGATTCAGCACTCTGGTAGCAGCATGTGTTGGAATGGGAAGCAGCATAACATGGTGGGTAAGAACAGGTGTTCTGGGGCCACAGTTCCTGGGTTTGGTCCTATTCTATCACTTACTAGTTGTGTGATCTTGGACAAGTGACTTACCCTCTCTGGGCCTCAGTTTCCTCATCTGAAAAATAAGGATGATGATAATACTGTATCTACCTCAAAGGACTGCTTTGATGATTAAATGAGGTAATACATGTAAGATGCTTAGAAGAACATCTGCATCAAGCAGGGTTTGTTCTTACTATCAGGGCTCCAGGAGTCCATAGGAGTACATGACAAATTCTGCTGGAGACTTTTCAGGAGACCTGGCACTAGAATTGCATTTTTGAGGGCACAGGAAAAGCATGGACTTCTCTTTCAAACATCTTGGCAACAGCAGACGGTGTTTCCAGATTTCAAATTCCTACCCCACGGTAACTGTACAGGGTCTAAGTTTCAACCCGATACTCTGCCTTGAGGTTTGTTCTTTTTTTCCTTACTCTTTAAAGAAATCATTACTTCCTATTTTAACAAAGGCCATGAAATCATCTCAGAACTTCCTCATGAACGATCCTAGTTTTGGAGAACACGTTCTCAAGCGACATGTTTGTTATTTCAGTGTAAAAACAACCGAATTGTATGTCCTGAATATCCCTGGACCACACCTGGGCTTCAGAATGCAGGAAGGCGGGGATCTAACTGTGCCTGGGACATTCTGAGACAGGCCACATCCTCAAACTGGCTTGAGGCACTTGCTGAGAGTAAAATATGTCTTGGCTGGATTTATTCACTACGAATTATCACTCTCACTGTCTACTCAAAGATTTTAGACCATGAATAAATTACTGTAAGTGATGTCTGGCCAACTCCAACCAACAAAAACTGTGTCTTATGTATCAAGAGAAAGGCAAATCTCAAGTTTGGTAAGTTATATTTTCTTGGACATTCCATGTTCTATGATACCTGAAAGATCAAAATGAGATTGTACTGAAGATTGAAGCTACCCTATATTTCTGTAAATTGTAAACATGACAAAAAAAAAAAAACCCTGAAAATCCCCCATATTTAAAATCTTAAGTTTTCATTGGAATTTAAAGAACTAAAAATTATCTGCTATGATGGACATAAAAGGCTGCCTTGTTAAGAGAAGGAACAGTATAAAGTGATCCGGTGAGGACAATAGGATGGGTATGAATGCAATGTATTTCCCCATAGAAATGTTCAAAATCGAAGCAGTACCATGAACCTTTTATTTTTCCATAAACTGATAGCCTTTGAAATTATTTCTGGACATTTATGAACTCTCTCAAATATCACTTAAAATATTTTTTAAAAATTAAAATGTGTCTTGGGGAGAGGGCACCAAAGACATGGATTCATCATTTTGTGATGAAGAAAAGGGAGTTTGAGTTCGAAGAGCTTTGACAAGGTAGGAAGTGGTCATCCCAGGGATCTAGTCATCATTTTTTCACTCACTGAGCACACTAATTCAAGGGCCCACTATGCAGTAGGATTTTATATACAAGGTTGATTTACTTCCGTCCTTAGGGAGTGTGCCCGGAAACAGATGGCTAAATATTTGGAGAGGACACAGCTTAGGAAAGAGTGAGATAGAAATGTGTCTCAGGTGCTGGGGAACCTTAGAGGGTCTAACTCAGCTCATATGGGGAAGAAAAGTGGTCAGGAAATAAGCACTAGAGAAAGCAATGCTGCACTCCTGCTCCTCTAGAAGGGGAAATAGGATCAGCAGATGGAGGGTACTGGGAAGGGTCTCCAAGCATGAAGAGAAGCAGCGCAGCCCCAGAGTGGTGAATCCAGGATGCACTCAGGGAAGGAACGTATTCCTGCTGGAAGAGCAGTGTGGTGATGCCTTATATATGTTGCTTGTTTGCAGGGTTCATTTTGTGTTCATTGGTATAAGAAGGTTCAAATGCCCAAGTATCCTGTCTATAATCTTAATTTTGAATTACCGTCCTAAGCAATTAAGTATGCAAAACACACCTGAAGAATTCAGAAGAAAGGATGAAACAACTTTCTCTGGTACTTTGCTGAGTTGACAACAGGACCATCTCAGCAACTGATTTTATCACGTAATTAAAGAGGGATCCTCTAATTAAACTGAGAGGCAAACTCTTTTAAACTGCTGATAGATTGCAATATTTTGCTTGAGCCAAAATAAAGTTGACTTTTTGTTGACAAATTTTCAGTACTTACAGATTTATTCAGACCTATTAAAGGCCTGAAAGCAACCAGGAATTGGAATAAATATTTGAACAGAGAGCTGGATGTTTCAAATGTTGAGTAAATCATTAGAATCAGAGCTAGGGCACCAGCTGTGTTCATCCTTTGTCCTTTGCTCACTCTGTTGACACTTGCCCTTATGACCTGGCCACGGTAAACCCTTCACTGGGTGAGGAAAGCTCTATTTTAATTTTGAAGCATTTCTTCTCATCCAGAAAAGTAACAAGTATGAGAAATGTTTATGAGACCAGTAAATTTAAAAATTTCCCTAATAATCAGTTATATCACCCATCATTACTACTTCTGTGTAATCAGTCAGCTTGGCATTGCAGGTAGAATGGTTTAGTCATCTAAAACCACAGGGAATAAACTGTTGGTTCCAATAGCCCTTCTTCTAAGGGTTTCAAGATGTCAGGACACAGTTGTAAGCCACTGAATCCTGTCCCTTTCCACAGCCAGGCCCCTTTTTCATTTCTCACGTGCTGAAGGGCTCAGATACGCTGCCCCTGAATGGACAGGATGTAGAAGATTTTCTTTCTCTGACTGTCCACCACCACCCAGAATGCTTTGGGTTTATATTCCCAAGACTTTGACCTGCCCCTAAAAAGGGACCCTCCTCTGCCTTGTTAAATACAATATAATTATGGGCAAGAAAATAAAGGTCCGTAAAATAAGTCTTCAAGGGATATGATGGAGAGAGGAAGGGTCTGTTTGGCCTTAAAAGATAAACCTGGGCATGTCCCTTACATGTGTGTGACCAGAGATTAAAGATAAGCCTGCTTTGGGCTTGACTGGTGGAAGACTGCAATATTTCTCTTCATTTATAACGACTGACATGTTTGTAATGAATTTTCCTAGCCCAGATTTTGGTCCCTGTTTCCCTTTTCCTGCAATAACTCTTCCATTTTTTCAATTCCACTCCACTGCCCTCTGGCCTTTTCAGTAGCTCCCATTGGTAGCTTATGACGTGTTTTAAAACCAAATCATACTCCTTACATTCAGTAATGCTTCTCTCTTTTCCTCTGCAATTTTTCTAACTTACTATCAATCTTCATGTAAGGTTTGCAGCAAAGTGTGAATAAAAAATATCCCCTTTCTAAGTGGCTTTTTCTATTAACCTGGCTCATCCCACCTTGTCAAAACACTTAGTAGCTCCTGCAAAGTCCTGGCTCAGATTTCAATTTACCTGTGACCTTGGGTGAATGAATTACTTTGCCACTGTGACAAAGAAGGCTCCTCAAGGAATATGGGAATATTCATTCTCTGCTCAGCTGCAAAGTGAGAAGTTGATGATTTCTTGATATATGAACAATGCCCTGTAGTTGAAAAGAATGATAAAAACAACCTCTTTGGTGACCTTAATTGGTTAGAGACACAGGGGAAGCCAGTGTTCAGTACCCCCTCAGAGCTCAAAGCATCCCCTAAAAGATCAGGACTCCATCATGTTTCCTCAACTGCCCCCTCATTCCAAAGTCAGCATCGCATCCCATGGCCCACTCCCCTCTCCCCCATCCCTCCAGCCTACTCAATGATAAAAATATGGGTCATCTCTTATTGAATGCTTACCATGTGCATTGTTGGTCCATGGTAGTCCATTGTTGGTCCACTGTTGATCCATTGTTGGTCCATGGTGGTAGGTTGCATAAACAGTCACAGCTGTTCACACCTCCAGGTTTCCATGATCCTTGCCATGTGACTTTGCAGTTCCTCTCATGGAGGCAGAACTTCCTACTTCCTACTTCCTGCTCCATTGATATTGAGCTTGGCCATGTTATTTGCTTCAGCTAAAAGAATATGGTATGAGTAATGATGGGCCATTTTCAAGCCTAGGCTTCAAGAAGCCTTGAATATATTCACTTTGCCTTTTGGACCTCTGTCTCTGCTCTGAGTGCAAGCCTGAACTAGACACCTGGAAAGTGAGAGAATGTGGCCCTGTTACCTGAGTTACCTTAACACCAGCCAACATCTGGTAAATCCCCAGGCCTGTGGGGGAGACCGTCCTAGACCAGCCAGCCCACATCTGACTGCAGAGATGTGAGTGAACCAAGTGACAGGCACAGCAATATCGAGCCACCCACAGACACTGGAGAAATAATAGTTGGTTTTCATTTTAAGCCATGAGTATTGGGGTGTGGGTCATGCAATAATAACTAACTGGACAAACATTTTGTAAAGAACAGTTTATTTAATCCTCATAATAATCTTAGCAGATTCTATTACTATTCCCATTTTATAGAAGAGAAAACTGAGGTTTAGAGAGTTTTAAGGTCGCACAGGCCTGAAGTAGCAGAGCTAGGATTCCAAACCCAAATGTCTAAGAGTTCAAAATCTGACATGTTTCACCATATACCCCTGTGGACACCCCATTCCTTGCTTTTTTATCCTTGCTCATTCTGAAAGGGAAGGGTTCAACTGTAACCAGTTGAAATTTGCTAAAATTCAGGATGTTTAAGAAGAAGAAATTCTTTTCATTTGACTAAAAATGAGAACTTCAGGTAACTGACTTTCCTTGGGGTCTCTGTTGTCTTGTGAAGCTTCTCGGAAGCAGTGTCCATGAAGAAATAGATGCGGGGCATTTCTGGACACTTGTGGAAACATCGTTTATGGTAAGAACCTATTTATGCAAATAACACTGTTGCCTGCTCTAAAATTTCCCAGTGTCCCTTCCTAATGAGCTCAAATAATTACTGTTGCTCAATCAGAAATAAGTTTATTCCCATGCAGAATAACTAATTGGACAGGTCAATACACAGATGATGATAAGGGGTAGCTTTGTGAGGATGGAGGGATGAAAGCTGGCCGGAAGCTGCTGCGATTTCAGGGAGGTGATGGAGTCAAGCCCACCATATTGCTTGGTAAAAACTACACTTGTTCTCCATGAAGTCGTTCTTTCAACAGAAAAATGGAGTGACTTTTCTTTTGGGTTTTTTTTTGCGGTACGCGGGCCTCTCACTGTTGTGGCCTCTCCCGTTGCGGAGCACAGGCTCTGGACGCGCAGGCTCAGCGGCCATGGCTCACGGGCCCAGCCGCTCCGCGGCATGTGGGATCTTCGCGGACCGGGGCACGAACCCGTGTCCCCTGCAGCGGCACGCAGACTCTCAACCACTGCGCCACCAGGGAAGCCTTTATTCTTATGCGATACACGTAAGAAATGCTTCCACTCTGAGGAAACATGAGTTGGCTTTATTCTTTAGTAGATTCCGATCAATAAACTACGCTCTTGTCAAGCAGTCATCTGTTGTTAATTTGTTTTTTTATTTCCCAAGTTCAGTATTAAGGTTTTCTTTATTTCAAGCAGTTTTTGTTTTAAACATGCAGTAGTTGCTATTCCATCTTGGTTGAGCAGTTTATAAAAGTGCAGACAAGAAGTTTCAACATTTCTAGTAGGTCATGGAGCTTTCCTATGGCTTAAAGAGAATAAGGAAAATGGTGACTATTTTTCTGCTCACAGCCAGTAAATCTGCTATATTTCCCATTGCTGTAATTACTTTCCAAACAACACAGCTGAGAGTGTGAAAAAATTGAATGCTCTGATGCCTGAATCATTCAGAGCCGTCCTGTTTGTTCCATTGACAAGGACAATTGCCTGACATTTTTTCTGATTTTCCATTCTATACAAAGTTGGGAAAGCTGACATTCTTCTTTTGACTCATTCTCACAAACTGGGAAGAATTCCTTAATGGGACCTTTTCTTGACAGATTCATGGCTTCAGTGTAATTAAATAAGTGAAAACTAAACATAGTTCTTAAAAGCTATCTTGTTTTATGTTGAGAATACTAGTTGAGAATACTAGTATGCCAAATAATCCTATAAGGATTAGAAGTATGACATAATTTAAACTGTATTTTTCTGCCTTGTATTATTGTTTAACTTTTGTAAATATATGTTGATACAAGAATATAATATTCTTTCTATGTTATCTTGCTAAAACATTCTCTCGTATTTTCTGTCAATCGCTTCCCCTTCACTTAATTATTTAAAGGTTCTTAATATTTGTTATACAACATTAACAATTTCAAAAAACATTGTTAATTACTGTAGTATTTTATGCTTGAAATAATAAATGTACATTCATATTCAAATGACCTATATCTTAGTTTCCTTATTTGTAGAATGAGGAAATAATGTCCATGTCTCAGGATTCTTAAAAGAGCTCCATGAGATCACGCTGGTGAAAGCACATTGTTATACTGTAATTCACTGCCTTCGTTTAAAATAATCATCACCACCGCATGCATGTATGTATGCATGTACGCATGTATGTAGAGTCTAGTGCACTGGAAAGCACGTTGCTCTAGGGACCAATATACTGTGTCCTACTGCCAGCTCTACTCCTTGTAAGCAGCTTGCCATGGACACAAATAAGCCCTTTTTCATCTGTGGATCTCGGTTCCCTCATTCATAATACAACATGGTTGGATAAGCTTAATATTTGGTTCCTTCATGACCTAAAAACCTTTTTAAAATGTTTTTTAGAAATGCAAATGTTGATTTCTTCCCAGTGCTATCCTTCGTCTCAAAATAAACAACTCAATGACATGTATACCTGAGTAAAATCTCTGCATGCTTGTTCTATGGTCAAACACCATTAAAAAAATATACATATATAGATAGATAGACAGATATAGATATATATACATATATGTTGATATTCCTCCTAAATGACCAGAAACAATCCAGAGTGAGTGATTCCAAAGTCTTAAGCTCTTGGCAGTGTTTTAAAGGTAGCAGACACTACATAAAAACTTTAAAGCAACTCAACAGAGACAGATTTAACTGAGAAGCGTCATTGTCACTGGTGACATCTCATTACCAATTCAAGGAAGCAGTCTCACCTAGATATAAACATATTTAGCATCAACTACAGCATTATACTATTATGAATTTTAGGTCAGAAAATGTGCACTTGTTATGTGTATGCCTAAGGTAAGAAATAATTCACAGCATGCCAGATAAATGTTTATTATACATTTTTATTTCCTTTATTGTCTACACTCTATTTTAAGTTCCTTGAGGGCCAGTGCCATGTCTCTGATATCTATAATAAAAAACCACAACATTTATTTAGTGCCTACTAAGGCTTCATATATATAGTAACTTATTTTATCTGTACAACTCAAAGAAGAAATACAAAGAAAGCAGTTAGGCTCGTAGGGAGGCTTTACTGCAGCCAGGAATCTGGGAATATTCTGTCTTTCTGCTTTGCCATCCTAGCGTGTGACTTCCATTCTTAAGATCACCTCATGGTTCAGTGTGCCTGCTAGGGTTCCAGCTATCATGTTCGTATTTCAGGCTAAAACAGAACAGAAGAAAAGAAAGGGATATAATGCCCAACTGTATCTGAAACTTTAATAATCCTTTCCAGAAGTTAGAAAGAACACTTAGTCTAACCTCTCATTGGTGAGAACTTAATCACAAGAAGACTGAGCATCACATATATTTCTGGAGACAATGTCCTCACCTAAACGTTCAGAGTCTGTAACCAAGGAAGGGGAGAACATTTAATAGGCAATTTATACAGCTGTCAACTCCATGCTACAGATGCAGACACTAAGGCTGATTTTGGTCAAGTATGTGCACAATCACAAGATATTACAGTTAGTCACCTACCTCATCCCAAAGTGTGAACTCTTCACGATGTAGTACTGCCATCAGTGTTACCTCACAGAAGGCTGCCACATAACGGGCATCAATACCAGTTTCCTGCAGTGAGACAGCAAATGGGCACCCTGGACCGGCAGCAGTAAAATGGTGAAGAACATGGGCTCCTGAGCAGTGCTTCTCAAATTTTAATGTGCACGTGATTCCCCTATGCATCTAGTTACAATGAAGATTATGATTCAGTAGAAATGGGGTGGGACTGAGAGCCTGAATTTCTAACAAATTTGCAGGGAATAGCTATGCTGGATTAATTAAGATATACTATTAAAATTAAATTAATTTCACCTATTTCTTTTGATTTTAAACTATGGTCAGTAGAAAATTTTAAACCGCTCACATTATTTTTTTTAACAATTTTATTGGAGTATAATTGCTTTACAATGGTGTGTTAGTTTCTGCTGTATAACAAAATGACTCAGCTATACATATACATACATTCCCATATCTCCACACTCTTGCGTTTCCTACCCACACTCCCTATCCAACCCCACTAGGTGGACACAAAGCACCGAGCTGATCTCCCTGTGCTATGCGGCTGCTTCCCAGTAGCTATCTATTTTACATTTGGTACTGTATATATCTCCATGCCAATCTCACTTCATCCCGCTTATCCTTCCGCTGTGTCCTCAAGTCCATTCTCTACATCTACGTCTTTATTCTTGTCCTGCCCCTAGGTTCTTCAGAACCACTTCTTTTTTTTTTTCTAATTCCATATATGTTAGCATACAGTATTTGTTTTTCCCTTTCTGATTTATTTCACTCTGTATGAGAGTCTCTAGGTCCATCCACTTCATGACAAATAACTCAATTTTGTTTCCTTTTATGGCTGAGTAATACTCCATTGCATATATGTGCCACATCTTCGTTATCCATTCATCTGTCGATGGACACTTAGGTTGCTTCCATGTCCTGGCTATTGTAATACACCTGCAGTGAACACTGTGGTACATGACTCTTTTTGAATGATGGTTTTCTCAGGGTATATGCCCAAGAGTGGGATTGCTGGGTCATACAGCAGTTCTATTTTTCATTTTTTAAGGAAACTCCATACTGTTCTCCACAGTGACCGTATCAATTTACATTCCCACCAACAAATTCTCCAGAATTTATTCTTTATAGATTTTTTGACGGTGGCCATTCTAACCAGTGTGAGGTGATACCTCATTGTAGTTTTGATTTGCATTTCTCTAATGATTAGTGATGTTGAGTATCCTTTCATGTGTTTGTTGGCAATCTGTATATCTTCTTTGGAGAAATCTCTATTTAGGTCTTCTGCCCATTTTTGGATTAGGTTGTTTGTTTTATTGATATTGAGCTGCATGAGCTGCTTGTATATTTTGCAGATTAATCCTTTGTCAGTTGTTTCATTTGCAAATATTTTCTCCCATTCTGAGGGTTCTCTTTTGGTCTTGTTTATGGTTTCCTTTGCTATGCAAACGCTTTCAACTTTTATTAGGTCCCATTTGTTTATCTTGGTTTTTATTTCCATTTCTCTAAGAGGTGGGTCAAAAAGGATCTTGCTGTGATTTATGTCATGGAGTGTTCTGCCTATGTTTTCTTCTAAGAGTTTTATAGTGTCTGGCCTTACATTTAGGTCTTTAATCCATTTTGAGTTTATTTTTGTGTATGGTGTTAGGGAGTATTCTAATTTCATTCTTTTACATGTAGCTGTCCAGTTTTCCCAGCACCACTTATTGAAGAGGCTTTCTTTTCTCCATTGTATAGTCTTGCCTCCTTTATCAATGATAATGTGACCATATGTGCATGTGTTTATCTCTGGGCTTTATATCCGGTTCCATTTATCTTTATTTCTGTTTTTGTGCCAGTACCATACTGTCTTGATTACTTAGCTTTGTAGTATAGTCTGAAGTTAGGGAGCCTGATTTCTCCAGCTCCGTTTTTCTGTCTCAAGATTGCTTTGGCTATTCAGGGTCTTTTGTGTTTCCATACAAATTTTTTGTTCTAGTTCTTTGAAAAATGCCATTGGTAGTTTTATAGGGATTTCATTGATTCTGTAGATTGCTTTGGGTAGTAGGGTCATTTTCATAATGTTGATTCTTCCAGTCGAAGAACCTGGTATATCTCTCCATCTGTTTATATCATCTTTAATTTCCTTCATCAGTGTCTTATAGTTTTCTGCATACAGGTCTTTTGCCTCTTTAGGTAGGTTTATTCCAAGGTATTGTATTCTTTTTGTTGTGGTGGTAAATGGGAGTGTTTCCTTAATTTCTCTTTCAGATTTTTCATATTAGTGTATTGGAATGCAAGGGATTACTGTGCATTAATTTTGTATCCTACTACCATACTAAATTCATTGACTAGCTCTAGTAGTTTTCTGGTAGCGTCTTCAGGATTCTTTATGTATAGCATCATGTCATCTGCAAACAGTGAGAGCTTTACTTCTTCTTTTCAATTTGGATTCCTTTTATTTCTTTATCTTCTCTGAATGCTGTGGCTAAAACTTCCAAAACTATGTTGAATAACAGTGGTGAAAATGGGCAATCTTGTCTTGTTCCTGATGTTAGTGGAAACGTTTTCAGTATTTCACCATTGCGAATGATGTTTGCTGTGGGTATGTCATATATGGCCTTTATTATGTTGAGGTAAGTTCCTTCTATGCCTACTTTCTGGAGGGTTTCTATCATAAATGGGTGTTGAATTTGTCGAAGGCTTTTTCTGCATCTATTGAGATGATCACATGAATTTTCTCCTTCAGTTTGTAAATATGGTTTATCACATTGATTGATTTGCGTATATTGAAGAATCCTTGCATTCCTGGGATAAACCTCACTTGATCATGGTGTATGATCCTTTAAATGTGCTGTTGGATTCTGTTTGCTGGTGTATTGTTGAGGATTTTTGCATCTATGCTCATCAGTGATATTGGCCTGTAGTTTTCTTTTTTTGTGGCATCTTTCTCTGGCTTTGGTATCAGGGTGAGGGTGGCCTCGTAGAATGAATTTGGGAGTGTGTTCCTCCCTCTGCTATACTTTGGAAGAATTTGAGAAGAGTAGATGTTAGCTCTTCTCTAAATGTTTGATAGAATTCAACTGTGAAGCCATCTGGTCCTGAGCCTTTGTTTGTTGGAAGATTTTTAATCACAGTTTCAATTTCAGTGCTTGTGACTGATCTGTTTATATTTTCTATTTCTTCTTGGTTCAGCCTCAGAAGGTTGTGCTTTTCTAAGAATTTGTCCATTTCTTCCAGGTTGTCCATTTTATTGGCATATAGTTGCTTGTAGTAATCTCTCATGATCTTTTGTATTTCTGCAGTGTCAGTTGTTACTTCTCCTTTTTCATTTCTAATTCTATTGATTTGAGTCTTCTCACTTTTTTGCTTGATGAGTCTGGCTAATGGTTTATCAACTTTGTTTATTTTCTTAAAGAACCAGCTTTTAGTTTTATTGATCTTTGCTATTGTTTCTTTCATTTTTTTTTTCATTTATTTCTGATCTGATCTTTATGATTTCTTTCCTTCTGCTGACTTTGGGTTTTTTTGTTGTTGTTCTTCTTTCTCTAATTGCTTTAGGTGTAAGGTTAGGTTGTTTATTTGAGATGTTTCTTGTGTCTTGGGGTAGGACTGTATTTCTATAAACTTCCCTCTTAGAATTGCTTTTGCTGCATCCCATAGGTTTTGGGTTGTCGTGTTTTCATTGTCATTTGTTTGTAGGTATTTTTTTATTTCCGCTTTGATATTTTCAGTGATCTCTCAGTTATTTAGTAGTATATTATTTAACCTCAATGTCTTTGTATTTTTTACAGATTTTTTTCCTGTAATTGATACCTAGTCTCATAGCGTTGTGGTCGGAAAGAATACTTGATACGATTTCAATTTTCTTAAATTTACCAAGGCTTGATTTGTGACCCAAAGTATGATCTATCCTGGAGAATGTTTCATGAACACTTGAGAAGAAAGTGTAATCTGCTGTTTTTGGATGGAATGTCCTATAAATATCAATTAAGTCCATCTTGTTTAATGTATCATTTAAAGCTTGTGTTTCCTTATTTATTTTCATTTGGAAGATCTGTCCATTGCTGAAAGTGGGGTGTTAAAGTCCCCTACTATTATTGTGTTCCTGTCGATTTCCCCTTTTATGGCTGTTAGCATTTGCCTTATGTATTGAGGTGCTCCTATATTGGGTGCCAAAACACTTACAATTGTTATGTCTTCTTCTTGGATTGATCCCTTGATTATTATGTAGTGTCCTTCTTTGTCTCTTGTAATAGCTAAGTTCCTTTAGCATTTGTTGTAAAGCTGATTTGGTGGTGCTGAATATTCTTAGCTTTTGCTTATCTGTAAAGTTTTTAATTTCTCCATTGAATCTGAATGAGATCATTGCTGGATAGAGTAATCTTGGTTGTCGGTTCTTCTCTTTCATCACTTTAAATAGGTCCTGCCACTCCCTTCTGGCTTGCAGAGTTTCTGCTGAAAGATCAGCTGTTAACTTTATGGGGATTCCCTTGTTTGTTAATTGTTGCTTTTCTCCTGCTGCTTTTAATATTTTTTCTTTGTCTTTAATTTTTGATAGTTTGATTAATATGTGTCTTGGCGTGTCTCTCCTTGGATTTATCCTGTATGGGACTCTCTGTGCTTCCTGGAGTTGATTGACTATTTCCTTACCCTGGGACTCTTATAATTCTAATATTGGTGCATTTAATGTTGTCCCAGAGGTCTCTGAGACTGTCCTCAATTCTTTTCATTCTTTTATCTTTATTCTGCTCTGCAGTAGTTATTTCCACTATTTCATCTTCCAGGTCACTTATCTGTTCTTCTTCCTCAGTTATTCTGCTATTGCTTCCTTCTAGAGAATTATTAATTTCATTTATTGTGTTGTTCATCATTGTTTGTTTGCTCTTTCATTCTTCTAGGTCCTTGTTAAACGTTTCTTGTATTTTCTCCATTTTATTTCCAAGATTTTGGATCATCTTTACTATCATTACTCTGAATTCTTTTTCAGGTAGACTGCATATTTCCTCTTTATTTGTTTGGTCTGGTGGGTTTTTACCTTGCTCCTTCATCTGCTGTGTATTTCTCTGTATTCTCATTTTGCTTAACTTACTGTGTTTGGGGTCTCTGTTTCACAGGCTGCAGGTTCGTAATTCCTGTTGTTTTTGGTGTCTGCTCCCAGTGGGTAAGGTTGGTTCAGTGGGTTGTGTAGGCTTCCTGGTGGAGGGGACTGGTCCCTGTGTTCTGGTGGATGAGGCTGGATCTTGTCTTTCAGGGGGATAGGCCCACGTCCGGTGATGTGTTTTGGGGTGTCTGTGAACTTATTATTTTAGGCAGCCTCTCTGCTAATGGGTGGGGTTGTGTTCCTGTCTTGCTAGCTGTCTGGCATAGTGTGTCTAGAACTGTAGCTTCCTGATCGTTGAGTGGAGCTTGGTCTTAGCGTTGGGAAGGAGATTTCTGGGAGAGCGTTCACCGTTTGATATTATGTGGGGCCAGGATGTCTCTGGTGGACCAATGTCCTGAACTTGGCTCTCCCACCTCAGAAGCTCAAACCTGACATCCAGCCAGAGCACCAAGACCCTGTCAGTCACACGGCTCAGAAGACAAGGGTGGAAAGAAAGAAAGAAAGGAAAGAAAGGAAAGAAAGGAAGAAAGGAAGAAAGGAAGAAAGGAAGAAAGAAAGAAAGAAAGAAAGAAAGAAAGAAAGAAAGAAAGAAAGAAAGAAAGAAAGAAAGAAAGATAGAAGAAAGAAAGAAGAAAGAAAGAAAGAAAGAAAAAGAAAGAAAGAAAGAGTGAGAGAAAGAAGGAAAGAAGGAAGGAAAATTAAAAAGTTATTAAAATATAAAAAATTATTAAAAATTAAAAGGTACAAAAAAAGGAAGCAAAGTAAAGAAGAGAGCAACCAAATCAAAAAACAAATCCACCCATGATAATAAGTGCTTAAAAATTATACTAAAAAAAAAAGAAAAAAATTTGACAGTCAGCACCCTATGACAAATTGCAAAAGCAAAGTTATACAGAAAAAAATCACACAAAGAGGCATACACATGAATACTCACAAAAGGAGAAAAGGGGAAAATATATATATATATTTTTTTTTAATTTAACAGAAGAGAGCAACCAAATCAATAAACAAATCTACCAATGATCTTAAGCTCTAAATACTAAACTAAGATATACATTAAATCAGAAACAAATTAGATGCAGAAAGCAAACCCCAATTCTACATTTGCTCCCAAAGTCTACCACCTCAATTTTGGGATGATTCCTTGTCTATTCAGGTATTCCACAGATGCAAGGTACATCAAGTTGATTGTGGAGATTTAATCCGCTGCTCCTGAGGCTTCTGGGAGAGATTTCCCTTTCTCTTCTTTGTTCTCACAGCTCCTGGGGTTCAGATTTGGATCTGGCCCCGCCTCTGCATGTAGGTCACCTGAGGGCGTCTGTTCTTCACTCAGACAGGACGGGGTTAAAGGAGCAGCTGATTAAGTAGCTCTGGCTCACTTAGACTGTGGGGGAGGGAAGGGTACGGATGCAGGGCGAGCCTGTGGCAGCAGAGGCCAGCATGACGTTGCACCAGCCTGAGGTGCGCCATGTGTTCTCCCGGGGAGATTGTCACTGGATCACGGGACCCTGGCAGTGGCGGGCTGCAGAGGCTCCCGGGAAGGGAGGTGTGGACCTGTGCTTGCACACAGGCTTCTTGGTGGCGGCAGCAGAAGCCTTAGCGTCTCATGCCCGTCTCTGGTGTCTACACTGATGGCCACGGCTCGCGCCCATCTCTGGATCTTGTTTAGGCGGTGCTCTGAATCCCCTCTCCTCATGGAACCTGAAACAATGGTCTCTTGCCTCTTAGGCAGGTCCAGACTTTTTCCCGGACTCCCTCCCGGCTAGCTGTGACGCACTAGTCCCCTTCAGGCTGTGTTCACACAGCCAACCCCAGTCCTCTCCCTGGGATCTGACCTCGGAAGCCTGAGCCTCAGCCCCCAGCCCTGCCACCCCGGCGGGTCAGCAGACAAGGCTCTCGGGCTGCTGAGTGCTGGTCGGCACCAATCCTCTGTGCGGGAATCTCTCTGCTTTGCCCTCTGCACCCCTGTTGCTGCGCTCTCCTCCCTGGCTCTGAAGCTTCCCCCCTCTGCCACCCCCCATCTCCGCCAGTGAAGGGGCTTCCTAGTGTGTGGAAACCTTTCCTCCTTCACAGCTCCCTCCCAGAGGTGCAGGTCCTGTCCTTATTCTTTTGTCTCTGTTTTTTCTTTTTTTTTTTTTTTTTTGCCCTACCCAGGTATGTGGGGAGTTTCTTGCCTTTTGGGAAGTCTGAGGTCTTCTGCCAGTGTTCAGTAGGTGTTCTGTAGGAGTTGTTCCACATGTAGATGTATTTCTGATGCATTTATGGGAAGGAAGGTGATCTCCACATCTTACTCCTCTGCCCTCTTGAAGGTCCTCCCTCACATTGTATTTTTATTGGACAATGCTGGTCTAGATTAAGTGATGCTACTTAGTTTAAATCCTGAATCCCCACTTACTAGCAGAAAGACAATGGGTAAATTAACTTCACTAAGTTCAGTCTTCCCTTGTAAACTGGGGGTAATAAAAGTGTTCCCTTCCTAGGGTTGTTGTGATGATTAAGTAAGAGAAAGAAAATAAAGCACTTAACACATGGTAACTCTTTGAAGCTGAACTATAGCACTGGGATTTCAACCAGGACCACTAAACAAAAATCATTTGATGCCTCATATTTTAAAACTATGCCAGGCATAGTAATCAGGCACTTTAATAATCTTTGTTGCCAACTATCAATACTTTAAAAGGGATGTTGGTCTTACACATCACATAAACCAACTCATTCTCCTAATTTTCTAAATTCAGTAAAATTGATGAGATTCCCAGTGAGCCTAAAGACATGAAGTCACATTCAGTCATCAGTGTTGGATGGAATTACGGAACCTACACTTGCAGGTCAGCTGATTCATGTCAGTGTTGCTCGCACAGACCTACATTTTACTATAGGTCCCCAAAACAATTTATATACAAAAAATGTATCTCTTCCGAGCTCCATGTTTTCACTGGTCCACCTCTTCCCAGAACACGCTGGGTCAGGGGAATTCTCCAGCAGTCAATTCACAGATTGGGCAATTTGCCTAAAGCCAATTAGTGGAAAGGCCAATTCACCAAACCACTGATTCATCACATTGACTTATTTCGACTATTTCATTGTGGTTCGTGGGTTGTGATCGTGTCCTCATTACAGCATTTTAAGGAATGTTTAATTTGTTTCTGTCAGAGTCCCCTACTGTTCCAGCTGAAGCAAAAGGGCCAAGAGAGGAAGAGGTTGAAGAAAGAGCAGAGAAAGGAGACTTGAAAAGGGGAAGCTGCAGGGTGGAGAGGATAGAGACACCACAGAGGGTGAGAAGAGTGTGGTGACAAACTATGATCTCTAATAGGGAGCAGTCTTAGCCATGCATTTTTCAAGATGATTATCGGTCATGCAAGCAGACAATTGTAATAGTTCCTGATATTCGAGAAAGTACTCCAGAATGTATATCTATTGACTATGTGAAGAATTCTTATTAATATAATCTCCTCATGCATAATAATACATTCTAATAATCAATTTTCATATTCAGTAATTATCCATGGGAAACATCTTCCTTGTGTCCCCATCTCTAGGGTCTCTGCCCCTCATTCTCTCATTCTCCAGCTGGCAGTAATAGGAAGTGGGGGCAGAAACGTACTGAAGATTCTTAGCATGCTGTTACCCATGCAAAAATGAAAAGAGTTTTTTAAAACGTAAGTTAGGTAAATTGGTCGTTGAACACACTTGCCTTTGGCAAAATGGTCATTTAATAAATCAGCTTCTATAGATGGAGAGATATACTATGTTCTTGGATTGGAAGAATCAACATTGTGAAAATGACTCTACTACCCAAAGCAATCTACAGATCCAATGCAATCCCTATCAAACTACCACTGGCATTTTTCACAGAACTAGAACAAAAAATTTTGCAATTTGTATGGAAACACAAAAGACCCCGAATAGCCAAAGCAATCTTGAGAACGAAAAATGGAGCTGGAGGAATCAGGCTCCCTGACTTCAGACTATACTACAAAGCTACAGTAATCAAGACAGCATGGTACTGGCACAAAAACAGAAAGATAGATCAGTGGAACAGGATAGAAAGCCCAGAGATAAACCCATGCACATATGGACACCTTATCTTTGATAAAGGTGGCAGGAATGTAGAGTGGAGAAAGGACAGCCTCTTCAATAAGTGGTGCTGGGAAAACTGGACAGATACATGTAAAAGTATGAGATTAGATCACTCCCTAACACCATACACAAAAATAAGCTCAAAATGGATTAAAGACCTAAATGTAAGGCCAGAAACTATCAAACTCTTAGAGGAAAACATAGGCAGAACACTCTATGACATAAATCACAGCAAGATCCTTTCTGACCCACTTCCTAGAGTAATGGAAATAAAAACAAAAATAAACAAATGGGACCTAATGAAACTTCAAAGCTTTTGCACAGCAAAGGAAACCATAAACAAGACCAAAAGACAACCCTCAGAATGGGAGAAAATATTTGCAAATGAAGCAACTGACAAAGGATTAATCTCCAAAATTTACAAGCAGCTCATGCAGCTCAATAACAAAAAAACAAACAACCCAATCCAAAACTGGGCAGAAGACCTAAACAGACATTTCTCCAAAGAAGATATACAGACTGCCAACAAACACATGAAAGAATGCTCAACATCATTAATCATTAGAGAAATGCAAATCAAAACTACAATGAGATATCATCTCACACCAGTCAGAATGGCCATCATCAAAAAATCTAGAAACAATAAATGCTGGAGAGGATGTGGAGAAAAGGGAACACTCTTGCACTGCTGGTGGGAATGTGAATTGGTTCAGCCACTATGGAGAACAGTATGGAGGTTCCTTAAAAAACTACAAATAGAACTACCATATGACCCAGCAATCCCACTACTGGGCATATACCCTGAGAAAACCATAATTCAAAAAGAGTCATGTACCAAAATGTTCATTGCAGCTCTATTTACAATAGCCCGGAGATGGAAACAACCTAAGTGCCCATCATCAGATGAATGGATAAAGAAGATGTGGCACATATATAGAATGGAATATTACTCAGCCATAAAAAGAAATGAAATTGAGCTATTTGTAATGAGGTGGATAGACCTAGAGTCTGTCATACAGAGTGAAGTAAGTCAGAAAGAAAAAGACAAATACCGAATGCTAACACATATATATGGAATCTAAGAAAAAATAAAATGTCATGAAGAACCTAGGGGTAAGACAGGAATAAAGACACAGACCTACTGGAGAATGGACTTGAGGATATGGGGAGGGGGAAGGGTGAGCTGTGACAGGGCGAGAGAGAGTCATGGACATATACACACTAACAAACGTAAGGTAGATAGCTAGTGGGAAGCAGCCGCATGGCACAGGGATATCGGCTCGGTGCTTTGTGACCACCTGGAAGGGTGGGATAGGGAGGGTGGGAGGGAGGGAGATGCAAGAGGGAAGAGATGTGGGAACATATGTATATGTATAACTGATTCACTTTGTTATAAAGCAGAAACTAACACACCATTGTAAAGCAATTATACCCCAATAAAGATGTTTAAAAAAAAAATCAGCTTCTAGAATATATATATATACCTGAATCGCTGTGCTGTATATCTGAGACTTACACGATATTGTAAATCAACTCCATGTCAATAAAAAAATTTTTTTTAAGAACTAATTTTAAAAATCAATCAATCAACCATTCAATCAGTCAGTCAGCTTCTAGGAGCTGGCCTGCTTCTGGACGTGCAAAGAAAGCTGATGATGGATGAATTAGGAGGCAGGAGCTAAAAACTGGAGAGGTTTTGTATTCTGCTTTCTACTTCCATAAGAAAAAGCTTTAGACAAACATTGATCAGGTATATACAATCCTTTACTTTAAGAGCCCTGGCTATTGTGTAGGGTCTAAAGCAATGTCAACAAATATTTGTCCCTGAGTCCTGCCCCCTTCTCACCCATCCTTCACTTATCAACCATGCTGCTGCTCCCTGCTTCAGTGGATGTGACTAGAACCTTCTTAGTCACCCCAAGGTCAGTGCACTTTTGGGTATTTGAGTAACGGGAAATGTAATTGAGTCTCCCAACTATCTTAGCACATACAAGCGAACAGAGCTGTTCTTCCCCAAAAATAGAGTGAAAAAGAAATATACCACTATCTTAATGAGAGAGCATAATTCAAAGACCAGGAAGGCATGCCTAAGCGCAGACTGAAGGTCTTAGAGTAATTAAAGACTGTGTCAGGGAGAAGGGGTGCTGAGAGATCTGAAAGGAATTACTGATGATGGTCACCTCAGATCACGGATGGCTTTCTCCCTAAATCCACCTGTGTGGGCCTGGAGGCAGCTGTGTTCATCTCCTGAGATGGGAACATTAGGTTGTCATAACCTGGCTCATTTAAAATTTCCATACTGGATTTGACCGTCTCTCCTCGTCTTCTGGGTTTGCACAAGAAAGTTTCTAAATCTAATTTGACTTCTGTGAGCTACAAGTATCTGAGCCTCTTAGCAAATATATCTCTTTCTATAAATTCTGCTTTATAATCATAATTATCATTTTTACTCCATCTTACCTGCTATATGTGTGTGTATTTACATGAGGCTCTTAGATCTTTACAACAATGTTATGAGGTAGATATTTGGATCCTCATTTATAGAGGAAATAACCAGATCTCAAATATGTAAGGAATACGTTCAGCTCCAGAGACCTCAGCTGGACAAAAACCAAAGAAAGAATATGTTTGACTCCAAAGTCTCAACCCTTGCGTGCTAGAGTCTTCTGAGTCTAAAAGCCACTAATGGGTCACTCTTGAGAGGTGAAAAGACCAGGTATCTGAACCATATTCTGAATTATGGAAAATCCACACGTTTACAGGCAGTCTCTCCTGGGCGTAATGGAATAATATTGTCCATAACTGTATCAACTGTTTGCAACTTCCTGGTTTTCTTATTATTTTGAAAGTCAAATTACTATGTAATAATAACCATACACATGTGCTTAATATTTTTCTCATATACGTACGTGTGTGTGTGTGTGTGTGTGTGTGTGTGTGTGTGTGTATATATATATATATTTAGATTACTGTAGTAGAATAAAAGCCATTGTTTTTTGTTCACAGAATATCTATTAACGTCTCACAAAGTAAGAGCACTCTTAGTTAAACATATGCAAATAAAGTGACCTAGACTCAGGCTCCAGAGATCAATTCTTTGGGTCAGGATCAGCTTTTGGCTGAAACAAGGCAGTACACCTTGCTCCCCAACAAAAATATAATAATGACAATGAGGCCAACCAAAACCTGACTAGCACAGGAGTCCAGCCAGTAATGAAAACCAGAAATTCTAGAGCTGCCAGAAGTTGACGTCAAGATGAAAGTCAAAAGCAAAAACAAAACAAAACAAAACAAAACTAGGCTCAATGCAGAAACAGCCCTATGACGAATACACTGGAACAACTTGGAAAATTCTCATTCATAAAAGCTTCCTTCTTTTCCCTTATAATTTAAATCTCCATCTCTCACAATGTGTGAAACATCGAGCCGATACTTGGATCCCTTGGATGAGGACAGTTTAGAAAGCAGTGAGGACAGATGAAGGGTTTACCTCTTTCTCAGTGGAGGGTAGAAGGCTTCACAGTGGGAACCTTGATAGGTACATATGATAATTCTCAGAATATTGAGTTTATCAGAACATCCTGTTCTTTGGTAAAATAAGGCTTTCCTGACACAAATATTCCCGACCTTGGGAAAGTATTTATGAGTGTTACGTACAAAAGGATGTGTTTTTGTGTTTGCCATCTGTGAAATGAAAGCAGTGAACGATGCTCGGAAATGGCCGGAACACAATTCATTGGTTGGGAGGGCTTCCAGTATTTTAAAAGGCTCAAGTTGGCATTCGAAGAGAACATGAGAATTTACCTTCACACCACTTAAGTCTCAACAAAAGAAGAATGACAATTAATATAGGGAAAAGGAGTTTCTTTCAGAACACAGGAAACTGAGTCAGAGAAAAATCCAGGCCTCAGATTCCAACTCCAATTTTGGTCCGAATGAGCTCACTGGGCAGTAAGGGCATATGAATGGCAAACTTTCATTTGAAGGAAAGGTAGGGAAGGGGAGGGCCAGGGAAGCCCCATATAATTCAACCTACAATCCCCCTGGTTCTTAAATGTTCAAAGAAATGACACAGTAAAAATAAGCAAGCAAAATACCCACCAAACAAACAAAAAACAAAACAAAACCTTGTAAGGTCATGGTTCTAAACATAGCAGGATCAAAAAACCCTCAAGATTTTCTTCAGTCAGGAAATGAAGAAACAAGTACCTGGAAGCAGGAAAGAGGTCTGAGACCTACAAGAACAGATCTATAAGAGCATCAGCAAGATGCGAGCCTCGCTAGATACATACTGACCGTGACTCTATCGGGTTCCTTTGAATCGGAAAGGGGAAGTTGAATTTCAGTGTACATCCAATAGTATAAACCACAAACCCTTGCTAAAAAATAAAAACTCTCACCTCACACCATTGGAAGATGCTCAGGTCAATGGAAAAGTGGCTTTTGCTTTATCATTCTGCTTTACAGTTAAATTTCCCGAAATAGATTGTTTTTGTGTTAAGTCAATTGTGTCATTCACAACCATCCTACCTTTTTAGTAAATAAAGTAACTTCCATTTGTTGGTGGTACGTGAGGGCTATTGGCCTCTCTTCCCTACTATCATGACCAGATTGCAATGAAAACAAGTCTAAAACCAAGTTTCTTTGCACATACAAACATTTATTACCAAACAGGTACGACACCAGTTTATAAACTAGCAAGTAAACTCAAGAAACACCAGCTCTCTGTTCTTCTAAGTGCTCTGACAGCTCACTCCAGGAAAGGTCTGCTCAGGACAAATGCAATAAGGTTTTACTGGCAGGAGTAAGGCAAAAAGAACCCCAGAAATCTGTGTCTGTACATAGACCATTTTGTTTTCTACCTGTCTGTCTGTCTGTCTACCTATGTATCTTTTAGAATCTAAAGTTCCATTCTGAAGCACACAGTCTAGATTTATTGGATTCTTGCTCCCTGTTCACATAAGGTTACAAAAGCCTTTAGAATGCCACATATTCTAAGGTGTAGAATAAACCCTACTAATGTAAATGTATATCTACCGTGCCACCTCGATTGAAGTGCTTTAAAGTACAAACAACAATAGAAATAACTCAAGTGTCCATCAAATGGGGGCATATTCTGCCCAGTGCCACAGTCTAGCCAGCTGCAGTGTCAGCCACAGACCCAGGGGTTTTTGTTTAATTCCAGAAAGTTCCAGCCTACATGGCAGGTGAAGGAGGTTTCCTTGGACTGTCATCAGAGTTCTGCAGGACGTCTATCTGGCCAAAAGCAAGAAGACGGAACTGTTAGGTAGCAGAAGGTTATTAAAATATAGACCAAGAAAGGAAGAAAAGGGCAAAGGTAGAAAAGAATGGTACTGATTTCCTGTAATGAGCCCTTATAAAATGCTTTCTCCTCCCTGGAGACCCAGTAGAATTCAATTGTTATCAAACCAAACTAAAATTATGAAACAGACTCTCTTTCTTCTTGCATTGTAATAAATAACTTCTTGTGCCAATTTCAGGTTGCTAGAGAATTTTTTAAATTATTATTTACAAGTAAGTCAATTCTGATAGGAGATGAGTTTCTATTCTTAGGGTTATAGATCACTTCTAACGTGTTCAGCTAATTGGGTCACCATCGTTTCACCCTGCTCATTTATAATTCCAGTTCTGTTCTTTCCCAAGATGTTTTACCCGCCCCCCAAAACATCAAACCAAAAACAAAACAAACAAACAAAAAAACTCCTAAAATCTCTAGTTAGTATTACAATTCAGTTCATAAAAATAAAATCAAGGGAGGTTCACTTTTTTCTTTTTTACAAAGTGGGGCAATTTTTTTAAAAAGGTAGAGCACAGGAAGATATCCAAATAAAGGAATGATCTTACCAGTTTCTTTATTTAGTCTCGTTTCATATTTACTAAACTAGCTTCATTTTGAATGACTTCCCAAGAAACTAAACAGGCAAGCACACTGCTTAGACCAGCCCTGCCGTGTCCAGGCCTGTGTGAGCCTGCGGCAATCTTTAGCTGTCTAACTTGGTCCAAACTTCTCCAAGGAAGAGATTATAACTAGGATATATAGTGGGAGTGTACATTGGTAATGGCTTTAAAGATATATATTCAAAGGTTTTGAATGTTCTGGAAAGGCTGCAGTAAGAATGATTGCCCTTCTCTGCCTTTCTTTGCCTTCTATTCTTCCCCAATCCCTGTCTTGTATGTAAAAATCAAGTGCTCACACACACCCCTACACATATTCAACATTCTGAACCGAATTGCATGTCCACAGGGACAGATGAGCAGTATTAGAAGCTCTGCTGACTCCCTCCGTGTGCAGTGCTGAATTGACAATTTATGCCTGCAGGTGGCTGCCTGCAAATGCGATCAGGCCCTGTTCTCACTGGGAGGGATCAAGTGCACCTCATTAGCTTGTCCAAGATGGTATTAATACTAGTAACTTTTTACCTATAAGAAAAATGGACAACTTATGCCAAAGGAAGTGAAATGTATGACCAGCCTAGGTTATGCAGCCAATGCTATTTTGTACAGAGAAGTAGTCAAGCCTCAGTCCATTATGTTTAGATGGAGTTGGATCATCCTGGACTCATTAACAAAGCTTTTTCTCAACAGAAAGAGAAACCCCTTTTCCTCCTTGGAACTTCTGAACAATACAGTGCATGGTCCTTCCAAAGAAACGTGTTTGCCGTTTAGTGGAAGGAACACAGGCTTTGGAGTAAGACTGACCTACACTCTAATCATATCTTGAAGGTGTTAGCCAACCAATGAGTAGCTGAGTCAGGGTTTGGACATGGATTGTTTGATGCTAGTCCCTTTCTTTTCTTTTTTAATGTAACTCAGGATCCAGGGCACACAATGAAATGAGTAAATGTCATGTCCCAGGAAATTCATAATTGAGACCTTGGCCGGTTTCAATGAGCCTTTTAGAAAACACAGGTTTATAAAGGCAGGTTATGTTATTTTGAAATAGCATCTTAGGAGATCTTTCTGGGATTAGGATGTACCCTGAGACATCATTCTCAGGTGCCACATGAAGCATGTCCATTATGACTTGTGGCTTGAGAAAGTTCATGCTTCTGTTAGTTGGAAAATCAAATTTGAACTAAAAATCACTGGAATATTAATCTCAGATGACTCCTAATGTGAATCAGGTAAATAAAAAAGCAGGAGGCCTTGAGGTGAAGAGCTGGGGCAAGAATTACAGGAAATATGAGTGTTCTAGAGGATAAATGAGAAGCCATATCTTGGCCAGAGCAAATTTCAGATCTACCTGCAATGGAATGGCAGGCATTGCATGCTCTGTTAAGGCAGGAGAGGAGCATATTTAAGAGTTCAGTCTATACATAGCAGCTCTATTTACAATATCCAAGACATAGAAGCAACGTTAGTGTCCATCGACAGATGAATGGATAAAGAAGATGTGGGATATATAGAAAGTGGAATATTACTCAGCCATGAAAAAGGATGAAATTTTGCCATTTGCAGCAACATGGATGGACCTAGAGGGCATTATGCTAAGTGAAATAAGTCAGAGAGAGATAAATACTGTATGATATCGCTTACATGCAGAATCTAAAAAATACAACAAGCTAGTGTATATAACATATTGTACAAGACGTGACTCACAGATATAGAGAACTAGTGGTTACCAGTGGGGGGGCAGGAGGGGCAGTATAGGGGTGGGGAAGTGGGATACACAAACTATTGGATGTAAGACAGGCTCAAGGATATATTGTACAACACAGGGAATAGAGCCAATATTTTGTACTAACTATAAATGAAAAGTAACCTCTAAGAATTGTATAAATTTTTTTTTAAATTTTAAAAAGAGTTGTCTCCAGACTTAAGATTGCCAGCATTTTAATCCTTGTTGCATCACCTACTGACCATCATGTCTTTTGCAAATTATCTGATCCCTTGAAGCTTCAAGTAGATATATTAACAGTATCTCCCTGGCAGGTTGGTTGTAAACGATGGCTCTGTATAATAGATCATGGACATCATTATCACCCTACGCTCTCATCTATATAACTTGGCTTATAAATACACCCCGAAGCAGTGTTCTAACATGTTCCAATACAAGAAAAAGATGATGAAATGTCTATAAAAAATGAAATGAGAGTTCTCAGTCCAGTCAATGGTAGTATGTTTCTCTAAACCAGGTTTTTCATCTCTTATCTCCTTTCTATTTATCCTTCAAGGCTCAGTTCAACTCAACTTGACCTCAATAAATCTCCAATCCCCAAAATCAGGGCATTAATTCCTCCTTTCTTTAAATTCCCAAAAATCATTGTATTGACTCTTACTTGCTGCAGTTAGTTCTTTCTGTTTGGTACCCTGGTAATTGCATGTCCCTCTCACCAGCTAATTTAGCAAATCCTTGAGGACTCATTTCTGATTCCGAATAGAGCCTCATGCTTTCAGCATGGGAAATAATTCTATTAATACCAGAAAATAGTTTCATGGACAATAAGACACTGAAAACACACACACACAACTGATTGTGGTTCACCAACTTTGTCTTAAAAGTGAAAATGTAGACATAGCCTCACTGTACAATGCAATTTTTGGAAAGAAACAATACATAATTCTAATCAGTGAAAGACACAGAGCAGCTCCACCCTCTCCACAATTTTGTAGCCTTCATTAGCCTCACAGAAAAGATCAAGGAAGGAAAAGAGACCCATAGTCCTGTATATAGAATTGTATTATTGAAAGGAAATGCCCACAGCTCTTTGTTGCCCTCTGTTATGAATGAAAGGGAAGATGGGAAGCCATCTAAATGCCTGAAAAAGACAGTTGAAACACAGAGTTAATGACAAACTTCCTTGCAATTGCATATATATATATATATATATACACACATGTAAACTTCTTTCTCACAAAGGTCATTGCCTGAGCCTAGGACCCCTCACACAAATAATTCCTGTGCAGAGATAATTTTTAATTAAATTGCATTTAACTGCCTATTAAAGTTTATCATCAAAACCCTGCACACCTCAACCATTACCTACAAATTCCCAGGCTATTTAAAACAATCAACATAGGGCAGGTGCTTGGAAAATAGTTCAAATTCTCTCTCTCACTTTCACACACATAAACACAGAGAAAATATTTTGAATGCAGAGTGATTCAAAATGTACCACCCATCACCACTAAAATAGCCCTTTCTCCTGCTATGTAAGAGGAATTTAGATGATTTTTTAAGTCAGTGTTTGGGTCCAGAAAGGCTTTCCTTTTTAGTCTCAAGAAACACAATAATCCATTCCTATAAGAGAGAAAAATATGTTTTTCCCAAATATGTTGCACAGAAAAGATAAGAGGACTCCTCCCCAGGGAGATGGGAAGAACAAACAGTGTTGTCAGCACAGGAAGGCTGCTGCAGAGGTGGCCACATCCCCCTGCCACCCTGATCACAGAAAGCCAGGAAGTAGGCTGTTTATTTGGGAACCACCATGAGAACCATGCTGCAGCCCCGACCCCGAGGAGGGCGGGGGAGAAACAACGGAACCTGGGAAAGGCCGTGATTCCCACACAGCGTCCTTCTCCATCCCCCAGAGCGTGATCTGCTTCTGAGCCTGAGACCACAAGGCCAGGGGATCGGCCGCCACACCTGCCCTGCCCAGGACACAACGGGGAAGTGGGCCGGAGGTACCTGACAAGGACAGGAAGGAAAACCACAAAACTATTCATTCAGGTTGTCTCCAGGGAAAAACGAGTTTGAGAGGATACTCCGTATGGCGGATCGCTGCCGTGTCAATTTAGCTGAGCAGGAGCACTGTTTATCAGGATTCCCTCCACGGCATAATTCCAGCTTATCCTGGGCCATAAGAAACATATATAGTGGGATTTGGAAGCTAGGCTTAAACCATACTCTTCTCAAGCTCTGAAGGTCAGTGCAGGCACCCGGGCGCCATCACGGCTCACCTGTGTAATGGCTGCTCCGGACTCACCTGGTGGGTGTGGGCGGAGCCAGGCACTCAGCTCCTTCTCTTACCCAGGTGCCCTCCTTCAGGTTCCAGCTCCCACGCCAGGTGCAGGCTCAGCAACCCTGTGAGGCAGCACTTTCTCCTGCAGGCCACTCGCATCACTGAAGTTGGAAGCTTCCAGACAGAGGCTGATGGGGCTTCCAGCCCCTCCTCCTGGATTTGCTTGTCTGTTTTCTCTCCCACTTCACATCTATCTTTCCTTCTTGCCTGCCTGCCCTGCTGACTTCAGACTCCTGTGCCAGGGTTAGAATCAACACCCATACATAACTTCTTACCTCCCTTAACTGTGAATGGTCAAATCTCAGTGAAAAAATAGTTTATACTATACCATTCCTAGTGATTCTGTTTCACTGGTCAAACCTCACCTGGTACTATCTAAAGTCCAGAAGAGAGTCTGCCCATGTCCTTGGTGCTGGGGTTAACCTTGTTATTAACCAGATGATTTGATATAGGCAAGCCGGAGCTCTTGATATTTCTGATAAAATTAAGTCATGAAAATATAATTGTAGAACTGAAAAATGGGACAGGAGCAGATGGCAATAAATGCCCATTCTAAAACAATGAAAATGATGGTTGGAAATCTTGAGGATTCTAAATTAGAGAATATTTCAATAAATGTATGTTCATTTAATATGTATAGACCTATATATAAATATATACCCATATATGTGTGTATATATACATACACCCACACACACACAGAGTTATGACAAACAACATGTTACCCAGCACACATCTCCATGGGACTCATTTCTGTAAACAAATATGAATTGACAGGCTGCCAAAGGAATACTGAAATGTTAATCCTTAATTCAGGCTGGTTTGGAGAAAATAACATTGCTTTCTGTAAGTCTGAGAAATAAAAATGACTGGTTATAGTGTCTTCTATATTACTTTTTTTTTTTTTTTTTTCGGTACGCGGGCCTCTCACTGTTGTGGCCTCTCCCGTTGCGGAGCACAGGCTCCGGACGCGCAGGCTCAGCAGCCATGGCTCACAGGTCCAGCCGCTCCACGGCAATGTGGGATCCTCCCGGACCGGGGCACGAACCCGTGTCCCCTGCATCGGCAGGCGGACTCTCAACCACTGCGCCACCAGGGAAGCCCTATATTACTTCTTTATACTCCATCTCATTTCCAAAAGTATTTGAGGCAGCTTGCAAAATATGTACACTAAAGAAAAAATAAGTCGATGATGAAAGTGGAGCAAAGGAAAACTATGGCTATAAATATACAACAGAGCAGGTTTGAAATGAATTCAGAAACATGTACAAATTCCAAAGAATGCATACAATTAATTCCTGTGCAGTTGAGTATAACACGTATCTGCAGTGGGGCCCAGAGACCTGAAAAACGAAGGCAATATTAGACTAAATCAATCAAGATTTAGTATCCTGTGTGTGGAAACTGATCATTTAATTTTACTCTATACTGATCAGGTCTTTCCTATAAGGTTTATTCAATTTATGGTTCCAGGTCCTAAAAGATTTAGGCAATCAGAAACATGTTCAGTCAAGACTAAGAAAATAGTGAAAAGACTTGAAATAATGCCCTGGGAAGAGTGGCTGAAGGAGCTGACAGGTTTAACCTAAAAGAAGGAAGTTTTTATGAGATAGAATAACTGCTTTCAGTGTAAAGGACTCCTCAGTAGAATAGGACAAACATGAATGTATTACCTGGGGATAAATATAAAGTCAGGCTAAGGGTAAAGGAAATCAATGTAAGCTGAATGCAGTATTCACATTTATACAAATGTAAACATGAAATCAAAGGCTTTGAGGGTTTTGAGCAGAGGTCTTCAAGCAAGTAAGACTCCTCCTTGCCAGGGATGTCACAAAGAAGAGGCAAACCCGGGTGTGAGACTGAAAAAAGCTGTCAGCTGTCATTTCCTGTCTTGATCCCTATCATAAACACTACCCCAGGACTTGTAGTACATGATTTTCCCAAAAATCATAGGCCAAATCCTTGCAGTTTAAGAAACAGAACAGGGCTTCCCTGGTGGCGCACTGGTTGAGAGTCCGCCTGCCGATGCAGGAGACACAGGTTCGTGCCCCGGTCCGGGAAGATCCCACATGCCGCAGAGCGGCTGGGCCCGTGAGCCATGGCCGCTGAGCCTGTGCGTCTGGAGCGTGTGCTCCGCAACGGGAGAGACCACAACAGTGAGATGCCCGCATACCGCAAAAAAAAAAAAAAAAAAAAAGAAACAGAACAGAGCCCTAAATGTGACAGGTGAGAGCTTTGTCCTTCCTGGGGAACTGACCAGTTCCCCAGAAAAGTGGCCACACCTGAGACACACCTGTTACTCAGTGATGCCCTCCCGGCTCTCCTTGGTTGCTCCTCCCACACTTTATAACCCTTCCAGTGCAGGCTCTCCCTGACCGGACTATAAGCCAGAGGTTGCGTGGACCGCTTCCAGCCCACAGGCTTACGCCTACGTGGAGTTTAAAGTTTTAAAATTAGTTTCCGCATTTAAAACTAAGGAAAATTCACACAGAATTTGAGATTGGCAACTAGTCTTGAAGAATAGAAAGACCTGGGACTCCTGAGCCCACTTTCCTGCTCGGCACTGTCATCGCCAAAGCTGGATTGAACCCCTCTTTAGATGAAGCCTGGTCCCCAGTAGGCACCCCTCCTCATTGGCTCATATGTTTACACAAGCTGACTGGCCCTGGCTGAATGTGGAATCCCTGTATGATAGACTTTTTGTTTTTATTTTGTTGGACTGGGAAATTTTTAGTATTTATCTTCTTAAGAATGTCTTAGCCGGGTTCCCCAGATAATAGAGCCTGAGGAAAGGATTAAGTGCATTATGAGGGAAGTCCAAACCTAGGGCAACAAGAGTACAGAAAAAGCAAAGTGAGATAGGAAATCATAGGAAGCAATTGCTGGGAGCTGTATAACATTTCTGGGCATTGCATCCCACTTAATAGGTGCAAACACTCAGCCAGGTGGGATGTCTCAGAACAGTTTGTACAAGAAACTTTGTGACCATGGACAGGACGAAGAGAGGGATGTGCTCCCTTCAATCTACTTTTTCCCATTGGTCCAAGTTTGCCTCATTGGAAATTAATCTCTCTGCGCTTCTGGATTGTATGACCTGGTCCCCTTGACGGGCTTTATGATGCCAGACTCATGCCCCAAGGTGTGGTGGTTCTACCCTATTTCTAAAAATGGGAGGAGGAGACAGAAACCCCAGGTGTGCGACTGGTGGGGCTGGCTGTGTGCTGGCAGCCAAGGGCAGCAGAATAGGTGCTTGACCCCCAGTGGTGGGACTCGCCATGGTCTGAATGGAATGTCAGCCACTGACAAAAAGCAAGTGAATGAGAGTCATTGGAAGTGAGGTTGAGGGGGCCTAATGCAGGGGTTCAGCCAAGCTGCCACCTGTTTTTTGTAGAGCTGTGAGCTAAAAATGACCTCATGATTGTAAATGCAACTGCAGTCCGTGAGCGACTGGAAGAGGCTTCCAAGCTTAATGCCCTGTCATCTATTTGTGGAATTACCTACAAAAACACAAAATAGCTTTTATGGCTTTAACCCCAATAGCAATATAGTAACTCTATTCCCAGATGAAAATAATCCCAGAGCATCATCCTTAAATGCAACAGGGCAAGAAAGAGAGCTAATATTATTTACTATGTTTCTAATTCAAGTCACATGTTTTTTGAATTTTAAAATTCTACATGGGAGAAAACCCCATGTGCACACACACAGCAACCACAGCCCTGAGCAGCCTTCTGTGTGTCCCAAGGGGTACGTGTCCTGTGGCTCTCATCTGACGTGAGTTAAAGGCTCGCAGTGAGCCAGCTCTGGGCCAGGAGAAACCATAGAAAGCCACGCTAATAATAGGCCGATTTTGCTGACAGCTAGAGCAGAGAAGTCATCTCTGTGGCTGACTATATTAAGAACGCTGTATGAAGAAAGATTTTGAGCATTTTGAGGATATCTTTTATTTGGACGTCAACTAAGTTCTATTTATTCATTCACTCAAAAAGCATCCACTGAGAGCCTAACTGTACTAGGTGCTCGGTGAGACGCTGAGAATACTTAGATAAATAGGACACAGATCCTGCCCTGGCACTTGGGATCTTGTCAACCAACACTCTGGCCCCCATTGCCTGGATGCTGTCAACTATGCATTCCCTCCCAGAATAGCCTTCTCTGGGGACCTGGGCTCCCAGGGGAACAGCATCTAACTATTCTTGGCTCCACTTTTCAGGCCTTTCGTGGCAGCTGAAGAGCATGCCAGCCTGCCCCAGCACATATGCCTCTGAGCCAAGCATGTGCAGGGCCTGCTTTCCCAAGAGAGGACCCAGCCCAGGTTCCAGGACATCAGGACACCTCCTCTGCACAGCTCTGGAAGCAGCCTCTCTGCCACTCAGCTGCTGACCTACTTTGTGAGAACCAAACATTCCTCCAATCTGTCTAAAAGTGGATTTTCCTTGGGTGTCTTAGGGGATCTTGGGACATGAAGCTGGAGTTTGATTCCTTTCTGATAGGACTCACTAGGCATGAGGAGGGGTCTCTGAAACAGCCACTGATGACACTCTGTGTATATCACAAATTCTCTCAATAGTGCCTCCTAAGGAATAGTGTTTTAAAAAACAAAGAAAGAAAAAAGAAGTTCCATATGAGGCAGCATGGTGTACCAGAACTCACGTAAATGTTCTTTGATTACTTTCCACCACTTTTGGCCATTAAACCTGAAACCTTATTCGCACAGCTCTGCTCTAAACGTGCAGGAAAGCTGTATTTCTGGTGAACTGGAGTAAGAATTCTGTCACTTGAATATCCTTCAAAATACTGGAAGCATTTTATCTTACTTAAGAATTTTAAAAAAGATGTGGTCGTGACATTTTAGAAAACTATGGAGACAATAAAAAGATCAGTGATTGCCAGGGTTAGGGAGGAGAGAAGGATGAATAGGCGGAGTACAGAATATTTTTAGGGCAGTGAAAAAATCTGCATGATACTATAATGGTGGAGAGATGTCATTTTACATTTGTTCAGGACCATAGATTGTAAATACAACACCAGGAGTGAATCGTCATGTCGACTGTGGACTCGGGTAATAGTGACGAGTCAATGTAGGTTCATCAGTGATAACACATGGACCACTCTGGTGGGAGATGTTCCTAGTGGGGGGGAGCTGTGTATGTGTGGGGGCAGGAGGCATATGGGAAATCTCTGTACCATTATGCTGTGAACCTAAAGCTTCTGTAAAAAAAAAAAAAAGGAAAGAAAGAAAAAGGTAAAAAATGGTGGTAAGGGAGAACACCTGATAATACTGAACTGAAGAAATATAAAAAGATGCTTCCAGATAGAAGTATAAAAAAATCTTTCTAGGAAACAAAGTCTTTGTCTTCAATTGTACACTGGTGTCCTGAGTGTAATTGGGTAAGTTCTGGCCACTTTGGGCTTTAGTGTCCTTATTTTTAAAACAACAAGGTAGGACAAGTTTCTGGAAGCTAGAAGAGTACCTGGTATACAGCAGGCACTCAACTATTACATTTCATAGACTGTCAATTTAGTTTGTTGAATTTAATCCAGCTCTAATTTTCTATGATTGGGCATTTATTTGCTCCCAGAATAACTTAGGCTAAACTAGACTTCCTTTAGCTAACCACCATGCATGGCCTGCTGCAGTCAACTTTCTGCTTCTCTGGCTTACTTGACCCTCTGTGGTTGGCTTCTGACTTATTCCAGAGGCCACAATCTTGAGCCTAAAGAAAGTGCATTGAGGAAATCATCCCCCAGCATCTTACAAAGAACCTACACACACTCCATGCCCTGCTGAGCAGAGCTGCATCACACAAACAACTGGCAACTCAGAGGGTCCTGGGAGGAAGATGGGAGTGTGAGTCTCCACCCACATCAGGCCTACAACCATTAGGGGCATGGCCTGCATAAGAACCTTCAGGAAGGATGGGTCAGTAAAAACGTAGAAATATTTACAACAGATTCGTGCTTTATACCAAGGAGCAGGCTCTAAACTGTAAGACAAAAAAATCATATGCAGTCAAAACAACATTAGAAAACACTCCAAACTTCTAGTATGGTATATATTCAACAGATGCCCCTCCCCTGCCATTTTTTTTCCTCAGCTTTGGAAAAAATCATTCTTTCTTTAGTTAAATGCCAGAGGAGATAACTGGCTTACATTTAGTGGACCACATTATATATAAATATTATTTTTAAAACGAGAATCATAATTAGCACCACAAGATATTCCACTACAGGAAGTGTGCCCACCCTGAGTCTTACACGTAGTCAGTGGAACAGCAAGTGAAAAATAAGGTGTTTTCCTCATTTCTTCTTTTTCTTTGCTGACCACTGAGAGTTAGATTTTTGTGGTAAATGTTCACATTATGGCACTCCCCAGCACCTATGGAAAACCAACATCCAGCTTAACCAGGGTCGATACATGGAAGGGGATGTGTGCAGGGGGTGGAACCTTCACAGTGAATAGGTTCCGATACATGGAAGGGGATGTGTGCAGGGGGTGGAACCTTCACAGTGAACAGGTTCCAAGAGCAGGACAAAGGAGGTTTCAGGCAGGAGCTAATCAGTGATGGGTGCTCGGCTCAAGCTTCCAGGGAGCACACATTATCCTTCAGAGGATCTGGAACTGGCTATTAGAAGCTGTGACACCGGGAACAGGGTAGAGTGGGAGGGTCCTTAACCCCAGAGGACAATGGCAGGAGAGATGAGCAGGCCCCTGTGGGTCCAGAGAGCATGTTTAAGTGAATTAGCATAAGGCACTCCTTTGACAGACAGCCCTGCACCAAGTGGTGCAGCTTGGCACCAGCTGGTGGATTGGATTTCTGCCCCCCGCCCACTCTCCCAGCCTGGAACCTTTGTCCAGCACTCAAGCTGTATAGCCTACACAGTGGCCCCGAGGATGAGAGCTGCACCAGAGGGAGTGTGATGGTCAAGGTCTGCCTTAATCCTCTCACTTTGTGAAACTGAGTTGGCCCCAGGGCTTGGTTCGTCTTAGCAGGTGGGGTCTGCAGAACTTTAAGGCAGGCAGCCAGGGCTCTCATTATGTGTGCTGGGCTCCAGAACAATCCTTTAATCCCACCAACAAGCCCTGCAAGGATAAACACTGATTCTCCTTTTATTTAATTAGAGGACTGTTGTCTCATGAGCACCCTGCCTGATCCATGAATACCTATTGTTCAAAAGGTAACTGCATGTTCAGCACTGCTCGATGGAAGCGAGACCATGTGAGCTTGTCCTGTTTGCTTTACATTTTGAAAATCCTTTGCTTAAGCGTACAGAATTCATTTCCTTATGTTGCATACAATCAAGGCATTCCAGGAGGCACTGTATGATTATGTGTTGTTTTTGATCATCGCTGCGACAAACGGAGAAGGCTGTGCCAAGCCAGCCAGCACTTGGCCAGGCTGCCTCTAAAGCCTTGGCATATGGAGTAATGACCAGGCTAAGGCTGAAGCTCCAGGGTGCCCACAACCCGGGAAAAGGAGATCCACTTGGAATGAAAATGACTGGACCATGCTTTCAAGCGTGTGTGGCCTCATGCTTGGCCACACAATAGCATTGGATCCTGTTTTCCCCAGATATATTGATGTTCT
This sequence comes from Leucopleurus acutus, assembly GCF_964270905.1. Taxonomy (NCBI): domain Eukaryota; kingdom Metazoa; phylum Chordata; class Mammalia; order Artiodactyla; family Delphinidae; genus Leucopleurus; species Leucopleurus acutus. The sequence goes on along the minus strand of NC_139153.1, from coordinate 54,765,352 downwards.
CTAGATACTCAGATACATTTTAGAGAACACTTTGCAGATTTGGGGAAAACTGTATAGACACTGCCATGGGCCAGATCATTTCAATGGCCTTCACTGTGGCCTTATGAAGTGGTACAATGAAACGCAGGCCGGGGGAGCTGATGGAAGGCTGTAGTCATAGTTTATATTCCATATCACCCGTCTGTCTTACCCCAACTCCGTGATTTCTACCCTGTATGAAGTGGTACTATGAAACACAGGCCGGGGGAGCTGATGGAAGGCTGTAGTCATAGTTTATATTCCATATCACCTGTCTGTCTTACCCCAACTCCATGATTTCTACCCTGGTCCATCATTAACTCCGCCCCCACCCCCTTCAGCCAAGGGAGTGCCTTACTCACTCTTCCCCACACATTCCCAGGCTGTCCCACTCCCTTGCCTTTGGCCGTATTATTTTTCCTGCCTCATCTCAGTTCCCAAGGCAACTAGAGTGACAAAAATACCAAATAGCCTAAGACTTATTTACAATCGTAAGGTTGCATTTAATAGACATGAAGTAAGAATGTTGGCCACACCCTAATAAGATCATCACCTTCTCAGAGAGCCAAACATTTCTCCCAGACAGTCACCAACAGAGATCTACATAGTATCTGTTATATTCTAGGCATTGTTCTAAGCACTAGAGACAGGGCAGTAAACAAAAACTAAAACCCCTAAGGATCCTAAATAAATTTCTTGCTGTTTTACTCTGAGAAAGGCATCAGATTTCCCATTATAACACTAAAAATGTATAAAATTACACAATTAACCTGAAATTACTCAATAGCCAGAAACCATTTGTAGTTGGCATTCTGTTCAGAATGTCTTTTTTAAGGGAAGAAGGTGTAGAACATTCCTCACGTTTCTAGTGGAGTGGTTAATTTTGCTTCCCATTGTCTCTAGGATAATTGTACACATTACTTTTAATTAAAAAAACATGTTTTGATTAAAAAAACTAAGTTTTAGAATATTTTTGACCACTCAATTTTTTAAAGTTTTCTTGTTAGTCTGTTAATAAAATGCACATACAGAAAAGTACAGAAAACATAATTATGCCGTTCAATGGATCACACAGTGAATTTCTCAAAGCAAACACCTGTGTAACCACCACCCAGATACAGAAAAAGAATATACCCATAACCCCCAAAATACTGCTTATGCATTTATCAGTTAAAACACCTATCCTTCTTCCCACAGAGAGCCATGATCCTAACTTCTAGTACCCTCGTTTAGTTTTACTTATTTTTTGAACTTCATATAAACGGAATTTTAAAATCTGTGTTCTTTCATGTCTGGCTTTCTTTCACTGAACATGGTGTTTGAGATATTTGTCCATATAGTGGTATGTGGCTGTACAGTGTGCCATTGTATGAATATACCACAATTAATTTATCGATTCTATTCTTACTGAAATTTTCTGCTTCACCCCAACACTAATCATATAGAATTAATTCCTCCTTCAAACTCACTATCTACATGAAGACAAGGTTTCATTATTTTACTCATATTCTGGTCTCCTGATTACCTCAGTCAAAGAGTGAGCCTCTGAACCCTAGTGCGTCAATTATGCCTCTGTGCTTAGGCTGAATTCATGAAAGTATGGTGTGTTTGTGTGTCTGCATTTTAACTACCCTAGATAATCAATCATTTTCCCTAAACACAGTAAACCCCCTTCGCCACCTCATCCCACACTTCTCAATAGCCTCTTCCTATGCCATAGGGAATAGTTCAGGTTGATCTGAAATATGCTTCCGCCTGAAAAGGGGTCGCATCTGTGGTTTCCAAATGTCATCCACTCTTGCCCTCTGTTTTAGAGCCCTGCTTGCTGAGTGGCTGATCTCTGTAGCTGGCAGCATTTTAAAACAACAGCACAAGTGAGGAAAGGAGAACACATTATATTTGTCAAACTTATCATGGTCTTCTGAGTTTAAAAGATGCTATCATTACTTCCTAAATTTATCACAATCTTTCAAGTTTTAAAATTCCATTTTTCCCCTTTTAGGGATGACTTGAATAACTTAGGAGAAAAATGACTGAAAATCATTTTTCCTAGAAACATTTTAATGCTTCTGCCTATCATCCCATATTATTGCCTGATACAGAAAGGTCTCTAAGATATTCTATTTAAAAAGGAAAAATAGGACCCTATATTTTTGTTGCCTTGAATAAACATAAAGTACCTCTAGAAAGTAACAGTGGTTACTTGGTTGGGGGTTGGTGGATGGGGATGAATGGCCAGCACATAAGGTAAAGATTTCACTGAATTCCTTTTAAAATGTATTAGGTTTGGCACAGGTTAACATGTCACAAATTCCAAAACTTAAATAAACAAACAAACAAAAAAATCACACATTAAAAAGTCCTCAAAATGAAAGAAGCTTTACCCCAAAAAAACAAAAACAATTACCGTTAACTGTATTTTTATATAGTAGTATTTTTTTGGTTTTTTTAGATGTTGGGGGTAGGAGTTTATTAATTAATTTATTTATTTTTGCTGTGTTGGGTCTTCGTTTCTGTGCGAGGGCTTTCTCTAGTTGTGGCAAGCGGGGGCCACTCTTCGTCGCAGTGTGCGGGCCTCTCACTATCGCGGCCTCTCTTGTTGCGGAGCACAGGCTCCAGACGCGCAGGCTCAGTAGTTGTGGCTCACGGGCCTAGTTGCTCCGTGGCATGTGGGATCCTCCCAGACCAGGGCTCGAACCCGTGTCCCCTGCATTAGCAGGCAGATTCTCAACCACTGCGCCACCAGGGAAGCCCCTATAGTAGTATTTTTATATAGTCACATTATGAGAGTTGAGAAATAAACCAGGTACAATTACGTCAGCATGCCAAAAATCTAAAAATAGAGTAAGTAAAATAAATAGATTATTTTACCATAATCTTCAAAAGGGAACAAACTTTTGCTGTTGACCGAAATGGAGGAAGTGGAGCTGGACTTGTCTGTTCACCATAAAAACTAGAAAACTGGAAAATATACATGAAACTTCTTTCAAACATTGGGCAACGGGAAAAAACAGGTCATGATTTTTGAGATAAGGGAACTAACGACGGAAGCCCTAGAATCACCCCACTTTCTGCCTAAAAGCACATTCCAGGCCACAGTGCAGAGGAGGGAAATACAAGTGTATCATGGCATTTGGGCTGAGCTAAGGAAACAGAGCTCACAGTTCAGGGAGCCTGAGGCAGCTGGAATTTGGGAGCAGGATTCTAGAAAGGAGGAAGCTATGCAGAGAAATCGCTCCAGATCTACGTTAGGGTCAGGAGTCTGTGGCTGAATTCCAAGCCATATATGTATAGGCTGAAATCCATGAGACGGGGCAAAAAAGATGGGAGAGATCTAACCGAGCTGGGAGAGGTGTGAGCCAGGGGGGAGAGTCCTAAATGAGTGCAGGGCATTCCATAGATGCCCAAGAAGGGTGAGGGTGATGGTGTAGGAACAGGACCAAACTAGTCCTAGAGTAAAGGCTAATTTAGGTCAGCTCTGTCCAACAGAACTCGCTGCAATTATGGAAATGCCTTGCATTTGTGTCATGCAATACAGTAGCCACAAGCAACATGTGCCTTTCGAGTACTCAGAGTATGGCTAGTGTGACTGAGGAAGTTAATTTTTCATTGTATTGAATGTTAACTAACTTAAATTGAAATGGCCACATGTTAGCTTCAGACTCACCATAGCAACTTTAAAAAACTTGAAAACAAACTTCAAAAGGATCAAGCTGATTCTAAAGTAACTCAGTTACCTTTGAGAATAAAGTCTAACTCAAAAAAACATAACAAAATATGAAATCAAGGCTTCCCTGTGACCAACAGCAGACCGTGCCAGTGACAGTGTTTGACCTCCAAGGCTGAACCAAAAAGGCATTGGAGCTGCCTCCTTAGTCCCTTGAACTTCTCTAAGAGAAGCCAAATGCAAGGCTGGGTAACTCTCGAGCCACCCTGTGAAGAGGCTGAGCTGGAAAGTAACTGAGGCCTCCCACCAAAAGCCAGCCCCAGCTGGTCAGCCCTGAGGGTGAGCTTGTGGGCAATAGAGCCTCCAAGCCCAGCTGTGCCATCACGCGACTGCAGCACCAGCCACAACCAACCACAGCCTGGTGAAACCCTGAACCAGTACCAGCCATACCACTCCTGAATCCCTGGACCACAGACGCCACGAGAGGTGTAAATAATATATTATTGCTATTATTTAAAGCCAACGTGTTTTGAGGTAATTTTTTTAAACACAGTATTCAATAACTAACACAATTAGGAATTATTTTATGACAACAAATTTGACAACCAAAATCTAAAAATACAAATTCCTTAAAAAATACAAATAGGGACTTCCCTGGTGGTCCAATGGCTAAGACTCTGCACTCCCAATGCAGGGGGCCCGGGGTTCGATCCCTGGTCAGGGAACTAGATCCTCCATGCCGCAACTAAAAGATCCCACATGCTACAACTAAAGATCCTGCACGCTGCAACGAAGATCCCACATGCCACAACTAAGACCTGACGCAGCCAAATAAATAAATAAATATTTTTAAAAATAGGGCTTCCCTGGTGGTGCAGTGGTTGAGAGTCCGCCTGCCGATGCAGGGGACACGGGTTCGTGCCCCGGTCCGGGAAGATCCCACATGCCGCGGAGCGGCTGCACCCGTGAGCCATGGCCGCTGAGCCTGCGCGTCCGGAGCCTGTGATCCGCAATGGGAGAGGTCACAACAGTGAGAGGCCCACGTACAGAAAATAAATAAATAAATAAAAATAAAAAATACAAATAATCACAACTGACGCAAGAAAGACTGGATACCTGAAGAGCCTGTGATTTATTAAAGAAATTGAATGTGTAATTAAAATGTTCCCACAAAGAAATTCCAGGCTCTGATGACTTACTTAACTGTTGAATTCTCTCAAAGTTTTAAAAATTATATCATTTCCACACACGCTCTTTCAGAAAAAGAGGAGGAAAAAACACTTCCAAACTCACTTGACAAGGTCAGCATAACTCAGATACCACATCCAGGAAAGACAGTAAAAGAAAAGAAAGCCACAAACTTTCCCTCATGAACAGAAATTCGGATACTCTTAAGAAAATATTAATATATTGAATCAATTTATAAATAGAATAATGTATGATGACAGAGGGAATTTTTCTCAGGAATGCAAAGTTGGATTAACATTCCAAAACCAATTAATGGAAAATGTTTTAGAATTAGATTTTGGTAATGGTTGTACCACTGAATTGTATACTTGAAAATGATGAACTTTAATGGTATGTGAATTATATCTCAATAGAGCTATTATAAAAAGTTCAACTGGGGTAAATCACCAAATTAACTGAAAAAGAAAGAAAACTCAAGTGATTATCATAAAAGATGAATAAGAATTATTTAACAAAGTTCATCTCATGAAAAATCTCAGAAAACTAATATTAGAAGCTCAACCTGATAAAGAAAATCTAAGAAAAGAAACTACAGATAACATTGTACTTGACGGTAAAATGCTGAATGCCTTCTTTCTAAGATCAAGAACAAGGCGAGGATATCTTCTCTCGCCATGTCTATTCCTTGTTGTACTAGAGATCATAGATAAGGCAAGAAAAATAAACAAGAGGAATAAGGAAGATTGTCTTTATTCAGAGACAATATATGGTCTGTATAGAAAGCCCCCAAAATCTACAAAAAATAAATCTACAAAAAAAAGAGCTGCTACAACTGAGTTTAGCAAGTTTTCAAAATAAAAAGTTAATTCACAGATTAATATATTTTATATATTTATGTATTTTTATATATTAGAAATAAACAACTGGAAATTGACATTGAAAAACAAAGCGAATCCATTTCTAATAGCAGAGGCATTCAGTTTCAGCCAAGATGGAATAACAGGAACCAGATTTGACCTTCTGCCCGAAAAATGTTTTAAAAATGGACAAAATATGAAACAAAAGTTTTCAAGATATTAGACATCAGATAAAGAAGGACGAGGATTCCTGAGAGATGGAACAAAGGAGGTGAGCCATACAATGGCTTCATCTTACTGCCAAGAGAGAGTTTGCAGGCTGTGGGAAGGGAGAGGAAACCCAGGCGAAGCTTGGTGACTCCCTGAGTTGAGAAGATGGATATAGGCATCTCGGAAAACCGAGGCAGACAGACTCTTCAGGACCGTGTACTGGAGAGGAGGTGACCACACAAAGACAGAGCACAGGATTCCTGCAGAGGGCTCCCCTGGTCACACAGTAGAATACTGGTCAGTGTGTGCTTGTGAGGAAACTACCAGAACCCAGGAAAGAACCACAGGAAGAATGAGAGATAAGAGTTCCCAGCTCCCACGCAGGTTTAGGGAGGTGCCAGTCCCCACCCACCAGAGTGGAAAACCTCATGATTCCCAGGGCATTGGGTGGATGCCCAGGGGGTCTGGTCCCAGCTGTGCCTTTAGTCTCCCTGCCCAGCAAAACTTGAAGTCAAGATTCCAAAGGACCAAACTGTTTCTAAGACATTTAACTGCCCCCGGTACAAAGCTTAAGAATATTTATAGAGATGCAAAAATATCCAGCTCTAAAAAGGTAAATTTCACAGCAGCTGAAAGTTAAAGAAAAATATTTACCAGATGTGCCATGATGGAGTACTATGCAGCTATGGAAAAGATGTAAGGTAAGGAAGATATCATCGAACTAATATGGGGTTGATTTCCAGGACATACTCTTAAGTGAAAAAATGCAAAGCCCACAAAAACTGTACATAGTGTGTTAATGTTTTATATACGAAAAGATTATAATATACCAGTATCTGATCATTTGCCTAATAATGACTCTCTATTTTTCTTTGTTCCTGAAGAAGGAATTCAGCAGAGAGAAACTAGAAACTGAAGAGGTTGATTACCTCCAGGGGTCTGTGGGAAAGGGTTAGGAGTAACGGGATGAGGGAATAGGGCAGCAGGCATGGAAAGGGGGGGACTTCCTTGAATGTAACTTTCCATATAACTGACTCTCACAACCATAGTACTGTTCACACAGCCTTCCCATAACCCCAAATCAAACAAAGAATTAAACACACCCCGAACATGAGGGTAACTCAAAATGGAATACAAACACTAGCAAAGGAATCTAACTGTATTACAAATAATGACCACACTGAAGGGTATGGTAGAAAAAGAACTATCCATGGAACTTTGGAAAACTGTACCTTGACTGGATACTATAGGCTAACAATAAAAACTGTAAAAATTATAATCCAGTTAGTAAAAGCTTTTGGGTTTGTTTTTACACAGTGGTTAGGTCTAGCAATTGTGAAATGACTTTCTGTTTATACTAGACTTGAACAAAAAAGTGAATAGATCATTGACAATGAGAGTCAGTGTTTTTTAGTGTTAGAAAAAGAATTTATAAATAAGGGAAAAGGGAAGCCTAAAATAAACCACATGGTATCACATTAGAACCAGAGAGCAGTATGAATTCAAGAGTTTTCCTCTAATCCATGTAGATATGTGCATAAGTGTGGATTAGTATACATGCATAAAGTAACTAGTTCTGCCTGCTTGGAGGTCAGAGCGATGATGCCCCAGTAACCATGAGAACAGCTAACACCCAGATTCTGTATTCAAATGAAAGGAACCAGGGCTCCTGGGAGAAGTGACTAATTCCAGGGCTGGGTCAACATAAATATAAAATGAGCCACAAACATCATATGGTGCCAGAAAGTAAGGGGATGCTCAGAAAGTCAGGGGAGTCTTGGTAAAAGAACACGGGAGCCCACCCGATGGAGCACTTCATGGCCAAACTGGGAAAGTGTGAGCAACAGAACTGTAACAACAAGATTGGACTTTAACTCGGGAATAAACATCCATGAGTCCAAACTGATGTAGATAAATAATGGAATAAATAAATATATACATACAGGAGAAGAGATAGTTCTTCTGCAGAGCAGTATTCATATTAATAAATGTAGAAGGGAAGAAGAAAAGAATCATCATTAGGGAAATACCATAGAAATAAAGGATGTGGCAAGATCTTGTAAATATTAGCTGCTATGAGCCCTAGTGTAATTTGCATACAATAAAATGCCCTATTCTATGTACACAGTTCGATGGCTTTTGACAAATATATACCCCTATGTGGCCATCACAAAACCCATGATTTGGAATATTTCTATCACATGAAAAAGTTCCTGCCTGCCCCTGTGCAGTTAACCTCTCTCATTCGTGGCCAAAGATATCCACTGTTGGCCTTCTTTCACTATGTAAATTAGTGTTGCTTTTTCTAGAATTTTGTATCATATTATTCTAAAAGCTTTCTGACCTGGACCGTAAAATCGATCAACACACTCTAAAGAAAAAACACAAACGTATGAAATCATCACATGTAATATCTAGGTCTCAAGCTGGGCTTCATTTGGAACGAGATCTTCCCTGTATGAAGTCAGGGTCCAGGGAGAAAAATGCAGTCTGTGTCATGTTGTTTATTAGATGAAATTTAACATTGGAAATATTAGCTGTTACTAGCCCTAGGGCGGGAAGGACAGCAGGGGGAGAGGCCATAGCAGAGCTAGATTGAAACTGGATCCAGAGCTAGAGTTGCAGGGGAGGGTCAGGACCAGGCAGGAGATGCTGCTGCTCAAGCACAGATCTGGGAAAGATTCTCCCAGCTGCCACCTCTCCAGTGCCAGGCAGCCGGGCAGGCTCAGCCCCTTCGGGGAAGGCCAGGGAAGGTCAGGAGGTGGACCTCAGGGCAATCAGGTAAATGACCAGTCCCAGTATGAGATGCTTCTTTGCCTTCAGCTGTGGAAAACTGAAGGGCAAATGGGCTGGTGTGGAAGGTCTGAGGCTCTAAATTTTATATCCTGACCTTCCTGAGCAAGGTGAATGGGGACGAATCATTTGGTTTCAAAACACCTCCCAGGGGTGTTTCATAAAATAATGAAAATCTGCCGAGAACTTATCACAGAATCCATGCCAGATAAACATGGAGTAATTTCTGGGCTTCAAATCTTACCTTGGTGGGTCACTCCATTTTGAGTAGAAAATGAAGTCAATCGTTCATAAGTGAAAAGAGAACAAATATGTTAACATCTGAGCATTCCTCTCTGTAAAATTAAATAGAGCAGAGAGATGGATAGAAGCCCAGCCAAGGCATTTATCTTTTAGAAATGCTGAAGTATCACTAAGCAAATAATAAGCCAGAAAAAGCAAACATTCATGTTCCTGCCATTTCGGGGTGTGATCCTAATTCTTTCAATTCAGCATATTTGTGAGATGCCTTGACCTCTTTCCTGCATTTTCCCAATTCTTGCGTCCTTGCAGGACTCCATCCTTTCACACGTGTTGTTCGTTCTTAATAAAGTCAGAGCAGACATTGCCCGCCCTCTCCAGGGAGTAATCTTGTTAGCTGTTGTTATTGATTCCGTTGCTAAGGTCTGAGAATCGCTGATGCTTCCCTGTGGGAGTGGAAGGGGGAGGGAGAAGCATGTTCTTATAATTTTCCCATAAACCAGATGTTTTCTTTAACTCGTGTATCTTTAAAATATTTTCTCTTGAGAAAAAAAAAAAAGGATTAGAACAAACTTGGGATGCCAATTCTTATTTTCTCAGCATACCATGAGCGCACGCCCAGATGAATGAGAGGAGAATTCAGGCTGTGGGTGCTCATGTACCTGCGACTCCTCTGATAAGCGACATGCTGAACTGAAGGAAAGCCTGTTTCTGTAGTAAACTATATTCCTCCTATTTTCCAGTGATTCTGTTTCAATTACCACTGCTGATTAACATGGCACACCAAACTTAGGTAATACGACAACAGTCTTCTTATTTCACAGATTTTGGGGCCAAGATTTTGGGTAGGGCTCAGCCAGGGCGGTCACCTGGGCTCAGCTGGGATTGTCACCTACAATGTATCCATGTAGCCTCTCCAGAATGGCGGCTTCAGTGAAGTTGGATTTCCATCGTGGTTGGTTTCTCCCAGAATGAGTGTCCCAAGAGAACCAGAATTCTTCGTGGCCTTTTATGGCCTGGCTTCAGAAGTCCCATAACCTTATTTCTGCCATTGCAGTGGTTCTCAAACCAGGGCCGCATTTGCCCCCAGAGAACGTTCGGCAATGTCTGAATATACTTTTGGTTTGCACAACTGGGACTGGGCAGCTCCAGCCCAGGGATGCTGCTAAATATTCAGCAATGCACAGGGCAGCACCCGTACAGCAAAGACTCTGTGGCCCAAAACATCAACAGTGCCGAGGTTAAGAGACCCAGCCATGGCGGTCAGATTTAAGGAGAGGGAACATGCATCCTAATTCTTGATGAGAGAAGAGTGAAAAACATTGCAACAGTTTAAGAAAAACTACCACAAAGTTGTTAGTTTATGTTTTTTCTAAATCAAATACCAAGTCTTCTAGAAATTCAATTCATGGGAGGTAAGTTAGAGAAAATAAAAGCTGTAATGGTTCAAAACCATGAAATGTAAATGTAAATTCCTAGATCCAGTCACACAGTCAAGCTGGCAACCCGAGGGCCAGATATCAGATGCACAATGTGATGTCCCCAAGCCATTCTGTGCTCTTAAGTCTCACGTTTCTACTTCCTTTCAGTCATTCCAATATTGCCCAGCTTTAGATGTATTATTTTTTAGATGTTAGTGTGGTTATATTTAAACAATTTTCAAACTGACCTGCCTGAAATCTAGAGCATATTTGTAAGCTCCAGGGGAGGAAAACAGTATCCCTGGAAGACGGGGAGGATGCTCTGGGCTCAGAGGAGCCCTGCTGGACCTCAGCATGCCCGGGAGCTGAGGACAGTTTCCTCTGTCCCTCCACGCTGAGGAATGGCTGGGGCAAGGACAGAGTCTCTCTCAGGATGGTCCCCTGACCCAGGGTGACATGTGTGGCAGCAGCCATTGGCGGCAGCGGTGTCACTGAGCGAGCTGACGAGTTTTGCACAATGGGAAAAGCACTAATGGCACCAACAGGTTATCCTGTTAGTTGGTTTCCTTTTACTTTTTTCTTAAAAACGTGTACTTATGTTCCTTTATCAGCTCCGAGTTTTTCCTACTGTCTTCGGTTAAAGCATTTGACTTCTTACTGCATCTTCTTCAGTTGATAAGGGGGGAATGACCTGGTTTCATTCCCACGTTCATCAGATGTTTCTGGAGCAGCTCCTATATTCCAGGTTCTGCACTGAGTGTTAAAGAGTGAGGTAGTGACAGACAGACCCAAACTCACTGCAGGAGCCCCTGGGGCCGCCTGCCTCACATGGTCTAGTGGGAGGGAGACAAGCCCAACTTATGTTTATATTACATATATATATATATATATATACACATTATATATATCCATAAGTATATAATTACATGGGTTATAAATGACGGAAGAACCCATCAATGCTTAGAGTCCAGAAGCCTTCCTGGAGGAAGAGACATCTAAATGGAGAGCGAGCGCCCAGTGGACACAGTTGCGGTAAAGCAAGGAGGGGGTTTTTCCAAGCCAAGAAAGCAGAGTGGATGAAGTCCCCTTTTCAGGTCCAACATTGTTGTTGTTTCTATTTGTTATTGGATTCTCTACCTGCTTGTGCACAGGTTTAAGATGTAAAGACAAATTCTTAAATCTTTGCATAAAAGCGGCAAGTAATTTGGAATAAGCTACTGGGTATAAGCTCTACAAATCTCTACTTTTCTGCATCTGGATATGTGCCATTTCCATATTGTGTCCTTTTTACTTGTTCTGCACTACTTATATAACCCAGGAAAAATTCATTTTATCCTTCTTTATTTCCAGTGATGCTTTTTATTGGCAATCAACCTGACGCTCACTGATGATCTAAGATGTGCCTTTGGTCATGCCTCCCAAGGCAGATGCCAGGCCCTGAGCACTCTGAGTTATCCATCACTTCCAACCGCTTCATATGCATTTGCAGCAGAACAGACACAGAGCTGTTTAATTTTCAGCTGATAATCTACTGAATAACATATTTGTTGGTAATGTGAACAATGGCAAGTTTGCTAATTGTCTTCACTTTTCAAATGCAGCCTTCATGAACTGGGCTTTGTCTCCCTGCATAGTACAATCACTTACGTGCAGATGGATTTGCTATTTGCCATACTTAATAAATTTTTCCAAACTGGCTTGTTTCTAATTTCAGTTATATGGAGAGAGCCCTCCAAACTGCAGGACATTCATGCTCAAAGGATCATTATAAAAGAAGCAAGGTTTAAAATGAGAAGGAAAGATACAATTTGACAATAATCAGGGTTTTCAAAAACGATCTCTCTTCACCTTTTATCACCCCAGCAAGTACAGTGAGAACCAGTAAACGCCCAGATAGAACCATTCTCTTTCTGTAATAGCTCTGAAGCTCAAGATTTTTCATCAGTTATGTGGGCCCAATGGTCCAGCCCAGGGCTATTCCTTTCCACTCCCTTCCGCACTTTCCCTCTATCACAGCCTCTGATCTGAGCCCTTAGCACTCACTCACCCATCCCTCACATCTGACTACCACCCTATTGTTATTTTTATCCTCCTGACTTCTGATCTCGTCTTTGCTCCTATTTCTGTCCTTACCTCAAGCTTTCAACTTGACATATTATAAAGACATCACAACTATAGGTTTGGCTTAATCACTATCAAATATACCATTCTCCGTTCCAAAGTATGTGGCCTCAGGCTACTTTGGGTCCTCATTATTTGACCACCAGCACTACTGTTCCTAAAACTGCCCCGGCCAAGGGTAGAGACTTAATATTTGTTGAGCAGACCCCAAAGTGGAAATTTTTCTGGAAACAGTATAAGGCACTGCTTTACTCTGTAGACTCTAGAGGCAGATATACTGGATTTCAGTATCAGTTCCATGAATTACCAGTTATGTGACATTTACAAGTTTAGTTGCAATCCTTTAGATTTAATTTCCTCATAAAATGTTGATATCGATAGTATATAACTCCTGGGCTTGATAGAACTAAATAAGATAAAGATAGAAGATGATTAGTCTACAGGCAAATAGATACCATTATTAACGTTACTGTTATCATTAATGGTAGTACTGTATAAATAATAATGAATTACAATAAACTGCTTTTTAAATTATCTTATGTTTCTTTATAATTCCCATAGTGGTTATCACATACCACCTACAGGGTACACATTCAGTAGAAACAAGTAGCTTGATTTGATATGTTCGCAGAGAGTTAGTGAGGGCATTTCAAACTGGGAAAATAATCTGCAATGCTGACACAAACTGTTGCCATCAGAGATTTTACCTGAAGTGGAAACTGTACCATTATTTAACAGCTGTCTTTTGTGTAGGCATTTCACAAATATTTCATTGAAACTACAAGTGAGGAAATCATCATTTAATAAAAAGTTCAAACTCAGTTGTTCCCCTTCACATCTATACACCTTCCCCTAAACCAAGGAGTCTCAAGCTTCAGTTTGCATCAGGATAACCTAAGATTGCCAGAACCTGCCCCCTAGAGGTGTGTCATGAGCCAAGAGTCTGCATTTTTAACAAGTGCCCCCATATCGTTCTTATTATGGAGCTGCCCAGACCTCAAACTTCACAACAATGAAAAGGGCAGAAAAACAAATCTAAAAAAATCACAGTTTTTAAACATTGAGATATAATTGACATATTAGTTTCAGTTATACAACATGATGACTCCATAGTTATATATATATTTATATATACTGAAATGATCACCACATTATTGTGATGATGTGGTGATGTATTGTGATGATGTGATTAACTAGATGTGGTGATCATCTAGTTAATATCTATCACCATCCATAGTTACAAATTTTTTTCTTGTGGTGAGAATTTTTTTTTTTTTTTTTGGTACGCAGGCCTCTCACTGTTGTGGCCTCTCCCGTTGCGGAGCACAGGCTCCAGACGCGCAGGCTCCGCAGCCACGGCTCATGGGCCCAGCCACTCCGCGGCATGTGGGATCTTCCCGACCGGGGCACGAACCCGCGTCCCCTGCATCGGCAGGCGGACTCTCAACCACTGTGCCACCAGGGAAGCCCCGGTGGTGAGAATTTTTAAGATCGCCTCTCTTAGCAACTTTCAGATACACACTACAGTTTTAACTAAAGTCACTGTGCTGTGCATTACATCCAGTGACATTTAACTTATAAATGGAGGTTTGTACATTTTTTCCCCCTTCATCTGTTTGTCCACTCCCCACCCCACCTCTGGCAACCACCAATCTGTTCTCTGTATCTATGCATATTTTTTAAAGTTTTGATCATCAAGTTTTGCAACTGAATCATATGCTGAAGTCTTTCTATTTTGTTCTTGTCCATGTAGATAAGCTGGTTGGCCTATGGCAGAAAGAGGTATTTTGTTGCTACCCAGACTTCCTTAGTTAAACAAGCCATTTGAAATTCAAATAATATATTGCTATGACCTCCTTGGACTTGTTTCATATCTAAGTCATGGGTCAGAAGCACAGTCCCTGTCATGAATTCTCAATAACTGCCATTTCTTCTTGTTCTCTTACATCCCAATTGCATGTCTCAAACTCCAAACCCAGAACCAGGTTACTATCCATAACCTAGCACCATTTTCCATGAGCATGGCTTCTCTGTGTAAGAACCTGAAAAAAAAGTGTCTCCACAAATTCAGAGAAAATTTGTATGCTTGGGCAGCAGATAAGTCCAAGGAGAAAAATGGAGCAAGAGGCTACTGTGTGTCCACAGCCCATATTTCAATAAGTAATGAATTTGTTGGACACTTTATCTACGATAATACATTCCCTGGAGGCCACCAGATATCCATCCAGTACCTGGGTCAGGTCAAGGACCTCAGGGATTGTCTGGAGCTTTACTGAATAGTAGGAACCAAGCAGAAGCCTACCTAGTCTTAGATGAGGCAGAGATGAATTTAGGAAGGAATTAAATGTATTTTTCTTTTTTGGTGCTGCAGTCAAAAAGATGGTTTAAAATCTGGAAGGGGGCTGACAGCACAAATGGGAAAACGTGGGGAGAAGACCTCACCCTGGTCTCCAAGGGCAGGCAGGTGTCCTGAGTCATGTTCCTTAGAGTTATGATCGTCTATAGTAAACAGGTTGGAACAAAAAGACACAGGCCCATCTCATGCAGCCCTGGGGACTTGTTCAGGGCTGACTGAAGGAAGATTCTAAGAGCAATTATGATGAAATCCTTATAGAGGTGCATTCCTACATGCTGGATCTATTACAAATGTAATTAGGTGCTTGTTGGTGGATGGCTTATCATCTGGGCATCCTTGGTATTATTTGAGTGGTTGGCACAGCCAGGCCTGAAGCTAACCCACATTCTCCTGATATTTACCCGTCAGAGTGTAGCAGTAGTTAAAATTTTAGTACCTTGCAAGCACTTTACTCATTGGAATACTATCACGGTTTCTGGGTTTTGGTCCTTTGGAAAGCAAATCATTTGCTGTAAATCTAAGACTGTCCTAAGGGACAGGATATAACACAGAGACCGCGTTAGGGAAGTAAAGCAAATGGTTTGGCCAGCATAATAGACTGAAGAATGGTCCCCCAAAGATGTTCCAGTCTCCAAAACCTGTGAATAGGACTTTGCCTACATGATTAAGTTAAAAACATAACATGTGAGAGTACCCTGCATGATTCAGGTGGGGCTAATGTAATCACATGGGTCCTTATAAGAGGGAGTCAAGAGTATCAAGGTCATAGAGAGGAGACTTAATGTCCAAAGTAGAGGTTAGAATGATGAACATTTGAAGATAAAGCGAAAGATCACAAGCCAAAGAATACAGGATGCCTCTAAAAGCTGGAAAAGGCAAGGAAATAGATTCCTCCCAAGAGATTCCAGAAGGAATACACCCATGCTGACACCTTGATTTCAGGGCCAGAGGACCTATTTTGAACATCTTACCTCCCAAACCATCAGATCATAAATTACATAGTTTTAAGCCATCACGTTTGTGGGAATTTGCTACAGCAGTATCAGGAAACTAATATAGCCAACGTGCCTTAAATTGAGAAGTGTATGGTGTGGCATGTTATTGTTCACAAGGCAGATGCTGTTTTGGTTTACAAGTCTTAGAAAGAATCATTGTTCTGCAGGTGATGATAACTGAGGTAGGCTTGTAGAAAGAAATGAGGTGAACACAGCACTAGGGGAGCAAACAGAGGAAGAGTTATTAACATACAACAACCAGAAAGACAAGAAAGGGCCAACAAGGATAAAAGTAGGTTAAAGAAAAGTATATTACAAGCATTATTATATAGAAGTTCTCAAACTGTGCCACGGGGTGGAGTCAAGATGGCGAACTAGGAGGACGCCGAGTTTGCATCTCCTCACGACTAGGGCAAACACCAGGCACTGGTGGGGGACCACGGACATCTAAGGGGATGGGAGGAACCCTCAAGTGACCAGGTAGGACGTGGGGGGTAGTGAGGGGGGAGGAGAAATGGAGGTGGGACGGGACTGGTGCCCCTGGGGGTGGCTGGGGGAGGGGAGGGGTTCCCACATCCGGAGGCGCCCACCCACAGTTAGGAGATCAACAGGGACGGGGGGAGGTGGAGACCCTTGGGAGAACGAAGGATTGGAACGGAACGCGGCCAGTGTTCCCCCTGCCCACTTTGGCCCAGGGAGCCTGCTGAGGGCCTGAGCCTGATCCCCTGCCTACCGAGGCTCCCTCCTGCCCTGTGGGGCCTGAGGGAGTGGGAGGCAGGAGCGGGGAGGAAAAGTAGACACCAGACAGATGGGACCAGTGCCCCTGAGGGGCAGCTGGGGTAGGCGAGGGGTTCCCATGCCCGGAGTGGCCCACCCATGGTTGGGGATCAGCAGGGACCTCGGGAGAGCAGATGGTTGGAAGGGAACACAGCCAGCATTTCCCCTGTCCACCTGGGAACCCTGGAGAGCCTGCTGAGGTCCTAGGCCTAATCCTCCACCCTCCGAGGCTCCCTACAGCTGCCTACACTGAGCCTGAGCCCTGCCCCCACCCCCGCACCCAGGGCCTTACTTCCGTACTCCGCACTCCAAGGCCCCCCTCTGGCTGTGCTGCCTTTGCCAGCCACGCCTAAACCCCACCCCCACCTAGGCCCCATCCCCCAAGGCCTTTTCCAGCCATGCGGGTCCTGAGGCTAGGCCCCGCTTCCCACGCTAAACCCCGCCCCCTGTCTAAGCCCCGCCCCCCACAGCCAAGGCCTTTTTTTTTAGGTTGTGGTTCTGTTTCACCTTGTTGTAGTTGTTTCACTTATATTTTTATTTTTCCTAATATATTTTTTACTTTTCTAATTTTATTTTATTTTTTATTCTTTGTTATTGTACTACTCCTTTTTTTTTTTCTTTTCTTTGTTGCACTGTGTGGCTTGAGGGATCTTCGTTCCCAGGCTGGGGGTTGGGCCTGAGCTCCTGTGGTGGGAGCGCTGAGTCCAAACCGCTGGACTAACAGAGAACCTCAGACCCTAGAGAATATTAATCAGAGTGAGGCCCTCATCTCGGCACCAACACCCAGCTCTACCCAACTGCCTGCAAACTCCAGTGCTGGACACCTCAGGCCAAATAACCAGTAAGACAGGAATACAGCCCCTCCCATGAAAAAAATGAGACCGCAAAAAATTATGTTACAGACAAAGGAGCAAGGTAAAAACCTACAAGACCAAATAAATGAAGAGGAAATAGGCAAACTACTCTGAAAAAGAATTCAGAGTAATGATAGTAAAGATCATCCAAAGTCTTGTAAATAGAATGGAGGCACGGATCGAGAAAATACAAGAAGTGTTTAACAAAGACCTAGAAGAACTAAAGAACAAACAGTGATGAACAACACAATAACTGAAATGAAAAATACACCAGAAGGAATCAACAGTAGAATAACTGAGGCAGAAAAGTGAATAAGTGAGCTGGAAGATAGAATGGTGGAAATAAATGCTGAGGAGCAGAATAAAGAAAAAAGAATGTAAAGAATTGAGGAGAGTCTCAGAGACCCCTGGGACAACATTAAATGCACCAACATTCGAATTACTGGGGTTCCAGGAGAAGAATAGAAAGAGAAAGGGTCTGAGAAAATATTTGAAGAGATTATAGTTGAAAACTTCCCTAACATGGGAAAAGAAATAGCCATCCAAGTCCCGGAAGTACAGAGCGTCCCACACAGGATAAACCCTAGGAGAAACACACCAAGACACATACTAATCAGACTAACAAAAATTAAATTCAAAGAAAAAATATTTAAAGCAGCAAGGGAAAAGCAACAAATAACATACAAGAGAATCCCCAGAAGGTTATCAGCTGATTTTTCAGCAGAAACTTTGCAGGCCAGAAGGGAGTGGCAGGATATAATTAAAGTGATGAAAGGGAAAAACCTACAACCAAGATTACTCTACCCAGCAAGGATCTCATTCAGATTCGACAGAGAAATCAAAAGCTTTACAGACAAGCAAAAGCTAAGAGAATTCAGCACCACCAAACCAGCTTTACAGCACATGCTAAAGGAACTTCTCTAGGCGGGAAACACAAGAGAAAAAAAGACCTAAAAAGACAAACCCAAATCAATTAAGAAAACGGTAATAGGAACAGACATATTGATAATCACCTTGAATGTAAATGGATTAAATGCTCCAACCAAAAGACACAGACTGGCTGAATGGATACAAAAACAAGACCTGTATATATGTGGTCTACAAGAAACTCAGTTCAGGGACACATACAGACTGAAAGTGAGGGGATGGAAAAAGATATTCCATGCAAATGGAAATCAAAAGAAAGCTGAAGTAGCAGTACTCATATCAGATAAAACAGACTTCAAAACAAAGACTGTTACAAGATATAAGGAAGGACACTACATAATGATCAAGGGATCAATCCAAGAAGAAAACATAGCAATTATAAATATTTATGCACCCAACATAGGAGCACCTCAATACATAAGGCAAATGCTAACAGCCATAAAAGGCTACTGTCAGTATTATTGTGACAGTAACACAATAATAGTGGGGGACTTTAACACACCACTTACCCCAATGGACAGATCATCCAGACAGAAAATAAATAAGGAAACAAAAGCTTTAAATGACACAGTAGACAAGACAGATTTAATTGATATTTATAGGACATTCCACCCAAAAGCAGAATACACTTTTTTCTCAAGTGCACACGGAACACTCTCCAGGATGGATCACATCTTGGGTCACAAATCAAGCCTTGGTAAATTTAAGAAAATTGAAATCATATCAAGCATCTTTCCCAACCACAACGTTATGAGATTAGAAATCAATTATGGGGAAAAAAACTGTAAAAATCACACACACATGGAGACTAAACAGTGCACTGCTAAATAACCAAGAGATCACTGAAGAAATCAAAGAGGAAATTAAAAAATACCTAGAAACAAATGACAACTAAAACAGGATGACCCAAAACCTATGGGATGCAGCAAAAGCAGTTCTAAGAGGGAAGTTTACAGCAATTCAATCTCACCTCAAGAAACAAGAAAAATCTAAAATAAACAATGTAACTTTACACCTAAAGCAACTCGAGAAAGAAGAACAAAGAAACCCCAAAGTTAGTAGAAGGTAAGATATCATAAAGATCAGAGCAAAAATAAATGAAATACAAATGAAGAAAACACAAGCAAAGATCAATGAAATTAAAACTTGGTTCTTTGAGAAGATAAACAAAACTGATAAACCTTTAGCCAGACTTATCAAGGAAAAGAAGGGAGAAGACTCAAATCAATAAAATTAGAAATGAAAAAGGCAGGACTTCCCTGGTAGTGCAGCGGTTAAGAATCCGCCTGCCAACGCAGGGGACACAGGTTCGAACCCTAATCTGGGAA
Source organism: Leucopleurus acutus (assembly GCF_964270905.1). Lineage (NCBI taxonomy): Eukaryota > Metazoa > Chordata > Mammalia > Artiodactyla > Delphinidae > Leucopleurus > Leucopleurus acutus. The sequence goes on along the minus strand of NC_139153.1, from coordinate 54,745,600 downwards.
GATCCCACATGCCAAAGATCAACTAAGCCCATATGCCACAAGTACTTAGCCTGTGCTTTAGAGCCCATGAGCCACAACTACTGAGCCTGCGTGCCACGACTACTGAAGCCCACGTGCCCTAGAGCCAATGCGCTGCCATTACTGAGCCCACACACCACAACTACTGAAGCCCATGTGCTCTAGGGCCAGCAGGCTGCAACTACTGAAGCCAGCGCGCCAAGAGACTGTGCTCCACAACGAGAAGCCACTGCAATGAGAAGCCCGTGCACCACAACAAAGAGTACACCCTGCTCAGCACAACTAGAGAAAGCCTATGCACAGCAACGAAGACCCAACAGAGCCAAAAATAAATTAAGAAAAAAAAAAAAAGAAATGGAAAAGGAGAAATTACAATGACACCGCAGAAATACAAAGGATCATAAGAGACTACTACAAGCAACAATATGGCAATTAAATGGACAACCTGGAAGAAACTGACAAATTTTTGGAAAGGTACAATTTTCCAAGACTGAACCATGAAGAATTAGAAAATATAAACATCCCAGTTACAAGTAATGAAGTTGAAACTGTAATTAAAAATCGTCCAACAAACAAAAGACCAGGACCAGACGGCTTCACAGGTGAATTCTATCAAACATTTAGAGAAGAGTTAACACTTACCCTTCTCAAACTCTTCCAAAAAGTTGCAGAGGGAGGAATATTTCCAAACTCATTCTATGTGGCCACCATCACCCTGATACCAAAAGGAGACAAAGATATAACAAAAAAGAAAATCACAGACTAATATCACTGATGAAGATAGATGCAAAAATCCTCAACAAAATACTAGCAAACAGAATCCAACAGCACATTAAAAAGATCATTCACCATGATCAAGTGAGATTTATCCCAGGGATGCAAGGATTCTTCAATACATGCAAATCAATGTGATACGCCATATTAACAAATTGAAGAATAAAAACCATATGATCATCTGAATAGATGCAGAAAAAGCTTCTGACAAAATTCAACATGCATTTATGATAAAAACTCTCCAGAAAGTGGGCATAAAGAGCATAATGGTAAAAAAAACTGAAAGGATTTCCTCTGTGATCAGGAACAAGACAAGGATGTCCACTCTTGCCACAATTATTCAACATAGTACTGGAAGTCCTAGCCATGGCAATCAGAGAAGGAAAAGAAATAAAAGGAATACAAATTGGAAAAGAAGAAGTAAAACTGTCACTGTTTGCAGATGACATGATACTACACATAGAAAATCCTAAAGATGCCACCAGAAAACTAGGATAACTAATCAATGTATTTGGTAAGGTTGCAGGAAACAAAATTAATGCACAGAAATCTCTTGCATTCCTATACACTAACAACGAAAGATCAGAAAGAGAAATTAAGGAAACAATCCCATTTACCATTGCAATGAAAAGAATAAAATATCTAGGAATAAACCTACCTAAGGAGGCAAAATATCTGTACTCAGAAAACCATAACACACCGATGAAAGAAATCAAAGATGACACAAAGAGATAGAGAGACATACCATGCTCCTGCACTGGAAGAATCAATACTGTGAAAATGACTATACTACCCAAAGCAATCTACACATTCAATGCAATCCCTATCAAATTACCAATGGCATTTTTCACAGAACTAGAACAAAAAATCTTAAAATTTGTATGGAGACAAAAAAAAAACCCCAAATAGCCAAAGCAATCTTGAGAAAGAAAAACGGAGCTGGAGGAATCAAGCTCCCTGACTTCAGACTATACTACAAAGCTACAGTAATCAAGACAGTATGGTACTGGCACAAAAACAGAAATATAGATCAATGGTACAGGATAGAAAGCCCAGAGATAAACCCACATACCTATGGCCACCTAATCTATGACAAAAGAGGCAAGAATATACAGTGGAGAAAAGACAGCATCTTCAATAAGTGGTGCTGAGAAAACTGGACAACTACGTATAAAAGAATGAAGTTAGAGCACTCCCTAACACCATACACAAAAATAAACTCAAAATAGGTTAAAGATCTAAATGTAAGACCAGACACTATAAAACTCTTAGAGGAAAATATAGGAGAAACACTCGTTAACATAAGTCAAGCAAGATCTTTTATGACCCACCTCCTAGAGTAATGAAAATAAAAACAAAAATAAGCAAATGGGACCTAATTAAACTTAAAAGCTTTTGCACAGCAAAGGAAACCATAAACAAGACGAAAAGACAACCATCAGAATGGGAGGAAGTATTTGCAAATGAAGAAACGGACAAAGGATTAATCTCCAAAATATACAAACAGCTCATGCAGCTCAATATCAAAAAAACAAACAATGCAATCAAAAAATGAGCGTAAGACCTAAAGAGACATTTCTCCAGAGAAGACATACAGATGGCCAAGAGGCACATGAAAAGATGCTCAACATCACTAATTATTAGAGAAATGCAAATCAAAACTACAATGAGGTATCACCTCACACCAGTTAGAATGGGCATCATCAGAAAATCTACAAACAACAAATGCTGGAGAGGGTGTAGAGAAAAGGGAACCCTCTTGCACTGTTGGTGGGAATGTAAATTGATTACAGCCACTGTGGAGAACAGTATGGAGATTCCTTAAAAAACTACAAATAGAACTACCATATGACCCAGCAATCCCACTACTGGGCATATACCCTGAGAAAACCATAATTCAAAAAGACACATGGGGGCTTCCCTGGTGGCGCAGTGGTTGAGAGTCCGCCTGCCGATGCAGGGGACATGGGTTCGTGCCCTGGTCCGGGAGGATCCCACATGCCGCGGAGCGGCTGGGCCCGTGAGCCATGGCTGCTGAGCCTGTGCGTCCAGAGCCCGTGCTCCGCAATGGGAGAGGCCACAGCAGGGAGAGGCCCGCGTACCGCAAACAAACAAAAAAAAAAGACACATGTACACCAGTATTCACTGCAGCACTATTTACAATAGCCGGGACATGGAAACAACCTAAATGTCCATCAACAGATAAATGGATAAAGAAGATGTGGTACATATATATAATGGAATATTACTCAGCCATAAAAAGAAATGAAATTGGGTCAATTATAGAGATGTGGATGGACCTACAATCTGTCACACAGAGTGAAGTAAGTCAGAAAGAGAAAAACAAATATTGTATATTAACGCATATATGTGGAATCTAGGAAAATGGTACAGATGAACCTATTTGCAGGGCAGGAATAGAAATGCAGATGTAGAGAACAGACGTGTGGACACAGCAGGGGAAGGGGAGCGTGGGATGAAATGGGAGATTAGGTTTGACATAAATACGCTACCATGTGTAAAATAGATAGCTAGTGGGAACCTGCTGTATAGCACAGGGAGCTCAGCTTGGTGCTCTGTGACGACCTAGATGGGTGGGATGGGGGGGAGGGAGGTCCACAAGGGAGGGGATAAATGTATACATATAGCTGATTCACTTCATTGTACAGCAGAAACTAACACAACATTGTAAAGCAATTATACTCCAATTAAAAAAAAAAAGTTCTCAGACTGTCCCAGTATGATAATTTGAGGTGCAGAGAAAACATGCCATTACACAGCTGGTAAATGGCAACCAGAATATGCACCCAGGAAGTCCAGCTTCCCAGCCTGTGCTCTTAGCCTCTTTGCTCTCCAGTCTTCCGTATGGCTGTGACATGACCCACAATTGTTTGGATGGGCAAGTTCTTCCAGCACGTCAAAGACTAAACAACTGTGTAGGGGACAACTGACTGCACAGGAGTGCTTTAGCTAAAGATGGTAAACACGGGCAGGAGAGACAAGAAAGGCAAGACAAGAGCAGGAGTAATCTGGACCCAAGGAATGTCATCAGTCCATCAGAGCCAAGAGGCAGTCTGATGAGAGAGGTCATACGAGTCAGATGACAGAGATGAAGACAGTGAAGAGGGCCTGAGAGGCGGGAGGTGGGGGTGGGGGCTCAGAAGAACAGGAGCACAACTGGAGGGAAGGATGCGTGAAGCTCAGGCCAAGCTCTGCCTCAAACAGGATTATCAGGGCAGCCCCTGTGATTGGATCCGTAACTCTAGCATCTGGGGAATCTCTCAGAGTGGACCTTCGGAATACAGGAAACTCAATAGATATGCAGCATTCAACTGTGCACCAAAAGCAATTCCAAGAATATTTATAGAAACTTATAAGAGCTCTACACTGGAAACTACCCAAATGTCCATTAACATCAGGATATATAAATAAATGATGGCACTTTTATGCAGTGAAGTACTATTCACCAATGTAAACAGAAGACTTCCAACTACACTTGAAAATACGGTTGCATCTTATAATGATATGTGAGGGAAACAAGACATAAAAAAGCACATATTTTATGATTCTATATATGAAGTTCAAAAACAAGCATAAGCAATCAAAAGTGTTAAAAGTCATGATAGCTGTTACCCTGGCAGGGGGTGGGTGGATGTTGTCTGAAGGGGAACACAGAGGTAGCAGGGCTTCTAAGACAGTACAAGTAACCTGTCTTTTAATCCAGGTACTGGTTACATGAGTGTATTCGAGAATTCTGTACTTATTTGTGCACTTTTCTGAATAATAATAACTTTAATAAACGTATGAAAAAAAGTAGAAATATAAATGGATCTCCGGGCTGATAGGAGGTGTTAAAAAATAACATTTGAGGGCTTACCTGGTGGCGCAGTGGTTGAGAGTCTGCCTGCTGATGCAGGGGACACGGGTTCGTGCCCCGTCCGGGAAGATCCTACATGCCGTGGAGCGGCTGGGCCCGTGACCCATGGCCACTGAGCCTGCGAGTCCGGAACCTGTGCTCCGCAACGGGAGAGGCCACAACAGTGAGAGGCCCGCGTACCGCAAAAAATAATAATAATAATAATAACATTTGAATCTAAACTGAGAATTAATCAAACTGGGCTCAGCATCTTTAATTGGCTGCTGGAGAAGAATTTGAATAGCTGGTTGAGAAGAATCAGGGCCCCATGCTGTTGTCAGCTGAGCTTTATTTAATGCCACTTGGCCTTCACATGCTCACTCACTGTGTCAGGGATAAATCCTTGTTGCTTGCTATTACTAATTACTGGCCACAGATAAATTGACTTACCATTACTTCTCACACAGATTAAGTATTTCTTCTGATTAATGGTTCATTCATATCTGTGGATGGATCCAAACACCCATGTCCTAAATATTCATCCATGTCCATTGTAAAAGAGACGGTAGTTTCACAGCTCTGTGAAATAAACCAGGATCTGTGTTTAACTGTCCAGTTACTGGTATAAACTTTCTATCATCTAGATACACTAGATATTATCTAGATCCATTTCCTCTCCTTTTTTTGAATAGTCTCTAGTTCCCTGTTGATGAGCACTGAATTTTGATTTCTGCTCAGAATCACTTTGTCTAAGAAAATTTCCTTTAACAAGATGTCACCAAGGTAATCAAGTCAACAAACTTTTTTTTATAATGGGGATTACAAGTACTGGGCAGGATGGGTGAAGACAATGGTGATAGTTCAGGATGTGTCTAAGCCGATACTGTTACAGCCAGTTTTGCAGTAAAAACAGAAAGTCAGAAATCTCAATTGTCCAAGTTTTAAATGTCGTCAACAAATTGTGAAAGTTTCATTTGGTATAAGCCAAGCAAACCATATCTACGATGGGACTCAGCTCAGCCATAGCCAGTGTGAGCCTTCCACAAGCGTGATTTTACTCACTCCTCACAAATTCCCCATGATGTGGGCATCATACAGAGAAGGCTCACAGAGGTAACTGTTTGGGTCAAGTTCACACAGCTACCAAGGGGTCAAGCCAGGGTAACATTCAGGTCTAATTATCCAAATTGCTCTTCTTTTCCCCATGAGAAAAGCCCGATTTTGTAGCACTGATATTTGGGCTACAAATCAAAACGATGCTTTTTTTACTTACAGTTACAACGAGTGAAAAGGTAGAAGAACTATTTGCATTATTTGATAAGGAATTTGTTTTTTGGAAATTGATTGGAAATTCCGTACCACAAATAGAAAAGCATTACCCAGTATCGGATTTCTCATTATGATTCTGGCAAAAATATTCATCATAAAGATGCAGCAAGTAAGCCAATCACTTTATCTTGGACAATTCAATGACCACAAAGGGACATGATTTAAAATTACTTCTGGATAACAAGTGACAAATGTCATTTAGTGGAATAAATTTGTGGAGAGTCAGAATCCCTCTGTTTTGGTTTGGATGGTACCAAGCTTTCTACATGTTTATCCTCAGTGTGATTTTACAGAGAGAAGTCTTTTTTTTTATTAAAATAACTTTATTTTATAAAGTTTTTTAAAATAAGTTTATTTATTTTTGGCTGCATTAGGTCTTCGTTGCTGCATGTGGGCTTTCTCTAGTTGTGGCGAGCGGGGGCTACTCTTCATTGCGGTGTGCGCACTTCTCATTGCGGTGTGCGCACTTCTCATTGCGGTGGCTTCTCTTGTTGCAGAGCACGGGCTCTAGGCGCGCGGGCTTCAGTGGTTGCAGCACGCAGTCTCAGTAGTTGAGGCACACAGGCTCTAGAGCTCAGGCTCAGCTGTGGCTCATGGGCCTAGTTGCTCCACGGCATGCAGGATCCTCCTGGACCAGGGATTGAACCCGTATGGTCCCCTGCATTGGCAGGCGGATTCCCAACCACTGCACCACCAGGGAAGTCCCCCAAGAAATCTTTTTTAAAAATTATTTGGAGAACAAAAAATACAGAATTGTTAGGAAATACTTCTCACTTGGTTCGTGATATCCCAAGTTGACATTAAATGCAATTTGTCTTTGAAGAAAAGTGAAACCACTTGCAAATAATACGAAATGAGGTTGATGAATTACATGTGAGGAGAAAAGATGGCCTGTTTGTCTTAAATTATATTTTGAGTTTTTGTTTTCTCTAATATGGAAGGGTATAAGCCACATCTAATGGGTTCCAGCCCTGTCAGATTGCAGGGCTGGAACTAGGCCTTGATTGTCTCTAAAAATCACAAGATTCTTTTAAAATGAGATGCTTGTTTGCTTCACACCTTGGTATGGCTTTAGCTATTTCAGTTATAAATTTGCATTTGTTAGGCTATTTGGTTAATATATATGGGAAAGTGTTAATATCATTCTTCAGATGTTCACTATTCAGCAAGCCACACGGGGCTGTGCTGTACACAAATTCATTTTAAAACCCTGCTAACCACTGAAATATTGCTTTTTCCTCCTTTTGATATTACTTCTTAGTCTTTTCAACTTTTCAAAAGTACTTGCATAAACATCTTGCCACATATACCATCTTCCTTCCCAGAACAATGACTCAGACCTTAACCAAGAATGTTAATTATGTTCTCCTCACACTGTTCATCACATGAACTGGCTTAGACTTGAACATAAAAATATTTGCTGTGAGCATGGCTTCACCTTTTACTCTAGACATTCTATAGTTTCATGGGCAGAGAATATCAGGCACTTAACCTTAAAAACTAAAAATAAAAGACTTAGGCCCTAAAAGGAGTTTCTACTTGGTTACTACTTCCCACCAGAGGAAATCAGTCAATATATTCACCAATTCCAAGATCATTATTACGTTGGGAGCTGAGGGAAAAAAAGAGAAAAATACATATGTATTTATATATAGTTTACTACTTAGTAATATATATTATTATATATAACAATTCTTATAATTTAATAATTTATGTTATATATGTTAACATATATACACATACATATTAATGTGACATTCTATCTTCAGGCGGTTTACAATCTATAAAAAAGTTGATGAAATAAAAAATATATAGGGCTTCCCTGGTGGCGCAGTGGTTGAGAGTCCGCCTGCCAATGCAGGGGACACGGGTTCGTGCCCCGGTCCGGGAAGATCCCACATGCCGCGGGACGGCTGGGCCCGTAAGCCATGGCCGCTGGGCCTGCACGTCCGGAGCCTGTGCTCTGCGGCGGGAGAGGCCACAACAGTGAGAGGCCTGTGTACCGCAAAAAACAAACAAACAAACAAACAAAAATATATAAAACTATTTTAAATGCAGATAAATTTTGCTTAATTTTTATTTAAAATAGCCCCTGATAATATTAACACACTCTTACACAGCTTTGGACACTAAATAAATATGAGGCAGGTGGTACTGTTAGATTATTTAGAGAATGTGTTACATGCCTATTTCATATAGTTTTTAACCTTGTATATATCAATTCAAAAAAACAGTGGACTAGGGAATGTTTGGACTTAAGGGCAAATTGCAAAATTATTTCTTTTGTTGATAAGTGGTATAGAATAATCACAGAATCAAAGGGCACTCTAAAGAGCTCCTTTCTTCATCTTTAGCCAATACTGAATTTTGTTGTTTTTCAAATGATTATTACAAACACAAACACAAAGTGCCAAATGCTAAGCCAGGTTCTTGTGAGAATTATAATGGCAATTGGTAGTCCCCACCCTAATGAAATCCTTCATCCAAATGGGCAGCACAAATGTAAGCAAAATCTAAGTGGACCTCAGGTTGGTGAAGAGTGCTGGGTGCTGAGTGCCCGGTCTACGCATTCCAAGTTAGACCCTCCTGTCGTGGTGGGGTTGCTTTCAAATCCTGTCTCAGTAGCACATGCCATGGGGAAACAGCTGCAAACATTCATCATTAAAACATCGACATGCCAGCGACATGTCAGAGTTTCAAGACAAATTACATTTGTCCCTCTAGATCCTACTATCCTTGGCTTTTGCCCCAAATGCAAAGCTCTCTTACAATACTGTATCCTTATTGACTCCCTGGGCACTTGACGATTCTAATTTTTTGCTCAGATCTCTACCAGTGTTTCTTTTCTTCCTCCTGTTTATTAGAGACATCCTTGATACATTCTGGCTACTAGCTGCCATTTTTTGCAAATATCACCCAGTATGTCATCTGTCTGTCAACTTTGTTTATGGTGTCCCCCATTGAACATAAACTTGGAAGTTTGATGTAGTCAAGTTCACTGACATTTCCCTTCTGGTTTGTGATAGAGGGAACAGAGCTTATTTATAAAATCCTTCCCACCACATTGTCACAAAGACAAATCCGTATCCTTTGTTCTTAATTTTCAAATTAGCTAGGCCTCAATTCTTTGGTATGAATGCAAAATAAGCTTGTCATTTTCTTCAAAAAAATCTTGCTGGAATTTTACTGAATTTATAGACTAATTTGGGGAGCACTGACATCTTTAAAGTGTTAGATCATTGCAAATATAAACAATATTTAGCTCTCCATTCATTCAATTCCTCATCAGTATCCTACAATAGAGCTTACAAATGTCCTATCAATGGTTCTTTTTTTTTTCTTTATTGGAATATAATTGCTTTACAATGGTGTGTTAGTTTCTGCTGTATAACAAAGTGAATCAGCTATACATATACATATATCCCCATATCTCTTCCCTCTTGCGTCTCCCTCCCTCGCACCCTCCCCATCCCACCCCTCTAGGTGGTCACAAAGCTCCGAACTGATCTCCCTGTGCTATGCAGCTGCTTCCCACTAGCTATCTATTTTACATTTGGTAGTGTATACATGTACATACCACTCTCTCACTTTGTCCCAGCTTACCCTTCCCCCTCCCTGTGTCCTCAAGTCCATTCTATAGTAGGTCTGCATCTTTATTCCCATCCTACTCTTAGGTTCTTCATGACCATTTTTTTGTTTTTGTTTTTAGATTCCATATATATGTGTTAGCATATGGTATTTGTTTTTCTCTCTCTGACTGACTTCACTCTGTATGACAGACTCTAGGTCCATCCACCTCACTACAAATAACTCAATTTCATTTCTTTTTATGGCTGAGTAATATTCCATTGTATATATAGTAATATTCCAATATATATATATATTCCACTCCATTATATATAATATTCTTTATCCATTCATCTGTCGATGGACACTTAGGTTGCTTCCATGTCCTGGCTATTGTAAGTAGAGGTGCAGTGAACATTGTGGTACATGACTGTTTTTGAATTATGGTTTTCTCAGGGTATATGCCCAGTAGTGGGATTGCTGGGTCGTATGGTAGTTCTATTTTTAGTTTTTTAAGGAACCTCCATACTGTTCTCCATAGTGGCTGTATCAATTTACATTCCCACCAACAGTGCAAGAGGGTTCCCTTTTCTCCACACCCTCTCCAGCATTTATTGTTTGTAGATTTTTTGATGATGGCCACTCTGACCGGTGTGAGGTGATACCTCATTGTAGTTTTGATCTGCATTTCTCTAATGATTAGTGATGCTGAGCATTCTTTCATGTGTTTGTTGGCAATCTGTATATCTTCTTTGGAGAAATGTCTGTTTAGTCCTTCTGCCCATTTTTGGATTGGTTTGTTTGTTTTTTTGATATTGAGCTGCATGAGCTGCTTGTAAATTTTGGAGATTAATCCTTTGTCAGTTGCTTCATTTGCAAATATTTTCTCCCATTCTGAGGGATGTCCTTTCGTCTTGTTTATGGTTTCCTTTGCTGCGCAAAAGCTTTGAAGTTTCATTCGGTCCCATTTGTTTATTTTTGTTTTTATTTCCATTTCTCTAGGAGGTGGGTCAAAAAGGATCTTGCTGTGATTTATGTCATAGAGTGTTCTGCCTATGTTTTCCTCTAAGAGTTTGATAGTGTCTGGCCTCGCATTTAGGTCTTTAACCCATTTTGCGTTTATTTTTGTGTATGGTGCTAGGGAGTGTTCTAATTTCATTCTTTTACATGTAGCTGTCCAGTTTTCCCAGCACCACTTATTGAAGAGGCTGTCTTTTTTCCATTGTATATTCTTGCCTCCTTTGTCAAAAATAAGGTGACCATATGTGCGTGGGTTTATCTCTGGGCTTTCTATACTGTTCCATCAATGGTTCTTTTATTGTCTCTGTTATTTCCTGAATATTGTAGCACTTTTGTTAGTACTGAGAATATCTTACTTTTGTTTATAATTTCTTGATTATCATTGTGAAACAAACACTATTAGTTTCTGTCTTCAACCATGCTAACTCTCTTATTAATTCTAATAATTTCTTGATTTTGTACAATTCTATGTAGATGGTTAAGTCATCTGAAAATAATAATATTTTTGTCTTTCCTTCTCCTATGCTTATAACATTAGTACTTTAATTGGACAGAATCTCCTAACTTTTGTTGAACAGTAGCAGCGATGAAAGGGTTTCTTGTCTTTTTCTGGTTTAAAAAAAAATACATCTAAATTTTTTCTCTTATGTTTTATGTTTGTCTAAGTTTGGAAATGTTTTTATGAATGAAAGATACTTCCCTTTTGATCATCATTTTCTGAGAGTTTCTCCTATAAATAGGTGTTGAAGTTGAAGTTGAAGTCTGTTTATAGAGCAGATGAGATATTCATGTGAACTTTTTCTTCAATTCCTAATGGGGTCCTCAGAGCCAGGATTAAGGAAGGCAAGTGAGGCACTTATGGCACAAAATGTAAGGAGGCGCTCAGCCCTAACACGCATGCCTCTGAAATATTATACCCTAGATGCCACCCCTAGAAGTGATTAACGTAGATAGATCTTCTAATGTTAAACTTTCTTTCCATTCCTTGAAGAAGCCCTAATTGATCATGATGCATTTTTAATACTCTTTTAGATTCAGTTAGTTAATATTGTATTTAAAATTTTTGCATCTATTATCATCAGTTAAGTGAGCTGATGATTTTCTTTCTTTTACAGCCCTCATCCAGTTCTGGAATTCTAGCTTCTGAAAAGGAAAGGGATAATTTCCCTTTGATTCTAACTTTTTGGGAGAATTTGTATAGGATGGGTATCTACCCCTGTAAATCTTTCTAGCTCTGGAACACATTATGTGGGGTGAGTTTGAACAAGTCTTTTTAACTCTCTAGACTTCAATTCTCCTCCTTTGTGAAATGGGGATAATGAAACCTGTCTGACAGGTTTGTGGAGAGGATAAATGGTAACGTAATGCTGTTAAAGTACAAAGCATTGAGCTTCACCCAACGTCCTTGGGCTTCCTCGCCTTTGTGGACCTGGCCCCCCCTCCACCACTACACTCAAGGTTTACATTATGCTGTTGATCCTTCTCCAGCATTTACTTCCATTTCATTTGTGTCACCACACCTGTCGCTCCCTTCCTTGTCAGCCACAGCCCATTCTCGACTCCTTGTGGCTAACTCCTTTATGTTGGAACGCGGCAGAATGATGTTTTTGAAAAATTAACAATGTCCTTCCCATCTCATTTATCTCCTATTACCTCATGATCCTTCTCCACTTTGGGCAGATGTTCAGAGAGCTCCATGATCCTTACATCCAGGAAGGAACAGAAATGCTGAAAGATATGAGTATATTACTTTTTTTATAAATAAAGTAATTTAAATAAATGAGTATATTACTTTTTTCTTTCAAAAATCTACACTTTCAAGAGGAAAAAATAGTTATCATAAATAAATGAGTATATTACTTTTTTCCAAAAATCTACATTTTCAAGAGGAAAAAATAGTTATAAGCATAAAATATATACCAGAATTGGGAAAAAAGATAGATTTGGTTAGAATAAGACTCAAGACACACTACCCTCCCCAAACGCAAACCACCTCGATAAGGTGGAAGACAGGGTTGGAACACTGAACAGTGATATGGTTCAGAATTGGGAAAAAAGATAGATTTTGTTAGAATGAGACTCAAGACACACTACCCTCCCCAAACGCAAACCACCTCGATAAGGTGGAAGACAGGGTTGGAACACTGAACAGTGATATGGTTCAGAATTGGGAAAAAAGATAGATTTTGTTAGAATGAGACTCAAGACACACTACCCTCCCCAAACGCAAACCACCTCGATAAGGTGGAAGACAGGGTTGAAACACTGAACAGTGATATGGTTCGTAGGTTGATATGGTTCATATCAACCATGATATGGTGGAGAGGCAGTGTAGACACTTCGAAGAGGAATAGGCTGAAATGTGCCCCTCCTCTGGGATCCTCTGGGGATACAGATATAACAGGAAACTTAGATAATTCTGGAGATTCCAGTGCAGGGGAAACCTATGCTCTCTTTCATAGACAGACCCCAGGGAAATGGCAAGATGTCCAATCAGAAGTGCGTGTGTGGTCTGTTCAGGCAGATGGCATTGAGAGAGCCTCTCGTTGCCCACTGCCCCAGGGTGGCATCGACATGGTACAGTGTGCATACAAGATGAGCCTAGAAAGGACCAACAGAGGGCCACAAGGGGTCAAGCGAACTTTTCCAATCACAGTGTGGCCCAGATTTGGAGAATGACTCCAAATCCTAGGAGTTGCCTGAGAGTTAAGTGAGAACTAGCTGTGGGGTTGGAGCCTGGTTACTGGGACCAACTCAGGAAGGAACAACCTGGATCAGCACCTAAAGACAGACAGGAATGAGGACACCTCGGTGGGTCCAGCATGGAGAGCTGATGGCCCAGGCTTGCCTGCTTCCCCCAGGGCCCTGACATGACCATAAAGCCCACCAGAACTCAGACGCCACGCCAAGAAATGGGCAAGAAGGAGGAATCTAGAACTGACTGTCCGAAAGTTTTCACCAACTGGCCAGATGGAGGGTTTAGAGTGGAAATTGTGTTCTCTATGGAATCCTGAAGTCACGTTTCTTGCATACCCGGGTTTATGAAATGAACTTTCTACCTACTACACACCTGCATCTCCCAATTGAAAAAAATGCTTGTTGAAGATGTGGCAATGTGTTCTGTTGGAACATACCAATTGTTATGACCTCTGGCAAATGAGTCAAACTCGCTTTGCCTCAGTCTCCATATCTGTAGATGGGAGTGGGGACTTCATTGCAGCTTGTTTGATAATGAAATGAAATACTGTGTGTTTCCCAGCGCCGAGCACCTAATTAGTATTCAGTGTTGATCACTTCATTTCCTAACTCTAAGTCCAGGGAGAAAACATGGGGGAGGTGGCTACAGATATTAAAAAGAAAACAAAGAACTGGGGGAAGGTCTGTCGGAAGATTATTAATGCTGTTACTACTAATTATGAGACTGGGTGTGCAGCTCCCAGACAGAGACCACAATCAGCAAAATTTGCAGTTTGGGTCTCACTCCAGTTAGCAAGGCCAGGCCTGTTGATTAGCCAGGAGTCCAAGTTCTTACCAGCCTTTTTCATCCCCATTTGCAGCACCCTGGGCATCAGCTGTGCAAGACCGTACCCTGGTGACCTCCTCCAAAGGACACCCACGATATGTGTTGTTCATCTGAAGGGAAGAAGAAAACCTCCCATGTCTACCCTGTGATAACGGGTATTTCCCATGATGCTCCACCATGAATTAACCCATGTGAAAACAAGAACTGGTTTTGTGTGCTCATTCTTTTAGTCCTTATGAGATGCTGAACAGAAAAATGTATGGGCAGTCAGCCTGACTATGTTTTCTTCTGCCTACCAAATGGCCTTCTTGATTCAGTAATGTGCCTGTAATTAAACATCATGTAATTTTCCCTCACTTTGTGTTCAAAATTTCACCATTGGAGATTTATTCTTCTAAGTCCTATATGGTCTTCCAATGTCAAGAGTTCCCTCTTGAAATGTGGTGGAATAACTATCTGCCCTTCCTTACCTCACATCTTACGGTGATTTGTGAGTGGAAGCCTGGGAAGACTGTTCCAGAACTGCTCAGCACTGGGGCCTTGGGCCGTGTCTGAGGGTTTTGCCTTTCTCATTGATAAAAAGAAGTGTGAAGTTAAGTCACCTCTGGTTACATGGAGCATATATCATACATTTTTGAAACATATTCAATTTCAAAGGTTCTTTCCCTTTGTTCTCATCAGTACGTTCATTCCTTTTAGACCCAGAGTTCAAAAAAGCATCTCAACTTACTTTCAAGATTATAGCTGATCAAAGTTTCTATGATTCTGTTAGAGAACAGAAAATAAAATGCCTTGGGAGAAGGAAATAGAGTGAGCAAGGAAAAAGCTGGAAGGCGAAACATTTCAGGAGGGAAGAAGTGAGCTCAGAATGGGAAGCTGGGAATGTACCAAGGCGACTTCAATTTCCTCAGAATTTTGCTCAGACTTTCCTGGCTACCCTGCAGCAGACATGAGCTTGTTGACTTCAAGACTTGGGCAATACGTCCTTTCTGTGTAATCATTTCCTTGTTAGTTAGAAACTAAATGTTTTGGTACACGCTTTAAATACAAATGGGGGTATATGGAGTGCTCTCAGAATCGCTGGTATATTCAAGCTGCGTGTGACAAAGAATGGACACGATTCATTCAGTGGGACGATGTCTACAAACAACTACGCTGTGTCAGGTGCTGTGTCCATCAGTGGGACAACAGAGATTATTGAAGACCCGTCTCTGTTCTCAGAGACCTCAGAGTCTCGAAGAAGGAACAGATGTATAAGTAAGTACAACAGAAGGAGAAACATGCATCAGCTCAGAGCAAGTGAGTAACTCTTAGAGGGAAATATTAAACAAGTGATTCCTGCATAAGGGGAGATTTGAGCTGAATTCAAAGGATGAAGAGCACTTCCTCTGGTGATATTACACAGCATTTTGGGAGACATAACAGTATGCATGAATATATTTAGAAGATAGTGTAGACTCTTAGGTACTCTGGAGTCTTGATATTTTTAGAGCACAAGGTGTACGATGGGGCAGTGCAGTGGGAGGCCAGAAGAAATGTAAGCTCGGGTAGATTGTGAATGGGTAGGAATTGAAGGGCAGGAATCTGTTATGGCATTTGAACTAGACCTACATGCCCATGAGGAGTCGGTGAAGCCTTTGAAGCAGAGGAAAACAGGACCGGGTTTGCCGGCAGGGTTGGAAGTAGACTGGAAGGCAGTGAACGGTAGCCTCAGGGGGATGTTTTTGAGTATACAGAAATAGTGCAAGTGAGATATAAAGAGGGGTTTATCTAAGACAGTAGTAATGGGAAGGAAAACAACAGCTTAACTTGGGAGATGGTCATGAAACACTCAGTAGAATCTGATGCCTGATGTGAGGGCTGAGAGTGACCTCAATCCTCTAGCACATGTAATTGAGTGGGGTTTGGGGTCATCGATTGAGAAGGAAAATGAGAAGGGGGCATGTGGAATTAATTTGAGGGGGCAAATGTCCATCCAGATATCAGGAGATGATCGGAAAGAGCTGTAAGGAACTCAAGAGAGAAGGCTGGTGTCAAGCTCTGGAAGCACCACCTGTTATCACTTATGACCTGATGATGCCTGTTACATAGGAGCCACTAAGCTGGACTCAGTGGGCAAATGGAAAATGCCTCTGGCCCCAAGTGCAGTCCCCCTGTCTAGGGGATTTACAAAGAAGGCGGGTGTAGCAGAGGGTACCCAGCATTGTTAGAGGAAAGACAAGGGTTGATGAGAACATACAGAGGGTTCACAGCAGAGACTTGGCCTTGGGTGCTGTGGGGGGAGCGGAGTGGGACAGGCTGACTAGGAAAAAAAGAAAATGCAGAAGGAACCCCAAGAGTTACTAGAAATCGAAGAGTCGGTGGAAAGGAGGAAGAAAAGCCCTTGCAAAGTGGGGGAGGCTGCAGGCACAATGACCAGGAAGTAAGCATGAAGGTGGCCCTCTTGAGGACAGGGAACAGTCCCCTTGGCTGGAGCATCCAGTCTCAGAGGGGAACGGCCGGGGGGGAGGCTGGGAAAGTTAGCTCAGGCAAGAGGTGGCAAAGCTCCTTTGTAGAGCTGAAACTGCATCCACTGTGCAAGAGAAAGCCGCTCGAGGAATTTTAGCAGGGCACTGAGACAATCAGATTTGTATTTTAAAAACTCACTCTAGCCACTGTGTGGAGAATGAGGGATTAATTACAGTACAGAGCCTGGATGTGATTACCCAGGGTACGGACCACAGTTCCATTCAACCTGATGATGTGCTTTGGCCTGCAGACTGCTTTTTAAAATTTCATTCTGAATTAATTGCGGGCGTCTAAAAATTGAGAGTTCTCCCATAAAATCAGGGTTACAGGCTTCTTCTGAAAATTAGGAGATGTGGCAATGCTGGGTATATATTCCTGACCCATCAACAATTGGCTAGAGCATGAGCTGTCTAAAAAGTGACTTTCTGGACAAGGTGGGTGCTCCCCTGCGTCCCACAGTCTAATGGAAACACTTAGTTTGGTTTTATTGCTCCTGCCTTACCGGGAGAACACGCAGACCGAGAATGAGGGAACATGGTGCGTGCCCGGCTTAAACCAAACTTGTGTGCCAGATCCCATTCCATGCCCTAGTCGCAGACCTCATTCCAACAATTCTCCCTGTTCTTGTTGGATTTTCCCTCTCTACTGGATCATTCCCATTGGCATAAAAACCTGTTGCCATTTCTTCCATCTTAAAAATAACTTCTCCTGGTCCACGTTCTTAGAGTAAGAGGGATTGCACCAAACCAAGCTCCCCTTTACGTTGTCAGGCATTGGCAGCTGGCCTCCTAGCAAGTTTTTGTAAACACCTCTGTCCTAGGCTCAGACTGCCTGTTGCCTAAGAGATCTGTTTATCCTCTCTGGCAAGATTGTTCTCACTCTTGCCTATAAAAGGGAGAGAAAGAGGGGACCAAGTCCTTCCCTTAGAGCTAATCCAGCTGCTTCCTGGTCCAAGCACATTCCTTCACAGACAACAGGGAACTGCACACCCAATGGCCATCTGTCACTGATGCCACTTGAGCCATATGCACATCACCCTTGGCCCTTTCTTATATCTCATATCCTCCTGACCCTTTTTTCAAAGTCGTAGCTGACCTCTTCCCATCACCTCCACCGCTACCCCCTGATTTAAGCCATGATCATCTCTTAGAACATAGCAATAACCTCTGTATTAGTTATCTATTGCTGTACATCACGTTTCTCCCAAACTAGTGGCTTGAAACAGCAACATTCATTACCTCACAGCTTCTGTAGATCAGGAGTCCAGGTGTGGCTTAGCAGGCTCCTCTACTTTAGAATCTGTCATGGGTTTCGGGTGTCCTCTGGGTTCCCCAATCTGCTCCAGACACACTGGCCTCCTCTCTGTTCTTTAAACATGCTGGTCATGCTGCTGCCCCAGGGCCTTTGAACTGGCTCTTCCTTCCGTCGGGAAAGTTCTTCCTCCAGATTTCTGTACTGTTGACGCACTAACTTCCTTTAAGACTTCACTCAAATATCATGTCTTTAATGCATTCTACCCTGGCAAAGCCACCCCTGTCCCCAGAACTCCTGCTTTCTTTTATCTTATTTTGTTTTTCTATAACAGTTCTAATATACTAGTTAAATTACTTATTTATTACATAACACATAATGTTGAACCCATAAGGGCAAAAATCTTTATCTGTTGTTTCTTGTTGAATCCTGAGTGCTTGGAAAATAACAGGTGCTCAATAAATACTTCCTAAATGAATAAATGAATATGTGGAAGATGGCTGAGGACCAGCCTTAGGGAACTCCATATTTAAGTGACTGCTAGAGGAAAAGGATCCAGAAAAAAAAAATGGAGTACTTAATATCTCCTGTGCCTTACTTCACATCCTACTGGCCCACTTTCTTAATCTTGTCGTTTTTGGAAGAGCAACCAACTGAGCTCAGCTGTAATCTGAAAGTATCTTGTCTCAGCTATACCAAGTGACTGGGAATTTTTGCTACAGGGATTTGCTGCCATCGGCAGGAAGGGCATCTGTAGGAGCCCACTGGACTCTTCTCCCACTCATGCAAAGGTTGGAGTGAAATGCTTTTAACAGCCTGGAGAGCAACCCTTGACCAGTGGGGGATGGGAACTGGTGGGTGAATACTCCCCTCCCCTGAACCTCAGGGGGAACATTCTCAGGTGCATCTTCATACCTCCCTACACAGTTCCTAGCAAGACGGAGTCCCGTGGACGCAGTGGTGATGTTCTTAGTTAGCCAAGGGACATGCCCTCAGACCAGCTTGTTCTCCTTCCCTGCTTTACGGTTCCGACTACCTCTGAACTCATGTTTAGACAGAAATCACTTTCAAAAATGAACTCCTGGCACACATCCTTTGTTTCATCATCTGCTTTCAGGAGAAAGCTATGTTGAGGCATGTCAAAGTGAGACCATTAATAAAAAATGAACCACAGATAATCAAAAAGTATTGATGAAAACACTCTCAAATGCTACACAGAGTCAAGTGAGATTAGGAAATTTGGAGACCATTGCTTCTCGGCCTTTTGGCTAAGATCAAGTGGAATTTGGAGAACACTCTTAGTGCACCAGAGAGCTGGGTGGGGAAGCAGTAGTAGAAGACTACAATGAGGTACCACCTCACACTGGTCAGAATGGCCACCATCAAAAAGTCTACAAACAATAAATGCTGGAGAGGATGTGGAGAAAAGAGAACCCTCTTACACTATTGGTGGGAATGTAAGTTGGTGCAGCCACTATGGAGGTTCCTCCAAAAACTAAAAATAGAACTACTATATGGTCCAGCAATCCCATTCCTGGTCATATATCCAGAGAAAACTCTAATTCAAAAAGATACACACACCCCAATGTTCACAGCAGCACTATTTACAATAACCAAGACAGAAAAGCAACCTAAATGTCCATCGACAGAGGAATGGATAAAGAAGATGTGGTACATATATACAATGGACTATTACTCAGCCAAGAAAAGGAATGAAATAATGCGATTTGCAGCAACATGGATGGACCTAGAGATGATCATACTAAGTAAGTCAGACAGAGAAAGACAAAACCATATGATATCACTTATGTGTGGAATCTAACATATGACACAAATGAATTTATTTATGAAACAGAAACAGACTCACAGGCATAGAAAACAAACTTATGGTTACCAAAGGGGAGGGATAAATTAGGAGTCTGGGATTAACAGATACACACTATTGTATATAAAGTAGATAAACAACAAGGACCTACTGTTAGCACAGGGAACTAGATTCAATACCCTGTAATAAACCATAATGGAAAAGATTATGAAAAAGAATATGTATATATATGTATAACTGAATCACTCTGCTGTACACCTAAAACTAACACAACATTGTAAATCAACTATACTTCATTATTTTGAAAAAATAAAATAAAATAGATTACAGAGTAAAGGAAGGTAAGAAAATGGAGTCAGTAAATGGAGACTACTCTATTTTGAAGGAAACAGGCAGACTGGGGTGACAGCTGGAGGGATATACAGGGCACAGTGGGAAAAGACAGATGTTCTAAGAAATAAATACAGTCTAATGAAGTAAGTGTTACAAAAACATGATAACACAGGACTTGTGTGCCACATTTGCTGAGGAAGGAATACAGGAAAGCAGTTTTGAGCTGAGTCTTCCAGGATAGCTTTGCTAGAGGAAAGGTTGAAGGGTTGCGGGCAAACCCCTGGGGACAGCTTCTGAAAGGCACTGAATTCTGAGAGGAGTATGTGTTTGAGGAATTTCAAGTACAGCTGCCTGGCTGGAACATATACTATCATGACGGTTACAGGTGGCACTGGAGTCATGACAGGGCCGGACCGTTGTCTACAGTGGCTGAATATTCTCACTCAACGAGCTTTCTTTTATTAGAAGCACTGAAGTTATGGGAGAAATAATTAGTGCCAGAATCGCCCTAACAAAATCGACAATTCCCTGGTGTCATCTAATACTTAGTCCATAATTTATTTGACCCAACTGTTTCAAAAATATTTTACAGTTGGTTTGTTTGAATCATAATCTAAATAAGAGCAACATTTTATATATTAAGTCACTTAAGTCTTTTTAATCTACAGAAGTAGATCCCTCACTTTTTTTCCCGTGACATTTATTTGTTGCAAAAATTGAATTCAAACATTTTAAAGTCTGACTGCTGAACAGTCAGACAAGATTGATTTTATAATATCTGCTTTTTGGAATTATTGAGGTTTTCTTTACTAACCAAACATGGTCATTTTTGGCAAATGATTAATAGGCCCTGGAAAAGGAGGTTTATGTTACATCTGGACAATCGTGTTAAGGCTTTTACAGTCCTGGCAGCCCAACAGCTGCAGGCTGTGTTCAGGAAAGGAAAGGTGAAGTCCAGCACCCACAAAGAATCCATACCTGCTCTGGATCAGCCCATCTGTTTGCTGAACAAGCATTCCTTTGGTTGTCAAGAACATGAAGCTAATTGTCCCCAAGTTCTTCAGACCCTGGGGTTCTGGGCTTTCCATCAGAATTCTGTAGAATGCACTCAAGGTGACTCCATCCATGTGGGGGAGACCAGGAGGAAGGAGTAGATAAGGACAAAAGGGAGCTTTCGGCTCACATTTTGCTGCAGATCATTACGGGGAGGACTGCTATACAGATAATGAGGAGCATGACCCTTTGGCAGACACTTTATGCTTCCCCTGCCAGAGCCCTACTACGGGACACTCTCGGGCAACGAACGGCAGACGTGTCAGGCCACCAGCAGCTAAGCTGGCAGCTTCCTGTCCCTGCTCCTCCACGCACAACCGTGGTGCCCACGCTCCTCCTTCCACAACCCTTGTGCGCATGCTCTTCCCCTCTCCCCCCAGTGCGGTCCCCAAAGCTAGGCCCTTCCAGGTGACTACACCTTGACCCAACCAGACCATGTTCCCCAGAGGCAGCAAAGTTTCCTGGAGCAAACACTCCTCTGAGCCTTAGGACTATATCACATCAGCTTAAAATTACATTCAGATATTTGTAACCGAGGCCAGAAATTCCAGTGGCTTTAAAAAGAGAAACGTTTGCTTTTCTTTTCGGTGTAAAATAACTCTGAATGAGATAGTATATTAGGAAGTAACAGTGGCTTCAGCATACCATTGGAGGACCAGGGCCCTCCTGACTTTCTGTCATTATAAACCAAAGTTTTTCAGCGCTGCAAGTCCCCACATTTCTGGACTTTCTCTTTTCCCTTCTATTTCTACTTGCAAACCGCCCAGTGATTTTTCTGAGTTCACCTCTTTAATGTGAAATTCAGCCAATAGCACCAAGTCAGGCTACTGATATTCTGTTTGCAACTCCTAAGACCACAAGCTCATTTAGCTCATTATCTGGCTTCCAAATTAGTGCTGAGAGTTTTATCAAACGTTTCCCTACAGCAGAAATGGGATGCCATCTTTCTGGCCTCATAAGTTTCCTTGCCGTTCTCTGGCCAGACCCAGAGTCAATACCACATATATTGTTTGTTTTCCCTCAACAGCTTACTTTTAGACGCAGGTATTTGTTGAGATGGGCTGGCTGTGCTTCTGTCATAAACAATCTCAAAGATTCTGAGGCTTACAATCACAGATTTTATTTCTTTTTCATTCTCACCTTGCTGAGATTCAGCTACATATTTTCTGCATCTCAAGACTCAGACTAAGTGAGCACTTCTTCCAGATGTTGCTGGGTACAAGGTAAAAGAAAAAAGAGAAGGTGACAGTTCTTCAAGCTTTTGTTAGAAAAAGTTGAACTCATTATTTCTGTTCACATTTCGTTGGCCAAATTCCCACGGCAGTGAGTAGAGAAACATAATACTCTGATAGAGAAGATGACGCATTACATATTCAAGCTTAAAGTCAATGGGGCAGATGTGCACTCCCTTCCCATGGAGGACGGTAAGGCAGATGCAGTGAGCCCCCCGTGAATATTCCCCGTGGCATGGCTATTTCGGTACAAATCAGCCTCATGTCCAGCTGCTAGCATGGAGCCTTCCTCGTCCATGTTTAGAACAGGCCCATAATGCCAGGAAATTAGTGCCTCTTCCCACTGCCCCCTTGGGCAGCCCTCCACCAATGAACATTCCAGTTCCCTCATCCCTCAGATACATGGGAGTGGGATGGAGTCCAGTTGCCCTCCATAGTAACCTGCTTTATAACATGCCCTTTGTTGGCGTCTGTCCTGTTTCTGTCTTGCTTTTCATTCCCAAGTTTGTTTTTCCTGTGATCACTTCCCAAATAAACTAATTGCACTTGAATCCTTGCTCCGAGGTTGCCTTCTGGGAATCCAAACTAGGATAGAAGGACAGAAAATATTTAGAGCAATGATACAATCTGCTCAGAAGAGAAGAATGGCTTTGGGCAGTAGTTAGCTGTCTCTGCCAGAAATTCCAGCCTGAGAATGGACCCGCCCGTCGTCTCCACGTGTCTGTCTGCAGATCTGTTCATCTCTTGCTCAACCAGGAACAGTTTCCCAGAAGTGATAAGGACTCCTGTAATAGACTATTTTCTTCCACTTCTGGACCACAGGAAGCAAGAGCGGTTGTTTACTCTAAACAGATTTTACTACCTGCCTGTCACAGGGCCTCAGGGTGTTTACAAGGAATTCCTTTATAGGCACGTATGCTCCCTGCCTGCAGCTCTGAGGCCATCTGTACCACACGGAGATGCTGATAGCAGGTGCATCCCCGTCCTTCTCTGTGTCTCTCCCTCCCCGCTTCCCCCCCCATATCACAAAGCATCCCCCGTCCCCCAAAATCACCTCACCAGTGCTGTCCTGCATCCAACAGGCCTCGTGCATACACAAAAAACTCTCTCCATGCATACGAACTAAAGCAGAGACAAAATAATTTAGTTTCCTTTTTTTGGACCAAAAATTTTAAAAAAACAGAAAAGGACTAAAAAAGGATCTTTCTAAATTGCCCCCCCCGCCAGGAGCCAGTTTGATACCCATCATTCTACCACTGGAAATATTTTTTTAATATAAATTTATTTATTTAACATTTATTTTTGGCTGCGTTGGGTCTTCATTGCTGTGCGCAGGCTTTCTCTAGTTTTGGGGAGCAGGGGGCTACTCTTCGTTGTGGTACGCGGCTTCTCATCGCGGTGGCTTCTCTTGTTGCGGAGCATGGGCTCTAGGGGCACGGGCTTCTGTAGTTGTGGCACGCGGGCTCAGTAGTTGTGGCTCGCGGGCTCTAGAGCACAGGCTCAGTAGTTGTGGCGCATGGACTTAGTTGCTCTGCAGCATGTGGGATCTTCCCGGACCAGGGCTCATACCTGTGTCCCCTGCATTGGCAGGCAGATTCTTTAACCACTGAGCCACCAGGGAAGTCCCAACCACTGGAAATATTTTGACACTAGGAAGTGTGAGAGCCCACAATTCGGTAGCATATATTTTATAGGACAATGTAAAATACAACTAAATTCACTCCTTATGGACAAAATGTTTTCTTCCCTTTAGGAAGAAAGTAAATATAAAGAGATTTTAAAAGGAAAACCAGAACAAGAGTAAAAGAATTCCTATTCAATCCCGTCCAGAAACCAGAACTCGGTTATAAAATATTTTAAAGCCCTTTAATTTAAGAGGATTGATGTGGCTTATTATTGTAAAAGTCAGAAATCAAACCAAACCTTAGATAAGAATGATGCCATGGGGACTGTGACAAGGAGAGTAGGGGACCTGTGCTAACTGTCATCACTGCACAGCAGCCCGCAGGCTGTAGTCATAACACACGTGGAAGGGTGAGAGTGATCTTATTTTCTAGTGAAAAGACAGACACATTTACATCCAAAGGAAAAAGTGTTCTCAGTTTTTTGTGTCATATTTTAGTTGTCTTATATTTTCACTTCTTTGTATCCTAAGTGTCCTCACTTCTCTCTGGCCTCTTGTCATTGACGCATTGCTGATCCACTGTCAGTTTTCCAGGTGTGGTCCTGAAGGGAAGGGGAGAAGTACGAGGACTCAGACCCCTCCTGGCAGGACAAGCCCAGGGGCGCAGGGGGGGGACCTGTACTTCCATCTGTGTGTGACCTTTGACGAAGCCAATTATCATTTCTGTGGAGATGTCCTCAGAGGGGAAAAATCAATAGAGTGACACGCAAGAGACATCTGTGGGTTGGTGACACAGAGTCAGAATCTAGACACTGAAACTGACACATCCCTTACATGGAGGCTTCCAGACTAGGAATCTAAGAGAGGGAAAGTTAACAATTAAAAACTGGGTGAGGGCTTCCCTGGTAGTGCAGTGGTTGAGAATCTGCCTGCTAATGCAGGGGACACGGGTTCGAGCCCTGGTCTGGGAGGATCCCACATGCCGTGGAGCGACTGGGCCCGTGAGCCACAACTACTGAGCCTGCGCGTCTGGAGCCTGTGCTCCGCAACAAGAGAGGCCGCGATAGTTAGAAGCCCACGCACCGCGATGAAGAGTGGCCCCCGCTTGCCACAACTAGAGATAGCCCTCGCACAGAAATGAAGACCCAACACAGCCAAAAATAAATTAATTAATAAACTCCTACCCCCAACATCTTCTTTAAAAAAAACAAAACTGGGTGATGTGGCATTAAGACTTGCAACCTTTTAATTTCACCTAGTGAACAGATTACGAAAAACCAACCTACAAACAAATACCACTTATTAGTGACTTGTTAGTGTCACTATTTTCAAAACGAAGGACATTTGAATCTCTCCTTCCAACTGACTATATGTTGGTTTATAAGAACTGATCAATATGGTTCTAGTTCTCCTTCAGGTTGACATCTCCAGGCTGGGGAAAGCTCTATGCTGGTCCCACTCTATTCCGATTATGGATATTCGGGAAAAAAACATTTCAGGGATCCCCCTGGAAGAGCTTTTGTCTCCTGGGCAGGAATCTTGACAGGCTTCAGATGTCATAATTTTGAGCACTAAAGCTTCTGGTTTGTACCTGAATTGCACAAATTTTTAAAATAGCTAAATAGTTTGGCACTGGTCTCCCCTGATAGATTTATAAGAATTCATGTTCTAATGACACTTTGTGTAATTATTGAATTATCAGGTTGACAGGTTTGTACACATGGGTGCACAAGAATGAGCTAAAACACATTTACTGGGCCAAGTGTCTTACTATAAACAATTACAGCAATTCAGATAAATTATTGGCCAATATTTTTTACAGTGTTTCTTTATCTCTCTGCTAAGCAGAACATGTATGTATTTATTTATTTATTTTTATTGGGGTGTAGTTGTTTTACAATGTTGTGTTAGTTTCTACTGTACGGCAAAGTAGAGTTCCCTGTGCTATACAACAGGTTCTCATTAGTTCTCTATTTTATACATATTAGTGTATATATATTAATCCCAATCTCCCCCATTCATCCCACCCCGCCTTTCCCTCCTTGGTGTCCATGCATTTTTTCTCTACATGTATCTCTATTTCTGCCTTGCAAACTGGTTCATCTGTACAATTTTTCTAGATTCCACAAATATGTGTTAATATACGATATTTGTTTTTCTCTTTCTGACTTACTTCACTCTGTAGCACAGTCTCTAGGTCCATCCACTTCTTGACAAATGACCCAATTTCGTTCTTTTTATGGCTGAGTAATATTCCATTGTATATATGTACTACATCTTCTTTATCCATTCCTCTGTCTATGGACATTTAGGTTGTTTCCATGACCTGGCTATTGTAAACAGTGCTGCAATGAAAAATGAGGTACATGTGTCTTTTTGAATTATGGTTTTCTCTGGGTATATGCCCAGTAGTGGGATTGCTGGGTCATATGGGAGTTCTAGTTTTAGTTTTTTAAGGAACCTCCAAACTGTTCTTCACAGTGGCTGTATCAATTTACATTCCCACCAACAGTGCAAGAGGGTTCCCTTTACTCCACACCTTCTCCCGCATTTATTGTTTCTAGATTTTTTGATAATGGCCATTCTAACTGGTGTGAGGTGATACCTCATTGTAGTTTTGATTTGCATTTCTCTAATAATTAGTGATGTTGAGCATCTTTTCATGTGCCTCTTGGCCATCTGTATGTCTTCTTTGGTGAAATGTCTATTTGGGTCTTCCGTCCATATTTTAATTGGGTTGCTTGTTTTTTTGATATTGAGCTCCATGAGCTGTTTGTATATTTTGGAGATTAATCCTTTGTCTGTTGTTTCATTTGCAAATATTTTCACCCATTCTGAGGGCTGTCTTATCGTCTTGTTTATGGTTTCCTTTGCTGTGCAAAAGCTTTTAAGTTTAATTAGGTCCCATTTGTTTATTTTTATTTTCATTACTCTAGGAGGTGGGTCAAAAAAGATCTTGCTGTGGTTTATGATGAAGAGTGTTTTTCCTATTTTTCCTCTAAGAGTTTTACGGTGTCTGGTCTTACATTTATGTCTTTAATCCATCTGAGTTATTTTTGTGTATGGTGTTAGTGTTCTAATTTCATTCTTTTACATGTAGCTGTCCAGTTTTCCCAGCACCACTTACTGCAGAGACTGTCTTTTCTCCATTGTATATCCTTACCTCCTTTGTCATAGATTAGTTGACCATAGGTGCATGGATTTATCTCTGGGCTTTCTATCCTGTTCCACTGATCTATATTTTTGTTTTTGTGCCAGTACCATACTGTCTTGATTACTGTAGCTTTGTAGTGTAGTCTGAAGTCAGGGCGCTTGATTCCTCCAGCTCCATTTTTCTTTCTCAAGATTGCTTCAGCTATTTGGGTTCTTTTGTGTCTCCATACAAACTTTAAGATTTTTTGTTCTAGTTCTGTGAAAAATGTCATTGGTAATTTGACAGGGATTCCATTGAACCTGTAGATTGCTTTGGGTAGTATAGTCATTTTCACAATATTGATTCTTTCAATCCAAGAATATGGTATATCTCTCCATCTGTTTGTGTCATGTTTGATTTCTTTCATCCGTGTCTTATAGTTTTCTGAGTACAGGTTTTTATCTCCTTAGGTAGGTTTATTCCTAGGTATTTTATTCTTTTTGTTGCAGAGGTAAATCGGATTGTTTCCTTAATTTCTCTGTCTGATCTTTCATTGTTAGTGTATAGGAATGCAAGAGATTTCTGTGCATTAATTTTGTCTTCCCTGCAACCTTACCAAATACATTGATTAGCTCTAGTAGTTTTCTGGTGGCATCTAGGATTTTCTACGTATAGTATCATGTCATCTGCAAACAGTGACAGTTTTACTTCTTCTTTTCCAATTTGTATTCCTTTTATTTCTTTTCCTTCTCTGATTGCCGTGGCTAGGACTTCCAAAACTATGTTTAATAGTGGCAAGAGTGGACATCGTGTCTGTTCCTGATCACAGAGGAAACCCTTTCAGTTTTGCACCATTGAGATTGATGTTTGCTGTGGGTTTGTCACATATGGCCTTTATTATGTTGAGGTAGGTTCCCTCTATGCCCACTTTCTGGAGAGTTTTTATCATAAATGGATGTTGAATTTTGTCAAAAGCTTTTTCTGCATCTATTGAGATGGTCATATGGTTTTTCCCCTTCAATTTGCTAATATGTTGTATCACATTGATTTATTTGCATATATTTAAGAATCCTTGCTCCCCTGGGATAAATCCCACTTGAACATGGTGTATGATCCTTTCAATGTGTTGTTGGATTCTGTTTGCTAGTATTTTGTTGAGGATTTTTGTGTCTATTTTCATCATTGATATTGGTCTGCAATTTTCTTTTTTTGTGATGTCTTTGGCTGGTTTTGGTATCAGGGTGATGGTAGCCTCATAGAATGAGTTTGGGAGTGTTCCTTTGAGACTTTTTGGAAGAGTTTGAGAACGGGTGTTAGCTGTCCTCTAAATGTTTGATAGAATTCACCCGTGAAGCCATCTGGTCCTGGACTTCTGTTTGTTGGAAGATTTTTAACTACAGTTTCAATTTCATTACTTGGAATGGTCTGTTCATTTTTTCTATTTATTCCTGGTTCAGTCTTGGGAAATTGTACCTTTCCAAGAATTTGTCCGTTTTTTTGAGGTTGTCCATTTTATTGGCATATAGTTGCTTGTAGTATTCTCTTTTGATGCTTTGTATTTCTGTGGTGTCCATTGTAACTTCTCCTTTTTCATTTCTAATTTTATTGATTTGAGTCCTCTCCCTCTTTTCCTTGATGAGTCTGGCTAAAGGTTTATAAATTTTGTTTATTTTCTCAAAGAACCAGCTTTTAGTTTTATTGATCTTTGCTACTGTTTGCTTTGTTTCTGCTTCATTTATTTCTGCTCTGATCTTTATGATTTCTCTCCTACTAACTTTGGGTTTTCTTTGTTCTTCTTTCTCTGGTTCCTTTAGGTGTAAGGTTAGATTGTTTATTTGAGATTTTTCTTGTTTCTTGAGTTATGATTGTATAGCTATAAACTTCCCTCTTAGGACTGCTTTTGCTGCATCCCACAGGTTTTGGGTCATCCTGTTTTCATTGTCATTTGTCTCTAGGTATTTTTTGATTTCCTCTGTGATTTCTTCAGTGATCTCTTGGTTATTCAGTAGCGTATTGCTTAGCCTCCATTTGTGTTTGTGTTTTTACAGTTTCTTTCCTGTAATTTATTTCTAATCTCACAGCACTGTGGTCCGAAAAGATGCTTGATACGATTTCAATTTTCTTAAATTTACTGAGGCTTGATTTTTGACCCAAGATGTGATCTATCCTGGAGAAAGTTCCGTGTGCACTTGAGAAGAAAGTGTATTCTCTTGTTTTTGGATGGAATGTCCTATAAATATTGATTAAATCTATCTGGTCCATTGTGTCATTTAAAGCTTGTGTTTCCTTATTAATTTTCTGTCTGGATGATGTGTCCATTGGTGTAAGTGGGGTGTTAAACTTCCCTACTATTATTGTGTTACTGTCGATTTCCCTTTTTATGGCTGTTAGCATTTGCCTTATGTACTGAGGTGCTCCTATTTTGGGTGCATAAATATTTACAATTGCTATATCTTCTTCTTGGATTGATCCTTTGATCATTATGTAGTGTCCTTCTTTGTCTCTTGTAATAGTCTTTATTTTATAGTCGATTTTATCTGATACGAATATTGTTACTCCAGCTTTCTTTTGATTTCCATTTGCATGGAATAACTTTTTCCATCCCCTCACTTTCAGTCTGTATGTGTCCCTAGGTCTGAAGTGGGTCTCTTTTAGACAGCATATATACATGTCTTGCTTTTGTATCCATTCAGCCAGTCTGTGTCTTTTGTTTGGAGCATTGAATCCATTCACATTTAAGGTAATTATCAATATGTATGTCCCTATTACCATTTTCTTAATTGTTTTGGGTTTGTTATTGTACATCCTTTTCTTCTCTTGCGCTTCCCGCTTAGAGAAGTTCCTTTAGCATTTGTTGTAGAGCTGGTTTGGTGGTGCTGAATTCTCTTGGCTTTTGCTTGTCTGTAAAGCTTTTGATTTCTCTGTGGAATCTGAATAAGATCCTTGCTGGGTAGAGTAATCCTGGTCGTAGGTTTTTCCCTTTCATCACTTTAATTATATCCTGCCACTCCCTTCTGGCCTACAGAGTTTCTGCTGAAAAATAAGCTGATAACCTTATGGGGATTCCCTTGTATGTTATTTGTTGCTTTTCCCTTGCTGCTTTTAATATTTTTCTTTGTATTTAATTTTTGATAGTTTGATTAATATGTGTCTTGGCGTGTTTCTCCTTGGGTTTATCCTGTGTGGGACTCTCTGCACTTCCTGGACTTGATTGACTATTTCCTTTCCCATGCAGAACCTGTGTTTAAAATACAGCTGGTCTTTTCTCCATCAAAAGAACCTGAGCCAAATGTAAGGGGAATGGCTATCTGCTCAAACACCTTTCTTGGGAGGATGCAATGTGTGTCATCTATGCCCAGTTTAATGAGTCTGGTAAAGGAACTCTTAAAAGACTTTTCATCAGGAAAACAAGGGACTTTGCTGGTTCTTTTCATCAAGGTAATTTTTTGCTTTTCTCCTTTAAGAAAATGTCCATATTTTTAAGTAATATGTACTAAAGTGTGTAGGAGGGAAAGTGACAGAAGGGCTAGAATTTGCATTAAAATACTTCAGCCAGATAAAATAAATGAGGCAAATGTGGCAAAATTTCAGTAACTGTTGAAGTGACAGGTAAATGGAGCTCATTGTATTATCCCCTCTAAATTTGAGACTGAAATATGATCCTACTAAAATGTTAAATTAGTACTTAAAAGGAAAGACTACAACGGAAGAGGAATGTATGTCATGTTGGGTTGGGGCAAAGCAATGGAAAGGGTCAGGTTATAAGATACTTTTGGAAGCAGAGGGAAGGAGACATTGAGGCCTAGACACTGGCCCATGTGTTCTCTTTAATGTGCAGGTTAAAAGTCAGCTTGTGATGACTGTAGTAAAGATTGGTTCCCAGGCAAGAATCATCAATGGATACTAAATATAGAAGGAAATTTATGATGCAGAAGAAGATATTTGCACGGTCTCACAGTGTCTCCACATAGAGGATTTCTTAGTTGCCAGAAGAAAAAAGTCCTAAATATACAGTAGAGAAATTGGACAAGCCCTCGAGCAGGTGATCACAATTAATGTCAGACAGCAATATGCCTGCAGATGTGATGCCCCGAGAAAGGCTCATCATCACCTTTACGTGGACAAAGGTCAAGTCCAAGGGATGTTGGTGCAAAACCTGAGATGAATCTTGGGACCTTGGACAACCATGGGAGGAACCACCTTACTGGCTATGGATCATCTCAGAACTCTTATTATGTGGAATGGAATTACACTTCTACCTTTTTTTTTTTTTTAATGTTTAAAGACAACTAAAATCCAACTTAGACACTTTAAAGCTTTCTGCAGTCTTGATTCAGAGAGAATATCAAAAGCAATTGTAGAAAACTCATATGTGAACTTGTGGCCTGTTCTAAAAAGTATTTCATTGTTATAAATGCTATAATTATTAAACAAGAAAAATAGCACACATGAGTAAGAATTCAATTCAAGAAGTTATATGAAGAGGAATAAAGCAAATCTAATGAAGTGTAGGGAATGAATAAAGTTAAAAGCAGAAAATAAATCATTAAGAGAAACAGACTGCATAAATCAAAGGACATGTTCTTGAGGAGGACAATGAATTTTTCTGGCAAATGTAATCTCAAAAACAAATTAGAGAATGTAAATTTCACAAAATTAAATTGAAAAATATCATATAACCAGAGAAATAGATATTGTTTTCAAAGTTTTAAAAAAAATTATGTCACCAACTCTTACACAAAATAGTACAAAATTGTACACAGATAAAATAGGAAACGAATAGCTATGGAAGAAATGGAAAATGTTAACCAAAGAATAAGGTTCATGAGAAAGACCAATGCTCAGATATGGTTTTATAGATTAGTTATTTCAAAGTATGAAGGGACAGAAAATTCTCATATCATATAAACTTTTCCATCACTGAAAATGATGGAAAGCTTCACAGCTCAATTATATAATGAGCCTACTGCTAAGGCTGAAATCTAACAGAGAAGACCAAAACATAAAATTTAAAGTTGAAGTAAAACACAAAATAAAAACAAATTTCATGTGATTGTTTCACAATAATTTATGATGTGAACTTTTCTAAATAAATGCTATACTTCAATAAAATATAAAAATATAAATCTCCCTTAATGATATAAACCCTAAGCTCTTAAGTAACAGTTGAATTCAGTAGTTTATTAAAAAGGGATACATCAGGAGCAAGTGGGACATTGCCTAAAAATCTTATCCTCACATTACGATTTCTTAGTAAAAAATATATAATAGGGCTTCCCTGGTGGCGCAGTGGTTGAGAGTCCGCCTGCTGATGCAGGGGACATGGGTTCATGCCCCGGTCCGGGAAGATCCCACATGCATGAAGCGGCTGGGCCCATGAGCCATGGCCACTGAGCCTGTGCGTCCGGAGCCTGTGCTCCGCAACGGGAGAGGCCACAACAGTGAGAGGCCCGCGTACCGGAAAAAAAAAAAAAAATATATATATATATATATATATATATATATATATATATATATATATATATAAAATATATAATTTATCACATCAAATAAAAAACCATGTAGTAAGTTAAAAAGTCATTTGGTGAATATAAATATACACAAAATCTTGAACTAGAAATAGAAAGAACAGTTAACATGGTAAAAAAATAATATCTAAGGCTAGTTTAGCATGTGAAAGTAAAATACCAGAAACTAATAAGAGACAAAAATTTGAACCATTGCCACTTCCTTTTCTTAAACCTTGTTTTGAAAGATTCAGTCAATAACATAAAAAAGGTGTAAGTAAGATATTTAACAATCGCAGAGGAGGAGATACAGTTACTATTTGTAGTTGCTATCATTTGACTTGAAAAATGAAGAGAATTAGATGGAAAATTTTGTACAACTAATAAAATGTCCAAAGACAAATATGTAAAAACCAATAGCTGCAGTGGAAAAATGGTTACTTTCACAATAGAAAATACAATATTTAATATCTAGGAATATGCTCAACAGAAAAGAATGTGCGAAACAATTCTATAAGAGAAATAAAATATGTTGATTTGTACAATATTCTGGAATGAAAATAAATTCTCACCGAGTAAATTTAAAAATCAATACAACATGTCCTTAAAAAAAAATCTCAAGGTGTTTTTTTTAAATCTGGCAAATTGATGATGAAAGTTCATTTTGAAAACTATAGGGGTGATACTTGCCAAGAATATTTTGAATAAACATGGAGTATTAAAAAGAAACATCCCAACCAAATATGAAAATACACAGACAGTAATTAAGTGAAAGTAATTTAAATCCCAGAAAAAAAAGTTTTTTATATATACTAAAAGAAGAATTTCAAAGGTGACATTTTTGTACCAATAAATATTAATTGGACAATTGGTGAACTATTTGGGGGGGAAATTTTTGATGCCTACCTTATACAAAACATCTAAATGGATTCCAGATATATTAAGTAGGTAAACATCTTCAAACAAAGCCTACAGATAAGTAAGTTGATCAAAGAGTAGATATTTAAGCCCTTCTCTCACAAATTCTAACTGAAATGGTCAAAAATATATAAAAAGAAAATAAATAGTTACAAAATAACAGAAATAGATCAGCGCTGGAAACAAGGAAAATGTATAACCATACACCCAAAACTTTAAGTGTATGTGAGAATAGATTACAGGAAGGGCAACAAAATTCTCATTTCCCAGCGAGCAAAGCTAAAGTCACCTAAAGAGTAACTGGGGGACTCACCTAAGGAAATGCATTCTACAGAATTCTTACTTCCCTAAGCTCGGAGTAAGAGCTGGGTAGAAGGACTGGCTGGTGGGCAGCCCTGAAAGACTTGTGAAAAGGTCCATGGTGGGCACCACTGCCCCATACCCTGGAAGCTGCCCTCAGTGCTGAATGTGGGTCCACGGTGAAGTCGAGGGTTCTGGCCATCACTCTGCCACCTTCCCACACTCTCCACAGACAAAAGTGCTCCAGCAGGGACAGAAAGATGAAACAAGGGCAACAGACAATCCCCTAATGTCTAGTCACCTCTGTCCTGGGGCCCGTGTTCAGGGGAAATCTTCCTTTACATTTGGGATCCGAGGACAGAGCAAACTTGTACCCCTGCTTGTCGGAACTCTAGGTCACTACACGCCTGGAAAAGAGACTGAGAGGATTAGTTGTCTTCTGAGGGCCTGAGAGCAGCTTTACAGCCCCTCCCCCGGCTTCACAAAGGCACAGGAGAATCCCCAACCCTGTCCTATCCCAGAAGGAGGCCATGGAAGGTTCGAGGGAGGCCAGCTCAGTGGCCTTTGCCTACTGCTGAGAGGGGAAGCCTGCCTGGGCCTGGCAGC
The DNA here is from genome assembly GCF_964270905.1 of Leucopleurus acutus. Classification (NCBI taxonomy): domain Eukaryota; kingdom Metazoa; phylum Chordata; class Mammalia; order Artiodactyla; family Delphinidae; genus Leucopleurus; species Leucopleurus acutus. Next base: position 54,711,223 of record NC_139153.1, on the reverse strand, counting down.
TGGAGGTCTGGTGGGGCCAGAGCCACGTCAGTGGGGCCAGAACTGAGGACCCACATCCAGCACAAGACGACTGGACAAGTCCCAGGGGTCCACGGGGATGGGGAGCGTGCCTGAGCACTGGTGGCAAAGGCCATAGAAGGAGCAATGGTCCAACCATCCCACCACCATCACAGACGACATCACCCCTGCACACACACCAGGCACATCTCAGCAGGACGCACCCAAGGCCCTACATCCTGGAAAAGGAAGGGGTGAAGGGCAGAATGAGATTGAATTATACTTCTGGATTTACTGAAAAATCACTGGATTGAAGCGAGAGAAACATGCAGTTGGAGAGATTTGGTTTTCTGCTGCTGGGCAGCTTGAAGCTAAAACTCAGAAATTAAAGTGGGTTATGAAACAGATTCTATTTTTACATGCCTGTGACTGAGACATTCATGCCTGTCATACCTTCATCAAGTCGGGTCTCTCCTGGCTTGGCAATCCTCGACAGCTTCCCAGGTGTGCTGGGAATGAAACCCAAGCTGGTGGCCACCAGACCCCAGTGAGCCCCTCCCTGCTTGCTTCCCCCTCCTGGCTCATCTCACCATCGCCCTCCCTTCCTTCCAGGCATCCCAGCGGCACAGACCCTTCCTCCCCTTGAACGGAGCAAGACCTCTCCCGTCTGAAGTCTTTTTACCTCCTGGGCCCTTTGTCTGGACTGCTATTCCATCGCTTGGAATGCAATTTTCTTTTAACTTCCTTTTTATTCTTGAATTCTCAATTCCAATGTCACATCCTCAGAATGTTCTGACTTTCCTAAGATAGAGTTGTTTTCTATTATATCCCTAATGTACTTTCTTCATACTTTGTAAATCAAATTCTGTATTTATCACCTTTACTTGTTCACTGTTCATTACGTGCCTCCTCTCACTGAATGAGAACTTCCTGGGCCTGGACATCGTTAGATTTTTTTTTTTTTTTTTTTAATTTTGTGAATCCCTATTTCCTAGCATGGTGTCTGGGACATAAGATGTGTTTGATAAAACTTTTCTGATTAAATGAATTACTCAATTATTTAAAAATCATATTAAAGGAGAGTATGTATAGAAAAGGGGAAATGTTCATGATAAGTGACAAAAAGCAGATTACAGATAGATGATCTCAATTTTGTTTTGTATATATAAACACATAGCTGAATACAAAAAGAAATTTTTAAGTCTTGGAAGGAAATGTACTGAAAACTATCAGTGATTATTTTGGGGTACTGAGATTACAGATCATTTCTAGTTCCTCTTTTATACCTTACTGGATTTTCCAATTTTTTGACCCTATACATACAGACACATGTTTTCAAGTATTAAATATCTCAAATATAGTAATTATCTGGTGGAATTTTATTTTTTTAGTCTTTGTTCTCCTTTATCTTTTAATCCTTTTTAATCCTACCCAAGAAACGGGACATTGCCATGGAAACAGCAGATTCAGGTTGAAATCCATCTGCCTCCTACGGAGCACGTGATTTGGGGCAAGTTACTCAAGTTTTCTGAACTTTCGCTTCATTGTATAATAGTGTTACAGGGAATAATGGACAGTATCTCACAGGAGATGGTGCAGAGGACCCCCAGTGTGCTCACCTGCTGTCAGAGAACCAGAGAGGAGAGGGGAGCAGCTGCCCCCAGCTTCCACTCTCCCTTCTCATTGCACTTTTACTTATAGTTCTTCCCTTTCCTATTTGATCCACGTTCCATCAGTTCTGGAATCATATCAGAAGCATCTTCTGGATATAGATGTCTGCTTCATTTATTTGAAAAGCCTTATGTGCTCAATGAAAAATGGACCAGGATGGGCAGGGCCAGAAAAACCCAGAGCAAGAGTCTTAAGATGCTCTGGGTTCTGCTTCTAAATCCTCATCACCTTTTTCCTTTCTCTCACTGCTTCCTTTCAAGCTTTGAAACTCTTGACACCAGGGGGGTGGGGGTGGGGAATGGCAATCTTTGGACTAGAGCTGGAAAACCTCAGAGAAAGAAAAATTATCATACAAATCACATTCTACACAGCCAAAGAAGAGGTCAAGAACTGCAAAATTCAACCTGCAAAATGTATTTGGCATAGACCGGGGTGGAGTGGGGTGGGGAGTGGCAGGAATAAATCTAATTCCAAACAAGAGAAAAATAAGTTTGAATTTATTTTCTAACTGACTCAGGAGAGATTTCAAAGTTGAAATGTTACAATTTGGCTGGCTCCTCTCCTCCAGGACCAGGCATTTCCATTCCACATGGGAAGAACAAATGAGGTAAACAATCTAAGATTAAATGAAAACAGGTGGGATAGGGAGCTGCAGTTACATTTTACCACCTGGAGTAAGCATGTTTTCCTCTCGTGGTTTTTATAGACTTGGGGGCTGTTGAAGAAATCACACTGTCTATAAATTGAATCAACACTCATTAAACTCACTGGGAGAAATTTCTTTAGGAAAACAACCTAGATGGAAAACAAGCCCTTTGTTTTTATTGGATTTTACAATAGGGAGCACTCCAAGCTTTTAGACAATTCAGGCGAACAGGAGCTAAGTATAGAAAGTACCCTGGTGTGACTGGACTTTGGAGAGACTCTGCATCTATAGAGAGATGAGCATATTTATCTGAGAAGACTGAGGTTAGACAGATATTTTCTTCAAACCCCCAAATAATAACCTTAATGTGATCTCACCATCACCCCATCCTATCTCCCCACGACCAACAGACTCCATCCCCTGCCTGATTCCCCCTCAGTTTCATAGCTCTTCTCTAAAGAGCTGGCTTTCCAAAATATCTCACTCTGCAGCCTGATGATGTTAAGGCTACAGCCGAATGTCCAGAAGCAGCAAATATTATATAATCATAAGTGTACACAAGCACTGCAGAATCTTATCTCTAAAACACAGCACTGAAATGGCCACTTAAAACTCAAGTTAACTCCTTTTGCATACCAGACTTGTCTTTCTGTAAAGCCCTTCCAGGATAAAGAAGTCACTCTTCTGAAGTTCACTGCGAACTGGTTTCAGTGTAAACATGTCCTAGGCGCCAGGAGATATGCTGAGCGCTGCACGTAATATAAACAAGGGAAAGGGGAAGGGGAAACTACCAGCCTCTTTGTGGGAGCTTTATATCTTACTTTGTTGGTGTACCATTTACTCTCCGTTAAACTGAGTTACAGGGGACAACTAATTTTTGCCAGCTAGTACTTTGGAATTGGAATGCAGATATGTTTAATTCTAAAGCTCATGATGTTTCCGCTATCCTAAAGTTTGAGATGACTCAGAGGAAATAAATATTTGGGCTAGGATCAGCCAAAATTCTACTCATCAGAAGTATTCTTAGAAAGAGAGAACACTGCGTTCACATGGGAGAAATTCTTTGATAAGCCCCACCCACCCACCCTGTTTCTAATAGGACCCTTGGTTCATGATGGGATGCCAACGACATGATGAACAAGAAAAGGGATCTTTCTTGATTCCGGGAGGGAGAATGCAGGAGGGTGAGAAGGAAACGTCTAAAGTCTTCTGCAGACTCCACAGTGTTTATGAGTGGGGTATATCTTGAAAACAGTTGGAAAATTGAGCTTTGAGTCATGGCTGACCTAGAGATAAGAGAGACTGCTCAAGTGATCTGGGAATTGAAGGATCAAGAGGATTCTACTGATATGTGAATTCAAGGGACATTGGATGAATTCTTTCTGCTGCCTGGTCTTCCTGACTCTCCTGTTAATGAAGAAATCCCCACCTTCCCACAGAAAACTAGCTATTCAGACCAAAGTTCTGTGGCAGGAGAAGCTGAAAACCAACTCCAAAGGAGCAAAACTATATTCTGCCTTCTTTAAAAATTTCCTTTTCAGGTCTGGATGTGTTCGAAGCGACACTAGAGTCAGATGGCAGCAGGAAAGCCCATTAGCCCCAGATGAACTTGAGCTCACAGGGAAAGCTCAGGACCCCAGATCGGAAGGATATTGGTGTGTCACCAGGAACTGAGGCAAGGATGACTTTATGACTTTCTAGAGGCAGAGTGTCCTTTCAACAGTCTAAGTCTGATGAGAAAACTTCTGCAAAACTCAATTCGATGCTTTAAAAAAATTTGTTTTTTCACAGTGAGTCTCAAACTTGGTCCAACATCCTCTCTGAACAGCACATTGAGAGGCCCCAGACCCACACAACTTAAAATCCCCACCCCAGAGCCAGCATGGACACGCCGAGTTTGTGGCATTCAAGACACTGTTGGCTCTCCCATAAGGCTGGTGCGTTTTGTTGTAACCAGTAGTTTCAGGCAATGCCAGGAACTTCTGTTTCATGATCAATCCTTGCATGGTGGTAAAAGGAAAATGCATCATTTCTGTTTTTATCCAAGAATCCCTGGCAAAATTGCAGTGTCTTGTTTTTTCAATGTCATGCCTTTGTTTGATGCGTTTTTTTCAGTTAAATAATGAAGCTACAAGCAGGCCAAGAGTGTTCTCCAAGTTAAAATGTTAAGGTTATTCTAATTGTACCTAATCTTTATTGTTTCAGAGACCAAACTTAAAAGTGTGTCACGTGAAACCATTAATCAAAATGCAGTCACTGCTCACTACAGCACAGAATTAAACACACCAATAGGATTTCATTTTCTAACCAGGGAATGTACCAATCATTACTTATAACTTGGCCCCTTTAAATAACTAAACTATATTTCCAGGTCTTACGTGCTATTTGAAGAGGTACAATGTGGTCTTTAGTCACAGAATTTCATGCTTGAATTTTCACATCTTTGGAGAAAAAGCCAATGTTCTGGAGTGGATGGTGGGACTATCAAAGTGTTTCCTAATGTAATTGTTTTTAAAGAAAAGAACATACTACCCATTTCCGTCCTCTAGATTCAGCATAGAATCTTTGCAGAGCCATTTACTTCTAACCAAACACTCTACCCACCTCCTTTTTAGTGCCCTGGTGCTGCCAATCCATGTAGAATATAAATGATGCTCTATCTCACTGTGGAACTGAGCCAGAGACTCACACAACAAGAGGATGGACGTGCCAGAGATAAACGCAGGTGTTAGGGACTGAATTGCGCCTTCCCCCGACCCCATTCACAGGTTGCGTTCCTAACCCCCACTCGAGGTACAGGCAGGTTATTTTCTCCCGAGGCCTCACTCCTGGTAGATGGTAGCCTTCTCACTGTGTCCTCACCTGGTCTTTCCCCTGAGCATGTGCATCCACTGTGTGTGTGTGTCTCTCTCTCTTCTTTCAAGGACAACAGCCCCACTGGGATAGGGACCCACCCTTATGACCTTGTTTAACCTTAATTACCTTCATAGAGGCCCTCTCTCCAAACACAGTCACCGTGAAAGTACAGATTATGGGGCAATTCATTCTCGTGAGAGTAAGGCAGCAAAGAAAGTAGCAGAGGGGTGACACTTGGGTAAGCCTTTGACAGTACAACCAGAGAGGGAAGCAGGACATTTCTAAAGCGGAAACTGCTTGAAAAGTTAGCTGATGTGAACGTGTGTGGAATTTTCTAAGAACAATGAGTCATATCAGGGATGAGAATGAGAAATTATTTGATATAACCTGATACTGGGGATGATATTTGCTTTCCAATTCCACAATTTTATGCTGACACTATAGATCAGAGTTTGCAAACTGACTAGATCTAGTTTAAAGATGTCTTATTTAGTCTGCAGTGGTTTAAAGAATTCTAACTTGATGCCAACATTAAATGTCAGGAGATTTCACATATGAAGGTGAATTTCTGACTTTCCTTGAAAAAACCAGAAGGTGTGTATCAAGGCTAGTCTTGTTCCCGGATGGCCACCATGGGCTGAGCTGGAATGACTGGCCCTGGACAGAGCTCCCTGCCCACTTGTTTCTTCATTTTACCAGCTTGGCACAGTGCATTCTGAGCTTACTGTCTCTGGGCTTAATATATGTACTTGACAAGAAAAATTATGAGATTTAATAAGAATGTTCTTAGTCAACATTTTCCAGAAGTATAGCACAGATTAAGAGAAGTGCATGAATCAATAGAGCTCAGTGATTTTTTCAAAAAATGAACTCACTTGTGCAACCACTGCCCAGAACAGGAAATAGAATATTGCAGCACCCCAAAGCCACCTTCATGGTGCCCTCCCATCATCACCAACCAAAGAACACGACTCTTCTGACTTCCAACACTGTAGCTTTTTTTTTTAGTTTTGGCTGGTTTTATATATGTGTCAATTAGGTCAATTAATAAATCAACTTTTTAAATTTTATTTTTTATCTGTTTATTAGTCTGCCATTATGATGTCTATTTCTTTTTAATTTTCTTAATTTTTGTATTCTGTATGTTGATGTTTTCTTTTTGTGTTATGCAAATTCAGTATAGTTATATTTTTCTGGTGTCAGTTTCTTTTAGGGCTTTTTTGCCAGCTTTATTTAGGATATGTACAGATAGTACAATTCACTCACTTAAAATGTAAAATACGGGCGTCCCTGGTGGCGCAGTGGTTGAGAGTCCGCCTGCCGATGCAGGGGACGCGGGTTCGTGCCCCGGACCGGGAGGATCCCACATGCCGCGGAGTGGCTGGGCCCGTGAGCCATGGCCGCTGAGCCTGCGCGTCCAGAGCCTGTGCTCCGCAACGGGAGAGGCCACAGCAGTGAGAGGCCCACAGACCACAAAAAAAAAAAGTAAAATACAATGGATTTAAGTATATTCATATTGCATAATGTCACTACAATCAATTTTTGAACATTTTTATCACTCCAAGAATAAACTGCATTTATTTTAAATTTCATGACTAATCATTTTGATACATGGATCACCTATGGGCCTGTTTCTCTTGACTGTTTTTATTTTTTCTTTCTTAGTTACATTTATTTTGCCCTGTCTCCTGACATATATGGTAGCTTTGAATAAATGCTGGGCATTGTGAATGAAATACCACAGAGGCTCTGTGGGAAGTTATTTTTTTCAGAGGAAATTTCACTTTCTTCTGATAGGCAGGTAGATTACAGGCAGATCACCTGATCCAACCAGAATTGAGATGTTTCCAGCTTGAGATTTTGTCTGTCTTTGTGAGGGCTGGTCTAGCTCTAATTTTTTTTTTTTTTTTTTTTTTGGTACGCGGACCTCTCACTGTTGTGGCCTCTCCCATTGCAGAACACAGGCTCCGGACGCACAGGCTCAGCGGCCATGGCTCACGGGCCCAGCCACTCCACGGCATGTGGGATCTTCCCAGACTGGGACACGAACGCGTGTCCCCTGCATCAGCAGGCGGACTCTCAACCACTGCGCCACCAGGGAAACCCTAGTTCTAATTTTTGATTTACTCCTAGGATATTGCTTCCCAGGCCTCTCAAATGAGATCCAGCATATACACCAGGAACTCTTTTTGAAGTGCCCTGACATTCAAATTCTGTCTCACCAGCACCATGGGTTTGCTACAAAGCTGTGCTTAATTTTTAACTTTTAGCTGCTGTTCTCTGCTTTCCTTGGATGCTTTTACTACGTGCAGTTTACGCTTCTGCAAGTGCTTTCAGGGTAAAACCTGAATAAAATTTTAGAACTGCTTCTCTCGATTTCCCTTTCCTCTGAGACAACAGACCCCCAAATTCCAGCTATTTAATAACCTTGAGCACCAATGTTGTCTCCTCAAGCTAGTGAGGCTACAGTAGGCTTGAGCTGTCATTTTTCTGCTTGGTCTTAGCCCTACACCTCTTACAAATTAGTAAATACGTCAAGGAGAAAAGTAACCAGGAGTACTGGGCTCACCATGATGCATTTTTCTTCAAAATCACAGCTGCTTTCCAAGGCCTTCAAGCAGCTGGGTGCAGGGGGTGCGGGGTGTTGTTTTGTTTTGTTTGTAGTTTACCCAGTTTTTAGAGATTTCTAGGCAGAGTGATTGACCTGTAGAAGCTACTTGATCATTATAAAAATCAGAAATAATATCTATTAAACATTTGCTGATGGAAAATTTTAGATGAGTTTCAGGTCATCATTATTGCCCATCCTGAAATTTTAACTTGACCCCCATAAAACCGAATCTGATTTGATGCTATCTATCTACATGGAAATTTATAGCTGGAAAGGGCCTAAGAACGTATCTCTTTATAATTTCCCTGTTTTGCAAGCAACCTATCTACTTAGTGATGAAGTTGGGGCTACAACACTGGTCCCCAGCCTCTCAGTCCAGTATGGGTTCCAATACCACAGTGCCTCATGAATAATGCCAGTACATTCTCAATAACTACATCCTTTCAAAGTTCCTTCGGCAGGGTTAAGTTGCAGTGACTTGAGAATAAATGTATTCTTGAAGTTATACAAGGAGTTTCTACAAATATACTGACAAATTTTGGTCAGACCAGTCTCCCAGTAGGAAATGATCATGCTGTCATCCTTCAGCTTTTATCCCTAAATAAAAACAACCCCTGTGCCCCAGATAAATAAATGATGACATCTGTAAGCAGAATCATGCTAGCAACCCAGGGCAGGTAGAATGGTTCCAGGGCTGGAGAAACGTCCACATCTATTGGTGGGGACTTTGGGAATGAAACCAGAGAAGCCCATTAATCTAAAATAAACTGTAGCACCTCAGCCCAGTTTCAGCTAAACAACTCCCCGGCTGCTACTTCTGCTGCTAGCACTAACTGCAGTTAAAGGAAGTTCATGTGTCTCAGGAGGCCCTAGTATAGGAAAGGCATCTTTAATTTTAAAAAGCAGGCTAAATCTCTCTCTCTCCCTTTCCCTAACAAGTGCTTCCACAGACTTGGTGGTGGGAGTGGAATTCTGTAGGCAGTGTCTGCATATGGCTTTGGTCCCCAAAGTTTAAGCATATTCAGTAACTGTTTGTCGATAAGTCCACACACGCTCTACCAGGTATTTGGGAGCCTCTCAACAGAACGTTGGTTGAGCGACTTTCAGCCTGGCCATCACATGACCAGGCTACTCCAGGGTGTGAATGATATACTCAGCTCAAAGACTTTTCAAGGGCCAGCTATAAAAGCTCGCAGAATTCTGCCTGGTTAGCCATGTGAAACTTTATTTCCCCAGTGCTTTTTCTTCCTGAAATTAAGTTCACTCCTTTGAGAGATGCGGGAATTTGCTTCACCAGCAGGAGAGTCATAAAAAGGCACATCCCAATACTTCCTGCCCTACAGCCCAGGAACTCCCCTGGCATTATAATCCATTCTGTTTAACGTATAGCAACACATCGCTCCTACAGCAAGCCAAACAAAGGTTTTATGTTGAGAACCTAGGTATTCTGACCACGTCATCTTATTTTCAGAGCTTATATAATACGATCAGTGATAATTACCACCTAGAAATTCACTGAACACTCAGTCAGCCAAGGTTACGGAAAGTGCTATGGTTTCCATACTCTTGACTCTGGTATCTGTCAAAGGAGGCCACAAAACTGTTGTCATGTAATGAAGGAAAGCAAATAAATTATTTTTACAACCACAATTTATCCCTTAGGAGGCAGGGGTACAAGAGAATTTTCTGGAAATGGTCTATATTATAATTGGGGTGTGGGTCAAACGGATGCATACATTTGTCCAACCTCATCAAATTCTATACTTATGATCTGTACATTTCACTGTATATAAATTGTACTTTGAATTTAAAAGGAGGTGAGGGGAGGGAAGGAAAAAAGACTCCAGTTCTGGCATGAACAACAGTTGCCATTTACTGAGATAGAGAAACAGGAACTTTCTTCAGAGTCATCAGAGGGACCAGGTGGGAGAGGCAGCCTCAGGCACTGTCAGCCAGGGAGCCTGTCCACAGAGAACCCTCCACATGAGGTTTAACTTTGTTTCTTGTATGATTCTCTTAATGAATCTTTCTTTTATTACATGTCACCTCACATTCCTTTTGAAAATAGGAAGAACATAAGTCAACAGATTCAATTATTACACCCTAATATCACCAACTCAACTCAGCATGGGTACCTCTTGACCTCACAGCCGTCTGACCAGCTCTTCCCTATGTGGTAATGACCCCATGGGTCCTTGCAGAGTGCTGGTCACTTTCTGGAACACAGAGAGTTCAACAAAACTATAAGAAAAAGTTTCACACCACCAATGATGTTCTCTCTTGCAATAAAAAGGAAGCTTCATTTTAGAAACAACTTCCTGTTTCTTTTCCCCCCAGGAATCTCCCTCTGCTTTCCTTTCTTCAGTAATTCTAGTTGTTGTCACTAAAGAACAATTAAGAAAAAAATGCAGAGAGATCTAGATGTGATTTTAAAATAAAATACTATTGTTATCTTTCTGAATTGGTAGATATTTTAAAACAACACTTTCTGAGTATATCTTGAAGGGAAGTATTTTTTTCTCTGATTTCCTACAGTGACTATAGGATAATAATAAGTCAGGTACTAAAAATAGTTTTGGCAATTAATAAACATGTCCAAACCTGCTTTTGTTACTTCTTTGTGTAAATGGTTATAACTTATGATGACTAGTTAACATGGTCCTCATTTCCAATGGGACTGTTGCCCAATTGTTTGCTTTCAGAAAAAAAAAAAATACTGAAAAATAAATTCCATTAGTGGAATGCCTTGGGAATCTTACTGTAGTTCACCTTGCATCTTACTATTTCCATGAAATATTTCCATTCTACGGCCAGAAATTAGGATGTCATTTTGTAGAATAGCGTCTAGAGGCAAGAAGGTATAATAGCACAATTTTACTTCATACATTTCCTTATTTATTGTTTAAAAAAAAGTCCAACACAAAGTATGATGGTGGAAGGCGGAAAGACCAGTGGATTAAGAGCCCAAAACTCTGTGTTCTGCAATATGCTGGTTGAAGGACTCTATGTTCGGGATTGAACATCAATGGTGGTGGTGGTGGAAGTGGAGGAGAGGACTTGAGAAGAATACTAAGAACCAAGGGGAAAAAAAAAAAAAGAACCAAGGGAAGTGGGTTCAAGTCACAGTAGTGCTACTGGTTAGGAATGTTACCTAAAGCTCTTCTTTTTATCTTTCAAGAGGCCCATTTCCTTATCCTTTCAGTTAGAACACAGTTCTGGGTAATCTAGCACTCTGTCTGTCCCTAGGATTCTGTGCAGAGTATTGAGGGGGAGAGGTCCCCTCAATATTGATTTGTGGCATTTTAAGCATTTTAAATCACCTAAGCAACTCTCAACATAAAAAGTGAATCCATTTACTTCTTCCTATCATTTGTACCTGTCCACAATGGACTGTCTCCATTTTCATTTCCCAAGTAATGGCCATTTATAGATCAAGAAGTGAAATGAGCAAAAAAGCAGATAGTTTGGCACACTTTCTCTTTTCCTAATACTCAACTTCCGCTAACGGCAGTGAAAGTCATATTTGCTTAGGGAGTAGGAGGTCAGCCTTAAGGATCCCAACTGGCTATCCAGTCAAGGTCACTGAAAGGGCAGAGGCCAGCCAAGGTAAACAATTCAAAACTCCCTAAGCTTATTTTTAGTTTGAAGTATCAGCCTACTTTCTTGTTTTCTTTCCAACGTGCTTCCACATAATCTGATTCTGATTACTAAATTAATGAGGGCGTTTTGAGGTTTGGCCTTTGTTCATCAATCTTGCTCAGGACTGTCCGATCCTCTGGTCCAACGCATGCCATTTAATGTTCTTGAAATGTTATTCCCTTCTATCTGCAAAATGAGTAGCAATTCTCTATCTGCCAAGAAGGATGAACACATCCTGGTATGTGGACTCTTGCATTATTATTTACCGTCTATATAAATAAAAGTGTCCAAAGAGAAATTACATATTGCACAAATCATAAACTTGCAACGTTAATAAACAAAAAGCACACAGCTGAGAGCAGCTGTTTACAATTTCCTTTGGGGCCCTGACATTGAACCCAGAAAATAAATAAGAACTCAATGATTTCCCCATAACTTCAACAGTAGGCAGCACTGAAACATCTATGTTTTCTAAACCTTGTGGATTCTATAGGATTTGTTGCAACCCCACTTGGTCCTGAATCACAGAGCCATCGCCTCCTTATGTGAAATTAACACCATTGACTAAATACAACAAGGGACAGGGGTCTTGGTCCCTCGCCTGTGCAGTTAATGAGGCCAAGCCCTAGGCTTCAGACAGAGCTAATGATACTTCTTAGAATTTTAAAACTCCTGCCTACTTGCAGTTTGTTCTAAACATAGCACTCACCCTAACCTGCCTAGGAATCACACAGAGTCCTTGGCGAACTGGTTTGTGGGAGTCAGAGCAGCAGGCTGAGAGAGGGAAAAGTGGAGAGTGTGCCCAGGACATGCCCTGCTTCTCACTCCTTCCACAGGCACGTCTTTGTTATGACCCTGTGGGTCAAATGTAACTTCTATAGTCAGAGGAGAAAGAAAGTGAGGAAGGGAGGGAGCAAGGAGAGAGAGCTATTTAAAGAAATCTTTCATCAGCCAGGCTCCATGTTAGATCCTAGAGACACAAAGATGGATAAAAGACATGTGTGTAACCTTGAGATCCACCCGCCAGTCTAATGGTGGAGGCAATACGTGTTCAGGACAATTACAAGAGCATGATCAATTCAGTTAGAGCTACATAGTGACTTCACTCTGTCCTCCCAGTCATATTGGAAACACCACAGTCTACCCATTAAGACCCTGAGTTTCAAGTTTATAAGGCCTCCATCCTGGCCCTGACACTGGATACATGCGTGCCCTTCCTTAATTACCAAATCCCTCTTGATCTTCAGTATCTGTGTCTGTGATATGGGGTGGAGAAGGGTGTAGCAATAACACCTACGTCATGGAAGTGACTATAAGAACAAAGCAAAATAATACCTGCCAATGTTTACATAGGGCTTGCAACAGTAAGGACTCAACAAAATCGTTAGCTCTTCCTATTACCATTCCCAGTTCACAGATAAGAAAACAGGCCCAGCCTGCACAGGGGCCTATGGGTAGCAAGAACTGGACTTGAGTCCATATGTGATTCTGAGCCCAAAGCCCTTCCCTGTGCACGATGAAGAGGAAGATTAAAGTGACTCAATCAATTGCTCTATCCGGAGAGACGCATTGCTGTGCTCCAGAGTTTTCTCTCTGCATTTATCATTGGTGTGGAAGCTTCTTGGGGGCTATAGGAGTTCCCAAATATCACAGACTATGTCTTCATCTGCTCGCAAAAGAGCGAGATTTGAGATTGTGTCTAGGGCAGATCTGGTGAGTCAGAACAGCATGTGTTTCTTTCCTCCATCCACATTCCTTATTCCATAATGAGATTGGGCACATGAAATCTCACTGAAAAAGAGTTCTTTCATTCATTCATTAGTCCACACAGCTTTCTTTGGGGACTTACTTTTGTGACAGGCACTGTTAAAGATCGTGGACTCTGAGTAAGATAAAGCCCTTGCCCTTGGGGAGCTTAGTTCCTATTGAGGTAGTAAAACATGAACATGTGAACAAATCTATTCTGTATTTTTTTATATAAATTTATTTATTTATTTATTTATTTATGGTTGTGTTGGGTCTTCGTTGCTGTACATGGGCTTTCTCTAGCTGCAGGGAGCTGGGGCTACTCTTCGTTGTGGTGCACGGGCTTCTCATTGTGGTGGTTTCTCTTGTTGTGGAGCATGGGCTCTAGGCGCACGGGCTTCAGTAGTTGTGGCTCACAGGCTCAGCAGTTGTGGCTCATAGGCTATAGAACACAGGCTCAATAGTTGTGGCGCACGGGCTTAGTTGCTGCGCAGCATGTGGGATCTTCCCAGGCCAGGGCTCGAACCTGTGTCCCCTGCATTGGCAAGCAGACTCTTAACCACTGTGCCACCAGGGAAGTCCCTATTCTGTATTTTAAAGTGTGGAATGGTGCTATAAATAACATAAAGCAGGATGACAAGATGCAGAGTGAGGGTGGGGGCGCTACTGAAAAGGTCTCTCAGAGGTGATGACTTTGAACAGAGACTTAAATGAGACAATGGAACCAGACACATTCGTAGAGAACAAGCCGTCCTCAAAAAAGGAAATAGAAGATGCACAGAAATATGAACTTGGCTTGTTCAAGGCACAGTGAGCAGCTTGTGGGGTGGGGACATCGTGAGCTGGTGAGACAGTGGTACCCAATGAGATTCGCAGGAAGTATGAGCTCCACTGAGAAGGGTCATTCGGGCCCCAGGAGAAAGACTGGAGTTTATTCCAAGTGTAATGCAACGTCCTGGAAACGTTTAAGCTTGATGAGAATCAATTTTTTTAAGTTGTCTTGACTGCTTTGTGGAAAATGGGCTACAGAAGGGCAAGAGTAGAAAAAGGAAGACCCAGCTGGGAGGTGGCTGAGATAGTCCTGGTTAGACACGCCAGGGACTTGGACCGGAATAGCTGAGTTTTCAAGTTTTCAGTTAATGAAAGCAATTACTTTGCATTAACATTTAACATTTGAGACTTTACTTGAATAATGTATAGAGCGGTATTTCTACATCAGAGATAAAGTGATACTGGAGTCTTCAAGGTTTGAAATGATGTGATATGTAATCAAGAGTTAAATACCACACACCATTGTAAAGCAATTATACTCCAATAAAGATGTTAAAAAAAAACTGATAAAAAAAAAAAGAGTTAAATACCCTTCGAGATTCTTAAAATTTTACTCCTCAAAAACCTACACCTCGGAGAAGCACCTTTTGCAATCTAAGCTTCTTAGGCACTAAGATTTAGCATTGTTTTTGTCTTATATTGAACATCTAAATGATGCTAATCTCGTCCTGCCTGCCTTTCCTCACTTTGAGAAACACAGAATCTCCTACAAGCCACAAATCAACAATCCTAGTTTGACTCATGTACATGATATTCTCTGTCTCTGTCTCTCTCTGGTTTGGAAAACATCCACAAAAGACCCCTTCTCCAGGAGAAAAAAGATCCATCATGAGGAAAGGTCCACTAAAGAACCTCCGTCGGTTACAGTGACAGAACACTTTGCAAGTGTTCAAAGCGCAGGAGTGACTGTCACACGCTATCGCACAGCCTGTAAGTGCATGTGTGAAAAAGGAAACACCTGGTCACTAAAGAAGCTAAATCCTCTAAATTGCTACTGTCTTTGGCTCCATTTTGAAGAATAAACCACAGGAACTAGCAACGTTCAACAACTGATTTATAGCTCCTCCTCACTTTCCAAAGACATTCAAGCGGCAGGCATACAGCATTTACTACTGCAGGGATAAATCTGGTCAACAACTTGGTTGGCCTCAGGTAAACCATCATGGGAGCTTCAGAATGAAGCAAGAAGATGATGCCAAGATTACTCTTTACAGGTATAAAATCTTCCTCTTTCTAGAAGGTATTAGCATTTTCCTCCACTGAAAGACACCAAGATATTACCCATCCCTGTTTCTCTAAAATAATCTTAAACCAAGAGTCTTCACAGAGGGGGTCCTTGAAAGCTTTGACATAATACATCAGACTTTTAAATTCCATTCTCAATGTTATCTGTGAGTGCACTTCTTGGTCTAAGGCCCAGAGCTTCAAGGTACATAAGGGTGTGTATCTTCAAAAGCAGCACACTCAATAATGTAGCATTTTTTTCTTTCTCCCTACTCCTTCAATCTCTATCCAGTGGAGGCAGCTAAAGCTTATTCTGTGGTGAAACATGACCCGAATAATATTCAGAGGTATAAATGCAAAGTCTTCATCTTGTGTCCAAGGCAAACAACTGGGCATGGAGGAAAAAAATTGAAACTGTTGAAGCTTGTAATACCATTTGATGAACTGCCGAAAGTTTTTGCTTTTGATAGATGAGAAATTTGTCTTTGGGGTAAGTGCACCCTCTTTGGAGACCACTCTCCAAGTCTTAATATAGAGTGCTTGTAATTAAATGACCTTTAAATCCAGCAAGAGCTATGAATAAGTGTTTGGGGATACTGCCAGTTTCTGTGATAGATTGTGTCAACTTGGTGTCAAAGAATGTAGTAGTTGGATGAATTTGCTTTTTCTATAATCTTGTAGTTTCTCCTTCACACACACACACACACACACACACACACACACACACACACACTCATAAACACATGCCAGTCCTACTGGATAGGGTAGGATGGGCTTACCAAGCCCATGGAGCAATGCAGATGTCATTTAAATATATACTCATTGTCCTTGGGAAGGCCTAATGCAGCCCAAGCTATTAAATGTTGTTTAGACTTTAGACTTCTCTTTGCAAGAAAACTGACTGTTCTTAATATGTATGTGTGTTTTGAAAAGTATCTTCTTAATAATTGGGAGACCAAGGCTCATCAGGAGGAATGAAGTGCTGGAGGCTTAGTACCTTCATAGTTTGGTATCTCCCATGGTGTTCTTTTAACTTGAATCAGCAAACAGGAAATGAAATGCTGAGGACTGCAACTGCCTAATTTAGACACAGAAGCCAATTTACACCCTTGGGGTAGAGACGGATATTTCCTCTAAAGGAAGTGAACATTCCCATTTCCACAAATCCTGGGGAAGAAAAGCACCCACAAATGTTGATATCTTGAACTGAGGGAGGTAAGAACCTCTTTCCCTCTTGCTGAGCCCAAGGGACAGCTGGGAGCCTGTCTTCAAGGCAGAGTGGAACTGACCAAAATACCTTTGTAGAGAGAAGTGAGGTGGCCCCGATACACCAAGGCAAACTGAAACCAAGGAAAGCTCCTCGTGGCAGAAACCAAAGAGTTGTTCAGGATCCAATATTTTCTGCACTGTACTTTTCCTGCTCTTGTTCCCAAACCTTGACCTTAACTGTCCATTGGGAAATTAATAGAGATGCTGGTCCCCATTGTTAAAGGGAAACAGCACTGAGGAAGGAGATATGAAACAGATGGCTGGTGAAATTGACAAGTGAAAACCACGTGGGAATTGTCCAACCTGTAAACAATCCCCTTGCATTCTCAGATATGCTTGGAGAGCGATAAAATAACAGACCAGACTTTCCGCAGTCGGTCAGGATGACAACTCACATAGCTGATATTTGAGTATTAAAAGGGAAAAGAGCCCACAGAGACACTGGGTTACGTAAGCACAGGCTGCAGAGATGAGGGCAACGAAGACTGAGGCTCAGCTACTAAGGATAACATGTAATCTCCCAAGATCCTCCCTGTGGTACAGCACTCGGCCCCTAAAGCATCTCACTCCGACCTCACAAGAGCACAAGGGGTGGCTTCCAATTGACAGGACGCAGCCTCAAACCGCTTCATCAACTCTCTTGCATATAACTGTCTAAAACTCAACACTGATGAAATCAGCCACAAAAGGGAGCCAGACGTTCTTCAGAGTAGAAACACCAGAGTCCAAGTTATTGCTCTGTTATTCATGGAATCCTGACTTGGGTGATAGAATTAAGCTACTTGGGTGTCAGCTTTCCTCTCTGTAGGGACTATCTGTTGAATATTTATTGATACCTTTGAGGAAAGCAGAGTTAAGTGGAATACTTTTCATTCATTTGCCCTGGGCAAGGTTAAACAAAGGCTTACCATACTGTTATTTTCATTTATTTTTCCTTTAATTTTGGTACATGTTTTCTGAGTTGATAGAAGAGCACCCATCTAGAAAAATCTGATCACTAATTGGACTGAAAAAAAATTACTCTTCACAAATGAAACTGATTATCATTCAACATGGGGACCCTGTTAGGAAATGCCACTAAGGAAGCAAATACAGTCAATGTGCTCAGCAGAAAGATATTTTGAAGCGTGTCCTGTGATTGTATAAGCTCTGGAAATATAAAGTACACTTTCTTGGGAGTTCCTTGGTGGCCTAGTGGTTAGGATTCTGGGCTTTCACTGCCGTGGCCTGGGTTCAATCCCTGGTCGGGGAACTGACAACCCACAAGCCACTCAGTTCAGAAGGAAGGAAGGAGGGAAGGAAGAAAGAAAGAAAGAACATTTTCTTGATTCGTGAGAATTTTCACCTTTTAACACAGAGGGGTGAAGCCTTGCTATTTCTCCAAATTTATGGGTCCCTGAGCCCCCTCTCAATGCTGAGCAGTAAATCTATCACACAAAAGGAAAAACAAGCAATTTGCAAAAGCCATTATCATTATGCTGCATAAACTGATCAAAATAATGTATGCAGAGTTACCCAGTAGGTTGTACTGCAAATTGCTGGATGATACATATTAATCCAACCCTAGGAGGCCTGTCTACTGTTATGAAATTTTGTGATTTATATTAACTATTAAGAAGTATTAGAAAATCTCCAGTTAGGGAAAAACTGTACCATAGCTTGAGGGGTCCCCTGGACATCTTGAAAACAGAAGGGCTTCAACTGGAAGAGAAGTCCTTCATGTTCGACAGCTGCTGGGCACATTCTGTGATAACCTTCCAAATATTTCACGGTTCATGTTCATTTGATGGCTTAATTACTAAGTGCTGGCTTTTCTAAGCATCCACGGTTTGAAGGTCTGAGGAATTTGTTCATAAGTCCTCTGGTGAATGTTAAGTCTTTGTTGGTGAGTGAAAACTAAGGAATCACTCAGATGTCTGAGAAGCCAAGAAAATCTGAGGGAAACAAAGATAGAGTTTTTGGCCTCCATGGAGCTACAAATGTTAAAGGGGAAAAGTCCTGATGTGAATGTCCTGCCAACCCAGCTGCCATTTTCTTGACCCCAAGGAAATGCCCTTCAGAAAGCTCGCTTGTTCTGATACTAAAACGTCTTCTTGTCAATCTCATAAAGCTGTGTTTTCCAACTCTTATGAATGCATTCTTATGACTTATATATAGCTCTAGCTCTTGGAATGAGATGGTTGGGTGACAGTAATATCATTGTTGTTCTAATGTATCAAAGCACCCCTTCATGAGAAAAGCCATTTCAATAGACTTACACGTCAAGCAGAATAGGCCCATAAACTGTACTGAAGCCCTCTTTCATCAGGGCTTAATTCTAGCCAAAATCATCAGAAATCTTTCCATGGGAAAAAACGGTCAAAGACACCTTGAATCTGGAGAACTTGTTCTAAATTTCTGAAGCAGAAAGAATATTAAAAGTCAGGTGTGAGGTTAAAAGCCCTATACAACATATGGTGGGTTTTAGGGGCCAAGAG
This sequence comes from Leucopleurus acutus, assembly GCF_964270905.1. NCBI lineage: Eukaryota > Metazoa > Chordata > Mammalia > Artiodactyla > Delphinidae > Leucopleurus > Leucopleurus acutus. The sequence continues at coordinate 54,692,256 of NC_139153.1, read as the reverse complement.
GGCCACATTTTTCAATCTATAAAATGATGATTGACAGAAACATGTGCCTCTGTTTTCATTTTCTCCTCTAGTTTTCTAAAGTTTTCAGATTTTTTTGGAAATAATTTTAAAATTGTAAAAATAGTGCAAATAATTCTCATATATCCTTCACTCATATTCCCTCCCCAAAATTAACATTAGCTTTATCTTTCTCTAGAGATAGATGACAGATAATTAGATACATAGATAAGAGAGATGATAGAGATAAATAGGTGATAGATAGATAGATAGATAGATAGATAGATAAACAGATATTTTTCTGAACTACTTGGGAACACACTTCAGACATTAGGTCCTTTTATCTTTAAAAACTTCCCTGTGAATTTCTTTACAGCAGAAGACATTATCTTACATAACTGCAGCAGAGGTGTCAAAATCATGAAATTAATATTGATATAATAACATTAGCAAATCTACAGACCTCACCCAAATTTCACTGATTGTCCTAATAATGTCTTTAATAGCAAAAGGAAAAAAGAGTTATTTCTATATCAGGGTCCAATCCAAGGTTACACATTGCATTTCATTATTGTGCCTCTTCAGTCTTTTTAAATCTGGAATAGTTTCTCATTCTTTCTTATCACACAGGGTCCTTGATATAGTTGAACACTCTGGGCCATTTATTAGTTTTTAAACAGTCCCTCAATTTGACTTTGTCTGATGTGTCTCCATGACTTGGTTCAGTTATGCATCTCTGGTAAAAAGAGCACAGAAGTGATGTTGTACCCTTCCCTCCCTTTGGAAATACGTTATTCCCCAGGCTGTTGTGACACGACGCTCACCTGAATTTCCTCCTGTCTCACTTGCTGTTCCATCCCTGTCTTCTCTATTAGATCCCAAAATGGCAGAGTGTGCCCTCTGCTCCCCTCCCTCCTCCATCCACACCCTCTCTGGGTTGTCTTCTCTAATCTCATGGAGCTAGGTACCACCCAGACTATGCTCTCTCTTCCCTATGCTCCAGACTCATATACCCAACCTCCAACTCACATCTTTCTTTGGGTGTCAAAGCATCTAAAACTGAAAGAGGGCTGAAACCAAACTATTGACCCTTTCACTCCAAAATTTACTACCAGAGACTCTGAGTTGAGACCTGAATAATAAGGAGGAATCCAGGCGAAAATGGATCAATTAACCTTTCTAGGATTATTAGAACCAGACAATGGAGAACTGACAATTGCCTTATAAGTTCTAGTCTAATATTGCCCATTGTAATCAGCCCTTCCATAGGGGCTGTGACCCTATAGTTGTTAGAGCTGTGATCATAAGAAATCTCACTTTACTAAAATAAAAGCGTGTCACAGAAGTGATTAACTGAACAAACCAGTTTCACATATACCTCCATGTCACCTATATTGCATACAATTTTTTAAATGGACATAAATCAGATTGCAAAAATGCACAAAATTGCAACACAGTTCATGACTGCTGATACTGAAGAAAGGAATGGATGCAAAGTAAGCAAGCAGCCATCTGAAACACCTGTGTATTACTATGCTTCCTGCAACATTATTTTCCCTAAGCTATCATGTTATAACTAACAGTGGTCTGCATAATACAGATTGTGTTCCTGAATTAATCAATTAAATTACACCTAATTTAGCTTAAGGGAGCACAAACTGTAGAAACAATATCTGTAATTAGCTTCTGCTCCAGTGTTCTTGCGGACAAGGAGACTGCTGTCTCACAAAGCGGCCCTTTTCATTTTTAAAACATTACCCAATATTATTAATGACTTCTTCATATTAAATCAAGGCTACCCCTCAATAATTTTTACCCATTGACTCTAAGACCAGTCTTCTGGAACTACAGAAAAGTCTTGTTTCTTCTGCACATAGCATGGTATGAAAACCGTCATGGTACCACCTTATTTGCTTTCTCTATCCTGGGCCAATACAACCCTAGTTGGTAAATGCCTTCTCGATAAAAATGAAGACAAAGAGGTAGGTGTTGCTGTTTGTGGACTGAACCAGAAAAAGCTTAGGTATTGGTCCAGGCCGATGAGACTGATCTTCCTGCCTTCCAGGCTCTTCCCAGCATCCCGGTCTCATGGTGATAAATGCCAAGTCCACATTCACCCTTTGAAGTATTCACTGTGTAGCAATTCAAGTCTTATTTATTATAACCAAGGATTTGGATGTCCATAGCAAAGCTAATTCATTTCACTCCGACCTCTCATTTGGTCTCACTATGAAGATTCCAAATCCAGTAGTTCTGACACCTTGGAAACTATTGTACCTTTCCCATGGCTATTGCATGGTTGACGTATCACAACGATGTTCTCACCACCTCCATGAAACACATCCTATTCCTCAAGTTGGAAGGCAGTTTTCTTTTCCAGAAGGTCTCAAGGTCAAACTTAATTGTTCTGGCCACTGATTGGGCAGAGTTGTTTTTTTTCTATGTTTGTTTAACAGTGTCACCAAGGCATAATTGGCACATGATACTTAAAGTGTACAATTTGACATGTCTGACATATGTATACCTATAAAGCAATCACCACAATCAGGAGAGCAAAAATATGCACCATCCCCCCAAATTTCCTTGTGTCCGTTTGTAATTCCTCCTTCCCATCCTTCCTTGCCCTCCCCAAATACTCAAGCCACTCAATCTGCTTTCTGTCACTATAGTTTTATTTGCATTTGTAGAGCTTTATATAAGCGGAATCATGTAGTATGTACTCTCTTTTTGTCTGCCTTCTTCCACTCAGAATAATTATTCAGAAGTTCATCCATATTGTTATATCTGTCTCTATCTCATTTGTTTTGTTGCTGGATAGTATTCCGTTAGATGGATATACCATACTTTTTAAACCACGCATCTAGTCTAGACAATTGGGCTGCTCCTACATTTTGAATGTTACCAAAAAAAAAACAACAAGTGAGCAGAGTTTTTTTTACCTATCTTAGATGGATAGGCTTATCAATGATTATGGTTCTCTGAGGTCTTCCAAGGGCCCACTGATTCCTTTAAAGATCCTCCTTTCACAAGAACTTAGAGCAAGTGCCCCAAAGGCCTGTGCTTATATGAAACATCAGCTAGCACAGCACTGAAGTGTTGTTCACTGCATATCTTTAAACCACTCTCTCCTCAGGAAGATTTTCTGCCCACTGAGAAAAATGTGAACTTTCTCTTCCCAAAGATTGGAGAAACCATGTTTCCCCTACTAGAGAGTTTGGGGCTCAAATCTTAGAATACTCATTGTTTGTCCTCGAAGGTCTATGGTCCCTTCATGAAGGGATTCCCAATAACCTACCTTGATGTTTCAGAATCTCCAGGTAAATATTTAGCTTAGATCCATACCCTGATTCTCCCTCTAAAAGTAGAAGGATATTAGGGAAGAAGAGATTCTCCAATTATCTTTATTGTGTCAAATTCCCCACTTAGAATGAAGATGATCTAATAGCTCTTCCTCACTTCTGCCACACCTCTTCTTTTTTTCTCTTTTTCATACTCTTTTTTTACATTTAAACCCTGCTTTGGGTCGAAGTTTCCTTTAGAATAAGATGAAGAAGGTTAAAAATTGTCAAGATCAATGAGATGGGTATATTGATTCTATTTCTTTTTCCAATCAAGCTCTGTTCTGCTGCAAACGTTCTAACTTGGACGAAGTTTGTGGGAATACAGGAAATGCAGAAATCTTTTTTTACCTATATATATATATATAAAAAAGAGGCTGTCATCTCTGGGAACAGCGCCAGTTTATTTGACAGCAGTTTCTGGGCTATCACGTGTTTGGAAATGTTCTCCCCTGTCAGGTTGCTTGAGTGACTGCTCTGGGTACAACTTGGTCTCAGTCGAGGGCCCTAAGATCATGGCACAGCTAATGGTTCACCTGGAAACCATTCTGCTGTGCCTTCAACAAAATGCTCTCCCTTTGTCTTTGACCTTCAGGCAAATTACCTTTCAACAGCAGGAGGAAAAAGTACCCATCAAAACCAATTCAATTTCTTAAGTTGCTACCATTTAAGTTTACAGGACCATACTACAGCTATTCATTCGTCTTTCACGTAGAAATTGTTCAGTTCAAAAAGGGCAGGTAATACCTTGGGTTTTGTTTAGTATCTTGGCACACTGTAAAGACTTCATCCAGTCAGGAATTACCCTAAATCTGGGAAGCAAATGCTAAGGCTCCCAAACCTGGATTCTCTCATTAAGAACTCTGCCCATCACTGTCACTCAACCCCTCCCAATCTCTTTAGTTTCACTGTAACTAATATGTTACTGAGAATGATTAAACCATAACAGCCTGCGATACACCCACAAAGGGAATTACACAGGAAGCCTAAGGATGTTTCATAAGAAGTTTTATGGGACTGTGCAAAGGTGGCCTCCATTACAAGTTCAAGAAGATTTCCCGCACTAATGGAGCTTTCAGGTCCCAGATCACCAGGGATGATGTATCCAGGAACCAGGGTCAAAGACTGGGAAACAGTACATGCAGATTAGATAAAGAACACTGACCTGAGCTTAACACCTAAAGGTTTATTAAGATTTGATCAGCACTCTTTAGACTGTTAAGACACTTAAATACAGCTCAAACTGGTTTAGTCACGGAGGAGGAGGGACTTACTGGCTTTTATACTAAAAAGTCCAAGCGTGTCTGGGTTGAAGAAATGGCTGTATCCAAGAACCCTAACAATGTTGTCAGCACCTTGCCTCTCTCCATCTGTGAGCCCTGTTTTCTTCTGTGCTGGCTTGATTCTATGGTAGCCTTTCCCCTCCTGTTGGTAAGATAGCCACCATCTTGCTCTGAGAGTTCATCAGTAGATTCCCGAGAGCATCTCTTTCCTAGTATTATAATAAGAATCTCAAATGTGCCGGTTAGCAATGTATTGCCTCTCAGCTACGAATCCAGCCTCCACTGCTGTTCTTGTGATGTCAGAACACTTTCCTCTTGCCAGCTGGAATGATGTCAAGCTTTGTCAGTAGAAGGTGCTGGGGGACTCCGGAGAGGTAAAGGGCTTCTCTTCCTGGTTCCAGCATGCTTAGCTTTTCCTGGCTCCTGTTGTGTTGGGCTGACACACAGGACACTCGGTGGAGATCACCCCCTCAAGTGGCTTCCCAGCAGTGAGGTCCATAGAACAAACCCCTGGGTCAGCTTCCTGGCAAGCTCTGGGGGTAATACAGCAGGCTTCCTAGGAGTGGGTTCCACAAGGGCCATCGCTCACTGATCATCTGCTTCCTGGTGATAGCTTCCCAGGGTCCCCACCACAGGCTCCAAAACCCCACCCCCACTCAACTCCAACTTGATTCCCAGCAGTTTCCATGGCGACCCCTATAGGCAGCTTTCTGGGGAATCTGATAAGCACCCCAGCAGGTGGTTTTCTGCTTACTGGCCATGTCCCACTGATATTGGACCGGCTCTGGTCTGAGCATCCCCAGAAACCTCCTCACCATCTATTGGCTACAATCATACCCTCTCCCAAGGGGTCTGAATCATGGCCTGAGGGAGAATGTCCCACCTAAGTTTGGTCCTTCCCTGGGTATTCTCCCTCAGCCCTAGAATATTCTTTAGATTTCTTTTTTATCCATTTTAAGTTAATTCCCTGTAAATCATCAATAATCTTTTACAGTAAATCTTCCTGTTCAAATTACCATGTGTATCTGTTTCTTGATTGGACCCTGATCAATATCCCAGAGATGGTGCTTAGTCACTGACATTGACCAGGCTTGGCCACAGATCAATGGCTAACCTCATACTCATTACCAGAGAAATACAGGGAGCTCACTAGCCAAGCATGGGTCTGCATCCTCTCCTAGAGCCATGAGCCACAGTCAGAGATGCCTACACCACATGGACTGGTAGTAGGAGTGGGATGGTTTCCTTAAGATAAACTGTGAGGGGGCTTCCCTGGTGGCGTCAGTGGTTGAGGGTCTGCCTGCCGATGCAGGGGACACGGGTTCGTGCCCCGGTCCGGAAGATCCCACATGCCGCGGAGCGGCTGGGCCCGTGAGCCATGGCCGCTGAGCCTGCGCGTCCGGAGCCTGTGCTCCGCAACGGGAGAGGCCACAACAGTGAGAGGCCCTCGTACCGCAAAAAAAAAATGATAAACTGTGAGGAATGGATTTGGGGGAGGCACCAACGGCACAGTCCATCTGAAAGAGTATGTGCTTAAGCGAAAAAAAAAAAAAAAAAAGAGAGAGAGAGAGCAAGACTTAATAATGACAGTCCTGAAGCAAAAAGCAGACATTTCAACTCAGAAGAACACAGTTGACAAAAGTAATGTAGGTCCCACAAGGAAGACTCTAGACCCGAGAAGAAGCCTTTCTTTAGCCCCCAGAAGTAAGGTTCCCGGCAGCTTCTAAGAGAAGAGGAATGAAGATTGGGACCAAAATCACATACAATCTTGCTGAAAAAATATACTTTGGTTCACCTAAATAAAAAGGTCAGAATTAGGGCAAAATGTAAGCAAGACTTGATCCCTCAGCTCTATACAGCAAAGATACATTTCCTGTCATCTTTTTGCCTTGTTTTTCATAGTGCTGGCTTCATCCTGACCTTGCCTTCCCTGTTACTTTTCAAAGGGCTGCCACCAGCTCCTGGGTTTCCTTGTCCAGAAAGAAACTGGGAGCATCCCTGACCCAGATTTCCTTGCAGAAGTCCTGTAACTTCTTTTTGTTTGACCTGCCTCATTCACAAGTCCATCCCTCAACCACTGATTGAGACCAGGGGTGAGGAAAACATTAATTAGCTTAGCCTGTGTCATACCTTTTGTGCCCAAAACCAAGAATGGCACAATCTGGGATTATGGGAAAGTACAGCACACATGCTAAGAAGTCAACCAACAGATATACCCACAGGAATTAATTAACCACTCCTTCACTGAACACATACCATCTCAAATGAACTTCTAACTAACACCTATTATACTTATTGTATTTGTCTTCACACATACAACTCCTCCACTAGATTCTAGGTAGTTTCCTTCAATGATAGGAAATGGTCCTTGTTTATTATTTGACTGCCAGGGAATAAACAGTAGAAGCCTAATGAAAACTTTGAATGAATAAAGGCCTTAAACATTATGCATGACAAAAGAGTTCAAACTTTACTCTGTAGACCATAATAAAGCACTCATGAAGGGTGTGGATAGAACAGAATCATATTCTACGATGTTTTAAAACCAATAATGTTAAAAGAAAAAAAAAGAAAGCCGGAAAGTAAGTATGGAGGCAATCATAACTGACCGAGCAGTTGATTACAAGAATAATCTTAGCAAAGGCAGCAGAAATGAAGAACAAGAGATTCTGAGAAATTTCAGAGGTACAAATAGATAGGCCTTGATGATTAATACAAAGACTAAAATAGAGGGAAAAGTTAAAACAATTCAAATTTTTAACTTGTGTCACTAGATGAATTTACCAAGGAAAAACCAAAACAAGGAACAGATTTGTGGGAGAAGTTTATTACATAAACTACAGAACTCAATACTTGTTCATAAATACTTGAATAGGAGAAGACACTTATTTATCAATAGCCCTAAGATTTTTTTCAGCTTACCTCAAATTAGAGAAATAAAGTATTTGTTAATAATTATTACTGCAGCGTATATTATACTAAGAACAGATGGCTCTAATGTGACTAGCCTACAACATGACTTCTTCCACTTACCATGGTTTAGTGGGTGTCTTATTTTGATATCTACGTGGGCTACTGAATTTCCTTAGACAGCTGGCTCCATCAGTAAGAGAACGCAGTGGTGGACAACAGCCAAATCCGCTGCAGCTGCCTGTGAGCTAAGGACTGGGAGTAGGGGCATGAAGGGTTTTGTTTTCCTGCTGTTATACTTTTCATACCTGAGCAGGGCTGAGTTCAAACCCCTGACCACACTCCTGCAGAAAGGACCTTTGCCATGGGCTTCCTGCCAACGGGCAATGATGGAACCAGGGTATCAAACATGCTGCCTGGTGTCTAGCTTTTCACTCCCTTGCCTCCACTGATCTCGAAAGAACTGAAGTGTAGGACTCAGAGCAGGGCTGGGCTTTAGAGCACGAGCTTTAAATTAGGACAGATGGACCTTGAATTGTGTATCTACCACTGATTATCTGTGTGATCTTGAGTTATTTTTTTACTCCTTTTTATTTTTTTAACTTTTTAAAATATTTTTTAACATCTTTATTGGAGTATAATTATTTTACAATGGTGTGTTAGTTTCTGCTTTATAACAAAGTGAATCAGCTATACATATACATGTATCCCCACATCTCCTCCCTCTTGCATCTCCCTCGCACCCTCCCTATCCCACCCCTCTAGGTGGTCATAAAGCATGGAGCTGATCTCCCTGTGCTATGCGGCTGCTTCCCACTAGCTATCTATTTTACATTTGGTAGCGTATATATTTTACTCCTTTTTAAACCTCAGTCACCTTACCTTTAAAATGAGAATACTAGCTGTTACCTAACAATACCACTATAGTTAGACTCAATATATGAAAAGTACTTAGCACAGTGCCGAGTCAAGAATAAACCTAGGGAATTCCCTGGCGGTCCAGTGGTTAGGACTCTGTGCTTCTACTGCAGGGGGCACGGGTTCGATCCCTGGTCAGGGAACTAAGAACCTGCATGCTACCTGGCTAAAACAAACAAAAAAGAATAAACCTAATGGCTGTGTGATGATATTGCTATGAATATTACAACTGTGAGATGTTATTTGTCACTCAGACCACATTCCCTTAATACACACACAATGACCTTACCCTGAAGGCCACCTCTCCATCTCCTCATTCCATTTCTCCTGGGAACTAGCATGGAATATGGCACAGTGGGAATAGATGAGGATATGGAATCCCACAGACTTGGGTTCAAACATGTTTTCCATAATTTGGGGGCTCATCTAAAATTAATGTTAATGATACATCTTCCCTCCAGGGTTAATGAGTCCAATGAGATTAGCAATTTTGTCTGTGCTGTTCACTGGTATGACCCAAGCACTTCACCCAGTGTCTGGCATGAAGCAGGTAGTCAACCAATATTTGTTAAATAGTATTGAAGTTATTTGCACTCTGTCTGAACCATTTAATCTTATTTCCTTCATTTTGTGTTCCTCCTTCATTAGCTAACTGATGACTTGGAATCCATGGCAAAGTAACAGAATTGTCAGAGATGCTGGGCTTCAATAGTTCCATAAGAAAACTGTAGCTGTTTTGAGCCAATTCTACTTTCCAGATGATCTTTGTTCCACATAGTGCTATTTGAATTTGTGCTAAAGAGGTCTGAATAAGTTGCTAGCATGTGGGGTAACTGAAGATGCCATATCAATATCCAAATTCCAGCTTCTCCAGAAATTTGGAAGATCTGGCAGTGCACGGCTATATTCTCACCAGGCAACAATGAACAGAGCATCTGTTCCCTTCGACAGGGCATGCATTCCAATGGGCCACAGTCTCTACATCTCCCTATTGTATCTCTGACACTGCAGCTGACTTACTATGGACCATCAACTTTGCTCTACTGGTTTTCTTATATCCAAACACCTCTCTCATTTACCTCCCTGATTTCTGTACGTAGTTGAGTTTATCAGTCCTGTCCCATAGTTTTAAAAGGTTATTGAGAAAGCGGTGGTTTAATGCATACTTTTAAGCCTGTGGTGGGAATGGGGATGTAAACGCAGGCTGAGGATAAGGTGGAAGAAGGGGTAAGAATCATTTCTCTTGCTAAGTCATATAGATATTCAATAGAGTGCTTTACATTTTATGACACACATTTCCTCAATCTGTGAATATTGGTAACATTATAGCTATCACCACTGATACCATAAAAATGCCGACATGTTTGGAAATTTCATGAACATTAAAATGAATAACCTTGAATGTTTTATATTAGGAACATGTCTGGAAACATCTGCTGGGCTTGTGCTTTGGAACTGAATCTTAAATGATTTCATGGACCAATGGCATCTGAAGCAGCAGTCAGCTACCAAGAAGACGACAGAAAACATTTGCTGCTGGGATAACCATGGCCATTAAAACGCCTCCATCATGGTGTGCTTTCCTTAGTCTTTGTTTATGTAAGTTAGTGGTTTGTGGGCTTGAGAATTTCAGGATTTATCGTCCTAGGAAAGGATGATGGGAAACAAGAAAACATAATCCTTTGCAACTAACTTTGAAACATCTGGCTCATGAGGTGTGGAATAAATGAAAGAAAGCTACCCAAAATTCAAAGAGAGAAAGAGGTGGGGGAGGAGGATAAGAGGAGAGGGAAAGAAATTTTAAAAAAATGAACCTCCCCCCCCAAAAAAAAAGAAAGAAAGGGAAGAGGAGAGAAGAGGGAAGAGGAGGGAGAGGAAGGGGGAGGGGGAGGGGAGGGAGAGAAACTCCAGAAGTTTCAGCCTCCCTTTTCTTCTCTGCTAGTCATGAAAGAAGACGACTGCAATCAGAAAAGGGAATGAAAAGGTGGAGGAGGAGAAGGAGAGAGTAATTAACTAGTGGAACTGCCAGGATTTCTGTCTTTTCTTTCCTCCTCTCCCTTTTGGAGGCTAAATAAAAGTAGAAAAGTAAAGAAATCAAGACCACAGAGAGTTTTTACAAGATTCTCTTATTGGATGGAATATGCTGGCTCATGCCATCGAGGAAATGATGGAAACTTGAATTCTGAAAGAAATCAAGACCACAGAGAGTTTTTACAAGATTCTCTTATTGGATGGAATATGCTGGCTCATGCCATCCGAGGAAATGATGGAAACTTGAATTCTGAAGGACTCATTCTTTTTTTTTTTTTTTTTTTTTTTTTTTTGCGGTACACAGGCCTCTCACTGTTGTGGCCCGTCCCGTTGCGGAGCACAGGCTCCGGAGCGCAGGCTCAGCGGCCGTGGCTCACAGGCCCAGCCGCTCCGCGGCATGTGGGATCTTCCCGGACCGGGGCACGAACCCGCGTCCCCTGCATCAGCAGGCAGACTCTCAACCACTGTGCCACCAGGGAAGCCCCAGGACTCATTCTTTAGCTACAAGGGCCCCCATAGTGAAAGTTGGTAATAGATAAAATGTATCTTTATTTTCATCCACTCTCCCTCCCTCACCACACACCCGAACATGAAACCTGTTTTCTCAGGACTCAGTCCTTTAGAGTCTTAAACTGCCCCACAGAGATGTGGTGGTTTTATTCATGAACAAACAGAAAGGAAAGAAGGAGATATATATATATATATATATATATATATATATATATATATATATATATATATACACACACACATACACACACACACACACACATATATATATATACATATGTATATACATATATATCTATCTCAGGGAATGTGATTGTGGCCATAGATCTAAGCCGCTTTCTCCTCCACCATAAATAAAGTTGATATTTTGATGTTCATCTAATTAATTCATTTCTCTAGTCCTTATTCCTGAACTCAGAAAGACAAGAGAGAAATGCCATTTATTATTTTATAAAACTCCCAATTAGTGAATCAACTGGGAACTCTGATAGTTTTAAGTACTGATATTCAGAGCTGAAATAATCCATGAAATCCATGGAGACACAAAGGTTACTGGTTCAACCAGGGCAGGAAGATGAGGCTTCAAGCTTCAGTGTTTCATAAATGGAAGCCTTTCTTGGTTTTGATTGTGGTAATTTGTGGCAGTTTTTATGGTGATTATACAGCTACTTTTTAACAGGCATGGGCTGTGGGGGCCCTCTGCAAATTACCTTGAATTGTTCTCATGGGCACACATTGTCTTTAGCAAGGATTATAACAACATTTGTTCATTCGGGACTTCCCTGGTGGCACAGTGGTTAACAATCCTCCTGCCAATGCAGGGGACATGGGTTTGAGCCCTGGTCCAGGAAGATCCCACATGTCACAGAGCAACTAATCCCGTGAGCCACAACTACTGAGCCTGCGCTCTAGAGCCCGCGAGCCACAATTACTGAAGCCTGTGCACCTACAGCCCATGCTCCACAACAAGAGAAGCCACCGCAACGAGAAGCGTGCACACCACAATGAAGAGTAGCCCCCACTCGCTGCAACTAGAGAAAGCCCACACACGGCAATGAAGACCCAATGCAAACAAAAATAAAATAAATTAATTAATTAAAAGGAAAAAAAGAAAAGAAGTGGTAGTGACCTGCCCAAAAGCCATTCTATGTTTAAAAAGGAAAAAAGAAAAAAAAAAAACCAAACACTAAATTGCTGGAATCCACCAGCAAACAAAGAATAAAGGAAGATGGGGGGGATTAGGAATTCCAAGGGTTGGAGGAGGGTTTCCAATGTAAAACGACTTGGTCAGGCTAGGCCACATTAAAAGATTATATTAGAGACTTGAGGGAGGTGATGGATTGAGCCAGGTAGCTATGAGGGAAGGGGAATAGAAGAGCATTTCAGACATAGGAAATGGCTTAAAAAAAAAATAATGTATTGCAAGGAGGCCAGTGATGCCAGGACAGAGTGAGCAAAGAGGAGAGAGTGTTGGAGAGGTAGGGGAGGTGTGAGGGAGAAAAAATAATATAGAGACCTGTTAAAATTGTGCAGATATGCCTGAGTGAGAGGGAGGTCATCCAAGGGCTTCATAATCTGAATTACATTTGTAGAAGTCTTTGTGTCTGCTGTGTAAGAAGAGAATATAGGGCAAGGGAGGAAGTAGGGGGACCAGTTAGAAGTAGGGGCACAGATGAGAAATGATGGTAATTTGGACCAAGGTCACCCAAAGGGAGGTAGCAAAGGGTATTCAACTTGGGGGTATTTTTTATTGGGTATAGTTGATTTAAAATGTTGTGTTTAATTTCTGCTGTATAGATTCAGTTATACATATATATATATATTCTTTTTCATATTCTTTTCTGGTATGGTTTATTACAGGATATTGAATACAGTTCCCTGTGCTATTCTGTAGGACCTTGTTGTTTATCTCTTTTATATATACTAGTTTGTGTCTGCTAAACCCAAACTCCTAATTTATCCCTCCCCCATGCCCTTTCCGCTTTGGTAAACATAAGTTTGTTTTCTAAGTCTGTAAGTCTGTTTCTGTTTCCTAGATAGGTTCATTTGTGTCGTACTTTAGATTCCACATATAAGTGATATCATATAGTATTTGTCTTTCTCTTTCTGACTTACTTCGCTTGCATGTATGGGGCCAGTAATGCAGCCCCGCTGAGATAAAACTATGAATCAGGGTGACTGGGTCGCAAGGAAGCGAATGTGATGAGGCAGGAATGTCTCTCCAGGCACATACTTCAGAGAGGCCACAAATGAACCACTTCATTTTTATTTTCTTTTTTCCAAATAATGAGATCTTATAAGGGCAGATTCTTTTACCCTTTTTCATAAATGATGCACTCATCCACCATCCAACTCATCCCCCTCCCCCAGTACAGGTCAGGATGTCCTTTGTCTTCCCACCCAAACCCCTACCCCAGGACAAGCTTTGACTCAAATGCTGATCCTACAGGAAGGCACCAGTCCTTCTTCCCTGGGGAGGTGATGGGAAGGGCTGGCTGAGATCCACAGAGAGACAATTTTGAGGAATTGGCTGCTGCTAAATAATGCATGGGCTCTGTTTGTGAAGCTAATTAACTGAATTCACTTAATCGAAAGATGGTGCTAGGACTTCTTTTGCTTTCAGAAAGGGTTGAGGAACTGAATAGGAAAATCATCCCTCAGCAGAGCGGCCCTGCTCTCTGTCACCAGAAAGTCATGTCAAACATCTGAAGGTGCAGAATATATTTTTCCAATTGCGTTTTAGCTCTGTAATTACAAGGATCTAAAAACCTTGATTTGACTTCTCAGTAACTGGCAGTGGAAACCCATAAGCAAAGCCATTTCCCCCATGCCTGTGGGATGGAACGGATCGTGAAGGAGGAGAAGGATAGGAAAGTGATATTTTTCCCCCCATCTTCTGCAGTGGCCTAGTTTGTCACTCATTTCATTTCCTATTTTTAAATTCTAGCTAGGGAGCATCCAATTCCACGTGCAGGGATTGTTTTGCTGATTTCAAAGTCCTGCAAGGCCACATTCAAATAGGAACGGGGACTTATTTCAGTTAAACTCCAGAGAGCATGGCAATGCAAGTGATTTTTGTTTTCCTCCCTGTGTGTATTATTCATCATTCTCTGCTATTTCAATGAATTATAAGGACAAGGCAATGTGTTGAGTCTGTCTTTCACCCTTACTCAAATGCCATTCAGGGGCTTTCACTTTGTTTCTTTTCTGATTTTCTTTGTGTAGAATTTGTTTTTGCTGCTGTTATGTTTCATTTGTTTGGTTGTTTCTTTCTTTTTTTTTTTTCCAATTTAGTCTTCAAGGTGGTTTTTTTTCCCCTGAATAATACCCAGGGTTTGTATTCATCTAAAAATAACTCACACCTCTCAATAGCTGATTAGTCTACTCAGGGTTGACTTTAAGACACAGCACATATACTCAACTTTTAGTCTTGAAAATTTAGAACACTGCTTGATAGCTAATAATGGAACCTACCAGCTCTTCAGGGAGAGGAAAGCTTTTGGGTTTGTCCCCAGGTTTTCTTCCCCAGAGTTGTCCCACTTGACTACCTTAAAACTCTCTGGAGGGCAATTCAAATGCTTGGGAGACATTTCTTGCGACCCCAAATGGGGCTTTGAGTTCAACCCATCCCAGCTTAGCCACAAAGAGCCTCCATCTCCAGCAGCTGTGGGGTTCCCCTGCTCTTGTAACAAAAAGCTGTGAGCAATCAGTCAGCTATGCTGGTCCCAGAGCCGGGTGGATTCAAGAACAAAAGATGTGTGTCACATGGCCATACCCTCTGCATGCCACAGGCCCAAATTTCCCCAAACTGTGGCCATTACACAGTTTTGTTCTCAGGAGAAGGTGATATGAATGGAAGATCACACGAAAATCACTGGAGAGGATACAAAGGTCAGATCAAGGGTGGGAATGCTCATCAGAGCAGTGTTCATGGAGGGTAAAGTGGTCACATCTGAGAATGTTATGTGAGAGGAGGGATGGTATTCTTGTTCTTACCATGGGCCACGCAAGGGCATCCTAATGGATATCGACCTGATATGATGTCAAAGGCCTGGGAAGATTCCCACATGCAACAAAACTGAAAAAGAAAGGAAAAACAGAGGAAAAGAGCATTAATTAAAGACCTCTAAAATTTCACTAATGAAAGAGTATTAATTAAAGACCTCTAAAATTTCACTAATGAAAGAGTATTAATTAAAGACCTCTAAAATTTCACTAATAAAATGTATTCCTGGGCTTCCCTGGTGGTGCAGTGGTTGAGAGTCCGCCTGCTGATGCAGGGGACACAGGTTCGTGCCCCGGTCCGGGAAGATCCCACATGCCACGGAGTGGCTGGGCCCGTGAGACATGGCCGCTGAGCCTGCGCGTCTGGAGCCTGTGCTCCGCAGCGGGAGAGGCCACAACAGTGAGAAGCTTGCGTACCGCAAAAAAAAAAAAAAAAAAAAAAAAAAAAAAAAAAATGTATTCCTTCCAGTTCTCAGCCTCCTTGGAGAGGTAGGCTATGTCCTCTGGTAGATGTGGTTAATGACTGATTTACTCAGTTACAATCAGGGATAGGAGATTCCTAGTCTTCCGGAGGGAGCAGAGCCAGGGATGGCATGAGTCAAGCCAGGGGCCCATGGGGTAAAATTTAAGGAGGCTGACTGAGGAAGAGAGAATAAATATCCAAAACAGCACTTTTTAGAAAATGAATTGGGATACCAGGCAGGAAAGGAACCATGAGAAAAATAAAGGGATTTATGTGATGCATACAGCAGACTGAAAGGAGAGATGGTGTAAAACACAGATCTCCTGACTTCCAGGCTGGAGGGCTTTACCTCCTTGTTTTTGGCTTATTTGGAATCCACAGTATTATTTTATGTGGGTTACTGCAGCAATGTGTTATTATCTCTGCATTTTTTTCTGCTTTCTGACTTAGTTGAAATAACTATGGCTTTGGGGTTAGACAGACTGGATTCCAGTTTTACCACGTACAAATGTATGCAACTCTGAAGAAATTATTTCCCACCCCTGAGTCATAGATCCTCCTCTGTAAAATGGGGCTGTTTCTGGAATTAAATGAGATAATTTATACGAGTTTACTTGGGCATTCATTCAGCAAAGTGTATTGAGTGCCTATCTATTGCCAGGGCTGCGGAGGAAACCGAGATGGCCCTAGGTTTTAATCTAGTGAAGGAAACATGATCTTTTGAATATATGAGACATTAATGAACACCTGCTCAAGTACTATTTGTCAAGAGATGAAGTAGATGCTAGTATTCGAGGTTCCCTCTTTCTTAGTGTAGGGGTGCTAGAATCAGTTCATATAAGGGACTGTTTCTTCTTTATTCACAGGTTTCATTTTTTTTCCAGTAGATTAATTTAGCTTTACACCTCACCAAGCAGACATTAGAGCCTACTGAATGGATAATACACATCTCATAAATTCTCTTACACAAAAGACCACAGTGAGTCATGCTTTCAAAAGTGCCTGAAGATGGATTTACGCCCCATGACAGTCATAATGGTTCATTCGGAGCAGTTACACAGTCTGCTGGGTAAATAATGCAAGTTGTATAAATCACATCGATGCTGTGTTTACACAATAGGCCGTTACGACTCCAGAGGAGCTCAAACAACCTGATACAAGAGGATGTTATAAATGATGTCAATACAAGTTAATGTCAGTGCAAGTTTAAGTTAATCAAGGAAGCAACCCCAAAGGAGGGCAGGTTTGTCAGGGTGGCCTAAAGGAGATAAGATGAATAAAATATGTGTTTGGTAAAAGTTTATATTAGTTAAGCCTCCTGGCTGCCAAATACTGGAGTTGATTTAAACTCCCTTTATTAAAAAAAAATAAAAAATGGAAGAAGGGTAGGATTACCCCTCAAAAATATGCAGGGGTACTTCACAGAACCCCAAAGTCAAACTACAGCTAAGTTTCAAGAAGGAACTGAAATTAAGAGAGGGAATGCTGCAAAAATCCAGAAAGTTTCTCATTTCTGTCTTTTTTTTCTCTCAAAAACTTCATTCTACTTTCGAATTACACATTGGCCTTCTCTGCTTTCTTGTCTGTGTGGCCTCTTAGCATCCGAGTTTCCCTGTTAACTGTTCCAGCAGATTCCCTGGCTCTAGGTCTTAGTTTCAATTTCCCAGGTGGGAGATTCTCTTTGGCTCACTCGGGGTCAGATCTCTCCACCCCCTCACCCCCTCACCCCCTCACCCCCCAGGAAGTTATAGGAAAAGGCTGGGGGCATATAGTAGAATCATGGCTTTATTTATAAAATTCATTAGCATAACCCAAACGCCTGGGCACAGGCCTGTACGGAAGGAGGTGTTTCTCAGAGAGAAAGATGGCTCGTGGAATGTAGAGACAGCCAGATAAATGTCCTCCAGAAGTGCTGTTCCCTTGATAAGACCCAGAGACAGAGAGAAACACACAGAGTAGACTCAGGAGGTACTGGGCTGCCCCAGAAACATCCAGGAGAGAGAAAGGATAAGAAAGTTACCAGGATGTCGCCTGTTTTTATAACGGCTTGATTTACCTTATATATATATTTAATTCTAATGGAGTACTCATGTCTTGGCAGAATGCATTGCAAAATGAACAAATAAAAACAAAAACAACACCCACAATTTGAAACACTAGAAGGATAGGTTTTTGGTGTTCACGCCCTGTACCTATGAAAGGAGCTCAGTGAGTGTTTGCAATTTCTATGCTCTATTGATATGGGATCCAGAGTAGAAACATGTGAATAGTCTAGGCACCTGTTAAATATCATGGGCTTGATATGGGGTTATCGTTACAGATTAAAGCTCATTATTTATAAAATTCATTAGCATAACCCAAACGCCCCAGTACACTGTGACTTTGGCTAGCTCCTGTTTTGCCAGGAAGGATGATAGCGGATGGCTCTCATCACAGGAGTGTCAGGATAGTTCTTTGAATTTATAGCACGTATGCTCGCCAGCATTCTGCATCCTCCATGGTAACCCTAGTTCTTGGGATGCCCAGAATCACGACTTTCCTTTCCTTGTCTCTTTCCTTCATTCCCCGTTCTTTTCTAGATGGTTCTCATAACCCAGGATAGGAACTTATTTATCAGCTGACTAGCTGAGCTTGGAAAAGACATCTTATTTGCTTATCAATCAGTCCACTATATGTGTAAGTGGACTGGCAGGCATTTGTGGGGTGTTTGGGAGATTCCTGCTTCCTTCCTTACCATTCAGGATATAATTCAGGGTCAGAAAGGCAAATTCATGTGTTATTTTTCTAAAAGTTTGGGTTTTTAGAAAAGTTAAGAAAGTTTAAGGAAGGAAACAAAACCCAGCCAGAATTCCACCAAGTTTAACATTAGGCATTCTTCCGCAAAGGAAAGGGAAGAGGGAAATAACACCAAATGGATCTTTCACTGAGGAGTACACATGCTTTGTTGGAGGAGTTAATTAACTCACATCAAGATTAGAAAGACAGGGACTTCCCTGGTGGCGCAGAGGTTAAGAATCCGCCTGCCGTGGCGGGTGGGGGTGGGGGTGGGATGAATTGGGAGATTGGGATTGACATGTATACACTAATATAAAATAGGTAACTAATAAGAACCTGCTGTATAAAAAATAAATAAAATTCAATTAAAAAAACACCAGAATCTGCCTGCCAATGCAGGGGACACGGGTTCGAGCCCTGGTCCGGGAAGATCCCACATGCTGCAGAGCAGCTAAGCCCGTGCACCACAACTACTGAGCCTGCACTCTAGAGCCCATGAGCCACAACTACTGAGCCCATGTGCCACAACTACTGAAGCCCGAGCGCTTAGAGCCTGTGCTCCACAACAAGAGAAGCCACTGCAATGAGAAGCCCGCGACCACAACGAAGAGTAGCCCCTGCTCGCCACAACTAGAGAAAGCCCGCGTGCAGCAACGAAGACCCAGTGCAGCCAAAAATAAAAATTAAAAAAAAAAAAAGTTTAGAAAGATAGAGATTACTGACAACACTTAGTCAGCACTTACTCTCCACCGAACACCAAACACAGACATCATCTCAGCTCATGGCGATTCTGTAAAGTAGTTAGGTTCCACATGTTCAATTTAAAAGAGGTATTTTAGACTCAGGGAGCTTAAGTGCCCTGTCCAAAGTGACACAGTAATAAATGGGATCATCTGAACCCAAGTCAGAGTTGCTCCAATGCTGATGTTTATCCCCCTGATAAACTACTCTCCCTCTGTAAAAAGGAGAGCATGTGAACTTCTTAAAGGAAAGAATGTCGCCTTGCTCTTCAGATGCTCCAGTCAATGAAGTGTCTCCTAAGACACATTCATACAAAATCAGGTGTTTATTCACAATCCTTCCATTTTTAAATAGCAATCCCTGCCCATCCTCCACTTCATCAGATATGGAAGTTAGACAAGAACCTGCAGCTCCTGAGCAAGACACACTGATGGATGCGGTCAGTGGATCACTGATACAATGCATTCTGAGCAAAATATAGTCAAAGGGACCACCTCACTACAGAGTAAATAACTAGGTAAAGTAAGCCATATGCAGAGAAAGAGAAAAGCCCACATCCAGCTCTGGAGCCAGGCAGACACTAGGTCTGTAAGTAATCTCTAGGTCTCTGCTATATTTGACAGATGAACTCCAAGCTCAGTGATTAATGCAGCAACTTACCCAACCTGGAAAGCTAGGAGTAAGATTCAAGATGGGTAATAAGTTTAAGGAAGAGGAGAGGACATTGGTAAGAGACTTATACTGTGGTCAGATTATTTCACTGCATTATCAACTCCTGACTGGGGTTGGAGGGTGGGAATGGCCATTCGTTAATTCACATTCACGTTTTTAGTGATGCACAAAGTACAATGCCATGTACTTAATAGGTGCTCGACAGAAAAACAGGTGAAAAATATGACAAGGGTCAGGAGTTAAGGGGGAAGATATTTAAAAAAAAAAAAAGAACTTAAAACACTTTACTCTCTAGAGAGACAAACAGCAGATAAATTTCCCAATGCCTTACAAAGAAGGATTGTGGCAGAGCTTTGAGAATAACTCACTTCTTAAAGAAGATGTCCCCTAAAGAAGATGAATAACCTGCTATATAAAAAAATAAATTAAATAAAATTCAAAAAAAGGAGATGAATAAAAGATCAGAAAATGGTCCTCTCACTTTGACTTTCAGTTGTACGACGGACTCTGAAGTATACAGAGTTGGTGCCCCACCAGCAGTGGGGTCCAGGCAGTGGAGAAAGTCTGGCCCTTCAGTGCTTTCTCCAGTTAGAGAGACCCCTGCAGGCATCCCATTGTTCTGACCCATTTGTGTTCCAGAGAAAGGAGGGACTTTTAGGATCCTAAAATAAAGTTGTTGTTTCTGTAGGGGATTTCTTGCCCTCAGTCTAAAGTTTTTTAGTCTTTCTTGCAGCAGATGCACTAGCATACTTTAGGGAAGTCTCTTCTCTTACCTGGCACTTAAAGCAGAAAGATTTTCTTGAGGACCCAGGGACTGCTCGTAGGTGGCATCTCTCATTTTAGGGGGAGCTGAGCTGCCAGTTCAGTTCCGCTACCTACTAGCTATGTGACCTTGAGCATCACTTATCTAGTGTATTCACGCCTCAATTCCATTTGGTGTAAAATGAGAATCATGATGGTACCAACCTTATAATATTGTTAATGACATTACAGAGATAATGTATGAAAAAGATAAGCCCAGTTCAGGCTCTCCATAAATTACTTATTTCTTCCTTTCTCTATGGATGAGGATACTTTGTCATACTCTTTATCAGCTGTCAGGAGTATATGAGATGGTTCTCAGGATTCATTTAACAGATACGAGTAAAAGGATAAACCATGAGGAGTCAATACGAACTTAGGGCAGTAATGCTTATATAAAACCTACATATGAATACTATCAAAGAGTCAATGTTGGTGAGAAGTCTCTTGAAAGATTAGAAATAATTACCAGTGAGTTAATAGGAATGGGTTCTGTCTGTTTCTCTTTAGTTTCTTTCTCCTACTCTTCCTTTGCCTTTGCTAGCTCAGGCTGCTTTAACAAAATACCATACACTGGGTGGCGTAAACAACAAACATTTATATCTCACAGTTCTAGAGGCTGGGAAGTCCAAGATCAAGGTGCCGACAGATATGATTCTTGGTGAGGGCCCTCTTTCTGGCTTGTGGATAGGCCACTTTTTTTTTTGTTTTTTAATTGAACTATAATTGAGTTACAATATTGCATTAGTTTCAGGCATACACCAAAGTGATTTCAGTTTTATATATATATATATATATATGTGTGTGTGTGTGTGTGTGTGTGTGTGTATATACATATATATGTGTGTGCGTGCATATATATATGTGTGTGTGTATATATGTGTGTGTGTGTGTATATATATATATATATATGCATGTATGTATGTATTTTCTTTTTCAAGTTCTATTCCATTATAGGCTATTACAAGATACTGAGTATAGTTCCCTGTGCTATAGAGTAGGTCCTTGTTGATTATCTATTTTATACATAGTAATGTGTATCTGCTAATCCCAAACTCCTAATTTATCCCTCCCTTGCTTTCCCTTTGGTAACCATAAGTTTGTCCTCTGTCTGTGAGTCTGTTTCTGTTTTGTAAGTTTATTTGTATAATTTTTTAGATTCCACATATAAGTGATATCATATACCATTTGTCTTTCTCTAACTTACTTCTCTTAGTATGATCATCTCTAGGCCACCTTTTTGCTGTATACTCACACGACAGAGACAGCAAGCTCTGGTCCCCTACTCTTCTTGTAAGGGCACTAATCCCCTCACTGGGCCCCACCTTCATGACCTCTAAACACAACTGCCTCCAAAGGCCCCATCTCCTAATACCACCACATGGGGGTTAGGGCTTCTGAATTGACAGGGGACACAAACATTCGGTCCATGGCACCCTCTTTCCTCCCCCACCATCCACCCTTGCTTGGTCTTTCTCAATGTTTGAGATCCACTTAGCTAGCAAATACCATTGTTATAGAAAAGAGAAATATGAGCAAGATTGTATAGACTAACAGGAATTTTCTGTGATATATGAGTAGTAGCCTTAATAAACTATAGGAGTCTGGACCTGCTGTCTGATTGCCCACAGAGAGCACGCAGATCAAATATTCTATAATCAAAATCATTATTGTGCTTATAATGGCTTAAAGCCAGCCAAGCTACACAGAAGGTGAACTCGGGTGTCTAGGAGTATATTTTGCAACTTATTTGTCCTGAAGATTTTTCCAAAAACCTTGCATTATTTAAAGTTGGATATTTTGAGGGTAGGTATGTCAGTTATTGAACTGTCAGGTTTTATACTACAGAGAAGAGGTCAGGAAACTTTCTGTAAAGGACCAGATAGTAAAAATTTTAGTCTTCTGGGGTCACACGGTCTTCCTTACAACTACTCAACTCCACCATCAGAGCACCTAAAGCAGCCGGAGAAAGTTCATAAACATGTGAGCATAGCTGTATTCCAATAAAACTGTGTGGACACAAGCTTGAATTTCATATAATTTTACATGTCTCAAAATATTATTCCTCTTTTGATATGTTTTCAAATATATAAATATGTAAAAACTATTTTGGCTCGTGGACCTTATAAAAACAGGCAGCAGGCCAGATCCGGTCTGATGTGGCTTCCCCTGCTGCAAAGAACAGGCCACACAAACTTTAGCCTCAGAAATCATTCACGTGGATGCTGCCAAATGTCATTCACATGTAATCATTCATTTCCCAGCTTCGGTAATGGAGTGGAGACGTATATTATTTAGTTAGGTCACAGAAGACCTGGACTCGTGTTCAATTCTGGTTCTGAGTGACCTTGGTGACTTCATTTAACACCTCAGCAGCCCAGAAGTCACCTACAGAAGCTTCAGACACTGATGGTGAAGGGGGAGATCCACAGGGTCTGGCCCCTGCCTACCTCTCTCATCTCAAGCAATTTCACTCCCCCTCCCCCACTCCCATTCTCTTTAGGCACTTGGGGTTCCTGGCTGTTCCTCAAATATGCCCAACTCATTTTTGTCTCGAGGACTTTTACTTGCTTTTCCCTCAGCAAGTCTCTTTTCCCAGAGACTTAGATAAGCGAATCGTATACACTGTTCAGCTCTTTACTTAAATACGACTTCCTCCACGTGGTCCTCTCAGCCTCCTGATCTAGAACAGCACCTGACACCCACTACACTACCTCTTTGCCTGCTTTATTTTCTACACTGACATTTACTGATAGCAAAATGATCTTGTTCATTAAATGTCTACTTCTTTGCTATCTAGCTTCCTTAATTGTCATGAGGACAAACTGTCCGATCCGCTGCTAGAACAGCGCCTGGAATATCGTGGTTGCTTCACAATCACTTGTTGGATGAACAGTGAATAATTTGTATGTGTTTCTGGAAATAAGAAATCTTTGGGGCCCTTATCCTTGGAATCAATTCCCAGAATGCCATTCGGAGTATTCTCTGTAATAGCAGATACTAAACATACCTGCCGTGTAAGGCAAGCTCAGATAAATTAAATAACTTGCCAAGGGCTCAAAGGTAGTGTATGGCAGAGACAATGGGTGTTTGAACCCCGCTATCATATTTGAATGCCTGATCTTTTTGTCCCACTCTTTGATAATGTCTGACATCCTGTAGGTATGGTGACCAAACTGTCCATCATTAAAGCCAAGGTGTTTCCCCATCAAAAGTCCTGGCATGTTTATAAATTAGGATACTACACAGATGTCAAAGGGAACAAGCTACTGCTGCTTCCAACACAATGGGTGAGTCTCATGGTGAAAGAAGCCAGATTCAAAAGACTCCACACTGTGTGGTCCCATTTATATGAAGTTCAAAACAGGCTAAGCAAAATGATGATAATAAAAGCCAGAAGTATGGCTGTTTCTGGAACTGGGAAGAGGCAAAAGGGAACCTCACCGAAGGGTGAAAATGTTCTGTCTGTGTACGTGTGTACGTGTGTACAAATCTCAAGATGCACACGTAAGGTTTGTGTTCTTATATGCACGTTTTCCTTTAATAAAGAATCGGAATTGGGCTTCCCTGGCGGCGCAGTGGTTGAGAGTCCGCCTGCCGATGCAGGGGACAGGGGTTCGTGCCCCGGTCCGGGAAGATCCCACATGCCGCGGAGCGGCTGGGCCCGTGAGCCATGGCTGCTGAGCCTGCGCATCCAGAGCCTGTGCTCCGCAACGGGAGAGGTCACAAGAGTGAGAGGCTCGCGTACCGAAAAAAAAAAAAGAATCGGAATTGAACAAACATTGAAACACAGAAAGTCAAGATATTTATAGAAACTGCGGGATAGAGCAGCTGAAATTAGGATGGCTTCAAAAAATTCAAAAGATCTGGTGCCCAGAGTTATAGAAAACCTAGCAGACCATCTAGAAGGGAATTCACCATGGTCTCAGAGGCTGACAGCTGATGGAAGATGAGACTGACCTCTGCCATCTGTCTGAAACCACTGCAAAAAGAGCTGAGCTAAGTCAAATTTAGGGAAGTGTGTCGTTTTCTCACGTCTGTCTTGCCTCAGCACCTCCCTCCACTTCTTGAATTTCATGAAGCACTTCTTCTCAGATCCAGCTTTTCTCCTGAGCGATCACCCCATTTTCTCTCAAACAGCAGGAGAGATGAGACATGCCCGTCAAACCTGAATCATGTTTGGCAGGAAAATAAGCTTGTTTTACTGCTGTTTGTCTTTGGAATTATCTTCCATTAAAAAGATTACAGTGAAGACAGCAAGTCTTTTCCTTTTTTTTCATAACAAGTCATAAAAACCTCAAGCCATTTAGGTATGGAAATATCCAAGAGCCCGAAGGGGCAGTCTGGGTTTTTGTTAAAGAAACACCCGGTCCCTGAGAAGGAGCCTGAGAGGGTGTGACTGTGATGGGGGGGAAGGGACAGTCACCCCCAAAATGAGCCGGGGTCCTAAGAGATAAATTACAGACAAGCAACCTCCTTGAGCATCTTTGACAAATGACATCTGTGCTAAGACGAAATCAAAGGACAAGGTCAGTTTCCCCAGTGAATGAGGCTGAGCGAGTCATACATCTGGGCACCCCGCATGCCTGGTCCATGAAATCACCAGAGCGTCGAAGGAGAGTTATGTTTAAGGCCAAGGCTTATTTATGGAAAAATGAGTTTCGGGGCTTGGCTGTGCTCAAGCACAGACCTTCTGGGCTGCGGGTACATTGGTTATTCTTTACAAAGTAGTTCTTGTCCTCAAGAACAAGTGTCCTGATTCCGGCCTCAGTGTGGAGCCCAAAGACCTGGCCTATCAGCTTCTTCATTTCCTGTGGGCTGGGCCACCATCCCCCGCTCCCTGTTCTCAAAGGGCAGCTTTGAAAATGATGCCCTCAGCTCACTTGGATGCTGGTACCTCATCCGAATAACGAAGCCGAGAAACACCAGAAGTGTATATGGGCTGGAAGCAGAAGAAAGCGGCAAGGACCGATGTGGCCCTTTTACAGCATAACTGGCCTCATTCCTCCCCCTCCACAAGCAGAGACATACCGGAAAAGGACTGAGTGGCCGACCTCTTCTCTGAGCTTTCAGGACTTCGAGACCATAGGACAGATGGCTCCTCAAACTTGCTGCCGTGCAATTTCCTAGCCCCACAGAATTCTCTATCTGAAGAAACTAATTACTTACTGCTATTTTCTGCTTTCATCAAGAGCGTTATGTAAAACCAGGACAAGATGATATGAAAATTGATAAAGGCCTTTAATTATGTTTCTTTGCCCCAAGTCTCCGTGGAGACCTCGGCATTTTCAAAATAAACTTGACGTGATGCTGGGGCGCTTGAACTACTGCGGATATTTGAGAAAATAAAAGCATGGGCTACACTTATCAGCACTGACAAGGGGGCAACTGGGGCCAGCAGGATGTGGAGCTCTCTAGCAACACGACTGATGATCTGTAGTCCCTTTTTCCCTTAGAACACATTTCTACTTTCCCCGAGGTGTACGCGGTGAGAGCAACTCTAAAGAAACTTCCATTGCTCTGCCCCCTTCTTTAGTCTCTGGTTTGTAAATTCCAGGGGCTGTTTCTAGGGGCAGGGCGTCAGCCAGGATCACTACTCCTGAAGGCATGTCTTGGGACCTTTCCCATCTCCCTTGCTCAGTAACGTGCTGAGTCACCAAAGGAAGGGGTGTGACTGACAAAGGGACATGTCTCCCCTCCTTGCTTTAAAACACATGATTTATCCAAGGGAATCAAAATACCTCCTGTCCAGTGAGGCCCACAGTGTGTGCAGACCTGAGGAAGCCTGGCTGAGGGCACAAAGGGGACAGAGTTCACTGGACCCACCATGTCCCCCGACGTGGACTCTGGCCTCCCTCCTCTCACCCACCCATTCACAGATACTCTGTTACCATTACAAGGACCCTCTTTCCCGTACTGGAACCACCTGGAGGTCCTGAAGACAAATGTCAGTTTCCTGAAGACAAATGGGACCAACTGTAACCAGGAAGATTTCAGTATCCTTTAGACTAGGAGTATATGGGGCACAGGTGGGACAGTGCATCCATCTTATCTCCAAGGTGTTTTTTTTTTTCTTATTTTGACTGCAATTTATATGAGCCTAAAAAATCACTTTTCTCAAGCCAGCTCTGCCCAGTATTCTAATACCAGGTCCTCCCATGACAACTCCATATCCATCCTATGTGAGAGGGTAGTAAAGATACTAAGCAAGGTGCTGTGACCTCTGACCTCTGTCTCAGATTACCCCTTATCCATCTCTTCCTTTCTTGTAGACCCTTAAGATTTTTCAGAAGCCTTCCACAGCACTGAAGGATCTCAGCTTTATCGGACACTTTGACCTATGGGACCATTCCCCAGGTTCAAATGTACAGATCCAACAACCAGTGTTTAAATGGGCTCACTTTGGGCATTTGGGGCAGAAGAAGTCTCAGTCATGTGGGACAGTCCTGCACATTACACTGGAAGATTATAACACCTGTCTTAGTCTACTTGGGCTGTTCCAGCAAAATGCTACAGACTGGGTGGCTTAAATAACAAACATTTATTTCTCATAGCTCTGGAGGCTGGGAGGTCCAAGATCAAGATGTCAGCATCTGGTAAGAGGCGTCTTCCTCGCTTGTAGACAGCTGCCTTCTTGCTGTGTCCTCACACAGGGGCGAGAGTAAGATCTGGTGTCTTCCTCTTCTTATAAGGACACTAATCCACATGGGGGCTCAGACCTTTCCTAAACCCAGTTCTCTCCCAAAGGCCCCATCTCCAAATACCCTCACACTGAAGACTAGGGCTTCAACATATGAATGGGGGGGCACAAAATTGAGTCCATAGGAACACCCCTGGTTTGTACCCACTAAAAACCATCAGTAATCCCAATCACTGTGACAAACTGA
The DNA here is from genome assembly GCF_964270905.1 of Leucopleurus acutus. Lineage (NCBI taxonomy): Eukaryota > Metazoa > Chordata > Mammalia > Artiodactyla > Delphinidae > Leucopleurus > Leucopleurus acutus. Next base: position 54,664,925 of record NC_139153.1, on the reverse strand, counting down.
CACACATTTCCTAATGCTCTGAGCAGAGATTCACTAAAGAAAAGCAAACAAAAACCTTAAGACAATGGGAGAGGTTGCTAAAATAGGACGGCTTTGTTCACTATATGAGAAAACACATCCAAATCTGATTGTGTACATATATACACACATATATATGTATAACTGAATCACTTTGCTGTACACTTGAAACTAACATAACATTGTAAATTAACTATACTTCAATTAAAAATTTCAAAATAAATAAATACATAAAACCCATCCAGGAAAACTATAACACTGCAGTCGTGACACCCGACTTACACTCTCCCACCTACCCCCATCCTGCCAGATGTAATTCAAAAACAAAAGCAATGCCAGAATAGTAAAGTATAAGAAAATCCAATGTTTTATAGTTTTTCCTAAAATAACTACTTTTTACTTAAAAAATGTACAAACTGTTTCAAAATAAAATAATTGTCCTTCTTCTGACTCCTTGGTATCTAAAGCATGTGCCTGATCTGACCATTGGGAAATCTAGCACTTCCCTGCAGCTAAAGAGAAAGCTCTTCATCATGGACTTCATCAGGAGGACCTGGTTTCCGCCTACCTCTCTACCCTCCCCTCCCATCATCCCACCCGCATGCTTTGTGCTTCAGGCACCAGTAGTCATGCAGATTCTGTATTGTATCCACCCCTAGCCCTATCCTCTAAATACACACACACACATACACACACACACACACACACACACACACACACACAATTCAAGTCTGTGACTCTGTTCATGCTTCCACATTATGTGGAATGCTCCTCCCACCCCCAACACCCAGTTCCTGTTCACCAGGCTAATTCCAGTCATTCTTTGAGCCTCAACTAGACAGCCTCTCCTCCAGGCAGCCCTCCTGACTGCCTCACCCCCTTCCTCATCACCCCTGCAGGCCTCCAGCAGCATATTCTACACTGGTCTGCAGTCATCTTTTGATATTCCTCTTTACCACTAGATTATAAGGGTTTTAATGGCAACGATTATTTCTTTTTCTTCTTCTGTCACTTCAGCTTGATGAAATAAATTATTTCAAGTTCTCTGCAACATAGCCTTTCTAAAGTTATAATATAAGTAGATAAAGTCATTCTTCAAAAATCTATGAAACTGTCAGAAAGCCCTCAGCATCCTTCCATCCTTCTTTCTCAGCAGAGATGTCTCAGTCCCACTCCCCAGCAGACACTCACACATGTGCTTTGACCAAGGCTTTCTCTAATAGAAAATGTCTTCTTGGACTTTGCCTTGCATGCCAAGGCTGAGCAACTGACTGAAGACTTTCCTTTGCTCATCAAAATTCCTTCTTTTTTTCGTAGCAAACTCTTCAACCCAGCTCTGTGGCAGGTGATTTGATGAACTAGTCTAGCATTTCCAAGAGGGTGTGGTGAATTATTTATGGTGGCATTTTAATAGTTATAATTAATTTTAGTATTTTTATAATCTACATAACTAGAAGATCAAATCAGGAATTTCATAGTTATTATTGCTTAGGAGGAGGCTAAAATTAGAAGGAAATGAGTTACCTTATGTTACTTAAAAGTAACATAAAAATGTGACAAAAATCAAGAAGAATCCTCAACCTTGATGGTCCATATTAAGTATCAGTCTGGATCAGCTACTGTACCCAGTTATTCAATCAAACACAAATCCAGGTGTTGCTCTAAGGGTGTTTTGTAGATATGATTCACATCTACAATCAGTTGACTTAAGTAAAGGAGATCATCCTCCATAATCTGGTTGGGCCTGATTCAATGAGTTGAAAGGCTCTAAGGGTAGAAATGAGGTTGCCCTGGCAGGGAAGGAATTCTGCCTGTAGACTGCAGTGTCAGATCCTGCCCGAGTTCCAGCCTGCCCTGTGGATTTCAGATATGTATAGCCACGCCCCACATCTGCCAATTGGGAAAGTAGATAGAGATAGAAATAGACAGAGACAGATAGATAGAAAGATAGAGTGATAAAGAGAGAGAAAAAAGAAAAGGATCTCATCCTACTGGTTCTGTTCTCCTGTTCTCTGGTGGGATGCTGAGTTTTTGCTTGAGTTTCCCACTGCCAGGGATAACTGCATGTTAACTCTGACCTTCTGGAAACAATGCTTAAGACCCTCACTTGCCTTTACTGTTTAGGATTGTTGTTGTAAACAAAATCTGAGATATTCATGTCTTGACAAGATGCCTTTGCTCTTTTTCCACTGCCACATCCTCTACTGGTTTGTGGACCTATTGTCCCTGCCAAAGGCATCAGCTGGGATGAGAACAGTAATATATTTCAGCTGACATACATCACCCGATTCAGTAAAGCAGTGCTGGTAGTCAGTAAATTAGTGCTGGTACTTGATACTCACATGTGCTGTCAAAATAGAGGTGCTCCTTTGAACCCTGGGATCCTAGAGTAGTCAGGCTCCACAAAGCCCTGGCATCCAAATCATCTGGAGTTTTTTAATTAAAAATGAAATTTCCTAGACCCCCATCTCAGTTCTCCTATCTCAGAATATCTTATAGGAGGCCACAGGACCTTAATTTGTACAAGCTCATAGCATGAGACCTATATGAGCTAAGTTTTAAATCCAATGCCCGAGGAATTCCCTAGAGGCCATGCAGAATGGTTGTAGCTTTATATGTTTTAAATTTGGGGGTCCTGTAACAGAATGTATTTGAGAACTCTCTTTTACAGCTATAAGAACCCAAAAGTTTAGAACCCACCAAGCCAGTCTGTGGTAGGTTGAATTATTGACCCTAATTCCCTCCCTGTCCCACACCCTTGCCATGGCCTCTTCATGGATGGGGCATATTTCCACACTCCATGACTCTGGGGTTGCTTATGTGACTTGCTTTAGCCAATGGCAGGTGGGGCAGAATTGACCTGTGGACCCTCGGTATAAAGTCTTACCATGGTGATAGCTAACTGATACATAGTCTAATTCCCTAATTTTGTAGATGAGAAAACTGAGGATCTAAGATGCAAAGTGACTTTCCTAAGGAAACTTAATCTGAAGGAATAGCTCAAAATGCTAGGACTTTCATGGCAGGTCAGAAGATGGACACATTGAGAAGAAGGTTTTCAACACTCTTCCAATTACACAAAGAAGACCAGAATCCTCAGGTCGATGAACCTTTGGAGTAGCAGCATTGGTCCCTCCAAAAAACTTCACCATGTCATGCTTGACCAAGGAGACAGCTGAAGTTCAATGGGCCCACCTTACACTGTGCAAGGTGAGGATTTGGCATCCTTTCCACCTCCTCTGCTCACCTTGGTTACTCTCAAACAATCATGCACTGCCTGTTGGAATGAAAACAAATGCCACTAAATGCTACTGTCCTGAGCATGGCATTTTTTTTTTTTTTGCCAACCATTAAGATGTATACATCCAAATGCCTTTATTTACTACTCCAAGAAAGCATCTTGCCTACTGGGCAAGCATCTATAGTAGTCAACTTGACAGGGGGTGAGGAGAGTGGAACTGTTTGTCATATGAGAGTCCAATTAGGACTCAGACTTGGAATTACATTGCCCACTAAGACTTAAGAGTGTCCACACTGGGTGACTGATAACATGTTACATAAGATACCACAGAAGAAATCTACAAATTCATGATAACCTAAAGGACATCATTTTGATGCCTGTACATGTCAGAGAGCCCAGTGCTTTGGATTACCACAGTGTTTCCTGGAAACTCTGTTTTGCCAAATACCTTGAATTCGGCCCAAGCATTCTCCCCATTCACAGGCATATGGTGGGTTCAGTTCCGAAGGGAGATGAACTCTGTGTGTCCTTGCAGAAGGCTCAGACTACACAATATTTAAATTAAAAAAAAAAAAGATAAACATCATTCTAGGCACATTCTGTGCCTCATCTCCATGACCCAGTTCCTGTTATCCATCAAGTAGGTTTTAAAATAGTTCACGTTTTTCAGTCTTGCAAAGTCAACAGTACTGGAAAGTTGGCAGGTCCACTTGTTTAAACAAAGCTCCCAAGTTTTCTGCTGGCAGGTGTTTCCAGAGTTCTTGGAGCACAATTCTTTGGATAGGATATTTGCCAATATACATAGCAACAGGAAAAAAACGTGTTTTCCTTTGCCACAGTGGAGACACCAAAATGCCTTAGATGCAAAGCTGGATATTCAGTTTGGGGGCTTATTTTGGCTCTAGGTCAGGAATAAACAATAATAAAATCCAGCATCTCTCTGTCCAGGTCTGATGGGTTTCAGAGGGGAACAGGGACACTTCTCAAGTTGGCGGTGTGGACTCTCCATCCATCTCTGCACAGTTTGACCCAATGAGAGTTTGGTTCTCCCTTCTTTGTCAATTCCTCCAGACTCCTGAATGTCCCATTCTCAAGCTTTCTAGCTAATTTTGCCTGCAATTGAGGCTGGGGATAGTGGGTTTGAAATTTAATATGATGAAGGCAGAACAGGTAAGACTTTATTCTTCCTCCATCTGTCCTTAGGCATTGATTTCAATTACTCTTAAATCCAGCTTTCCAAAATTGAAACCTGGGACTGCTTTAAAATCTCATGACTATTTTTATAATCTGTTCCTTGGCAGTTGGACTAATTCATACTTGCTGCCATTCGATTCATTCCTCAGTCATTCAATTAAACTTGACACTGGTGCTGTAACCCCACGAGAGAGAAATAATCCCTTGTCTCTCACCCTGAACTGAATGAAAATAAATAGAAGATTTTTTTTAATGCAAAACCAAAGTTTGAGGAGGGGAAATATAAGCATGGAAAGGAAAGGTTTCGGGGACAAGTTTTTAAAACTCAAAGGAAGTCAAAATGTAACTGACTTAGAAGGTACTTAATGGTCATTAAATTGTAACCCAATGAAAATTATGAGTTTCAAATTCTGCTTACAAAAATTTAGAATATTAGGCACTACTAAAAGTTATTTTAAGTCATTTCTTCTTTAGTTACTTGCTAGTGGCAAATGTATTATTTCATGCTTGTGTTAATTGGCCTTATTTTTGCCTCTCTGTATTACCTGTCTGCCACATCTCCCTCATATTATCTTGTCATTTAGTATCTTTGGAAGCTTCCTTACAAATTTCAAAATGAAGATACACTTTATCAATGTTCTGGGTTTAGAATGGGCCCTTTCAGTAAAGTCATGAACGTAGCCAAGGATCTTATAAATCCATCCGTTTCGGGAAAAAGAAATGGACGTTCGATTGTCAGCGAAAAAATCCATTTTTTCGTTCCTGTTAACTGTGGCTACAAAAAGAAACCACATTGATCAGACTCTGGGTTTTTCACCTTGGGAAGATGTCTGAAGGAGTAATAGTAGTGAAAAATATAGACTTTTCTCAGACAGACCTGAGTTCAAATTCCTGCATTGCTACCTACTTGTAGATGTTAAAAGATAAGGATCTTGGGACTTCCCTGGTGGTCCAGTGGTTAAGACTCCGCACTGCCAATGCAGGGGGCGCACGTTTGATCCCTGGTCGGGGAGCTAAGATCCTACATGTCGTGTGGCTCAGCCAAAAAAAAAAAAAAATGATAGGGCTCTTAATTCAATAACAGTCAAGTCGTGGCACTGCCTCTTCCTAGCTCTGAGACTTAGGTCAGCTTGTTAAACTCTCTGGACTTTGATTTCTCAATGGTAAATGGGCAGAATGAGTGGATATGTTTGGGAAAATTAAGTATATGGCAAGTACAAAGCCCATAAGAGTAACTCAAGATGAAAACAGTAGCAAACTTTGAGAAAAGTGTATCTGGCTGCAACCTTGACATCACTACACTTTTTGTTTTAACTTTCATTGTGTTTTATCTTATGAGTAATAAATATTTGTTGTAAAAAAAACCTGGAAAATATAGATAAGGTTTTTTTTAATGAGAATTGTTTAATGACTTATAGAATCATCTACCAGAAATAATTCCCATGGAGAGTTTGATGGAATCCTTTCAGACTTGATCATGAGGCATCCAGGTGACATTACAATGCCCCTCAAAGGCTTCACTCCCAGCTGGGGGAGGACTGGCCAGCTCCCTCGTGGAAGAGTAGAGAAGGCATGGGAAAATTGACTCCTAGGAGATAAATCAGGAGAAAGCATCCTAAGCAAATTTGGGAGGAAATGAACTTTTTTGTTTATTTGTTTCCACAAATGAAGAAATGTTGTGAATTTTAGGCAGGATATTGTTTTTTGCCAGATCGTTCTTTTGGAAGAGGCAACAGTGCTACGATAGAGTTCCTCCCGGAAAGATAAAAGGCCCAGGAGGATCTCTGCTGGTGAGTTTCAGTAAATATGATGAATCAATATTGTTTTAACTGTTAACTCCCAATGACTGAATTGGAAAGGACTAATAACTTTTTTACTGAGTTGCCTCACTTTTCCCTTGATTACTGGAAAATTTGTGAAAACTTTTTGGCTGTCTCTGTGGCCTTTACTATCAACAGATCTCAACAAGTATTTTTGAAAAGTTTCTCATAAAACTGTTTGTTAACAATGTTGTATGCAATATTTATATACTGCTTCATTATTCATTATATTTGGAATATTAATAGCATAGCTACCATCTTCGGGGTGCTCTGTTTGTGCATAAATCCTCCAAATCCCATTTTTAAATTAAAAAAACTGAAGCTTAGAGCAGTTAAGTAAATTGATCAAGGTCACAGAGTTAGTGAGTAGTGGACATGGAATTTAAACACAGGTCTCCCATAGTCCAAAAATCATATTCTATTCACTACAATGTGTTAAAACTTATTGTGTGTGTACACACACAAGCTCATACCTGCTCCAGACCACTCACCAGGACACAATCAAGCAACTGCTGATAACGGAAGATGTGCATAATTATAGAAATATTTGCATGTAGGAAAATGCTTTGCAAGGGTTCACTGGGAATGGAACACTATGGCCCTAGACTTACACTTCCATTGGGAACTTCTCTGGTATGTGTGTGGCACAGTTACTAATTTTAATAAGTCAATAAAATCAACTGATAGTCAAGAGCCTATACATATACATGAATATTATACTTGTAAAACCCAGAAAAAGAAAGAAAAGACACCAGTGAGCTCTTCACAGGCTCTGAGATGATTCCTGTAGGACCTATAGTCTCGATATGTTGGCAAAGATGACCACAGGCTCAAACTGCCAGCAACTGAAGGATGAGCACAAGGTCTCGATGGAAAGGGAGGAAGAATGAGGTTGAAGTTAAACGGAACACAGAATTGTTTTCAGTGAGCAGAAGCCAAACCTTTCCTTTTCTTCTATACTTCATAGACTTTTCAGCCCCTTAAAAATGTCATGGGTGGGCTTCCCTGGTGGCGCAGTGGTTGAGAGTCCGTCTGCCGATGCAGGGGCCACGGGTTCGTGCCTCAGTCCGGGAAGATCCCACATGCCGCAGTGCGGCTAGGCCTGTGAGCCATGGCCGCTGAGCCTGCGCATCCGGAGCCTGTGCTCCGCAACGGGAGAGGCCACAACAGTGAGAGGCCGGCGTACCGCAAAAAAAAAGAAAATGTCATGGGCATCAAAAGAAAACTTCTGGAACCACATGAAGTTTATTTCCTTTTGCCCTATGTCCTCTCTCTGTTGAACCTCCATTAGCTTGGAATTGGGGAAGAAGCTTTATGAATGAATGAAGATAAAGCCAGAGAGAGAGAAGTAATGTTTATTAAGCACCCACTGAGGGCCAGGCACTCACCCAGGTGGTCTGTATATCGAGCCCCTTACCCAACACCCCTGCAGAGTAGATGTTATTATCCCATCTTCCAGGTGAAGAAACTGAGGATCAGATAAGCTAGGTAACTTGACTCATTCAACCATGTATTAACCCACGTATGAGAGTTAGGATGCCAGACAATTCCCAAGCCTTTCTACTGCATCGGGAAAAGAAAAAATAGGCCTGAACTTAACTTCCCAATTTCACAGCCATGATGAGACTTATTAATTTTGTTCAGTTTACTAATATCTGAGGAGTGAACATGTATCACGTTCTTTGGGTCATGATAATCTTTAATAATTGTGAATTCCAGATAAAGCCCCCAATCCTAGTCCAGTCCAGACCTCGGAGTAAAAAGAGGTTCACACAATAACAATAAATTCACGTGTCTCTGCTTTGGGGAGACACAGAGCCCTCCTTACATTCCTTCCGTAGAGGTTTGTGAATGTCTAGGGTGTTTGAGATACACACCCTGTGAATTGTCTTCTTATGACACTAGGTGTCTGCTGTTTCCCTTCTCTTTTGCTCCATCTCACTGTGATTGTGTCTTTGGCTCTTTACATTATCAAGAGAGGCCGCCCGACTCCAGTGCCCACCAAGATGCCCTCATTGCTGCTAATGCTGCCACGCATCACCTCCCAAGGCCGCCAGTGCCAGACTCTGTCTCTGCCCAAACTCCTGATATTAATGCTGCCAAGACATTGAGACCCCAAAGCCTACTGGAGTAATTAGTATTTAAAAAAATGGAAAACAAACTTTCTTTACTTGTTCATAATGCACGTCCACAGGGCCTGGGCTAGAGAATCATTGGAGAGACAAGCCCCAAGGCTGCTCAAGACCCCCAGCCCTCCTCAACACTAGCCCCCCACTGAACCAAGTTGTCCGCAGCTACCTTGTCTTTCCCTAGGATGTGGTCTTTCTTAGGAGGAATCTCATTCCTTCTTCTGAGGACTGGCTCCAGATATATGAGATGCTAAAGATAATCTCAGTTTGGAGCCCACCTGGGATCCCTGCTTTTGACATCTGTATGTGGAAAATGTGGTCCAGGGAAATTATGGGTTTGTTCAGTGTTCTCAAGCTTCTTAGTAGCAGAGATGCAACCAGAGTTTGGATATCCTGACTCGTAATTCAGAAAAGTATTATTTTGTTCATTCGTGTATCTATTCAATAAACATGTACGGAGGGCTGGTTTTGTGCCAGCCACACAGGAGGGATGTACACAACCTGTGCTGGTCCTTAGAACTCATGCCCTAATGGTGTGAAAAGTCCATTTCTAATGGGTGGTAAGTGCTCTGTAGGGTGAAACTCAAGTTCAGTGGTAGTTCACAGGAGGGGCCCCTAATGTGGGAATGGCCCCCGAGATGAGATGAACTTCAGGACAAGGAAAAGGTACCCAGGCTAAGGAAGGAGGCTGACTTATAGGCGATGGGCTGGGGAGGTTGGGGAGGTAGGTTTTTGATCCAGTGAAACCTGTAGATGGTTGAGCTTTAAGCTTTTTTGCCAATAAGTTTATGTTTTTCCTTTAGAAGTTAAATAAATGTCCATTTTCTTTTTCTTGGTAATAACACAGACCCTTAAAAACAGCAACTTTATAACACAGAGGTTTCCGTGTGAATTTATTAGAAGGAGGGACAGAGGACGGGAATTTAATTAATGAGAAAGATGGGGTTGGAAGCAAGATTGTGACTTCAAATAAATTAGGCAAAACTAATGTCAAATAACCCTCAGGGGTGGATCTAGTTTTGGGGGGTCTGAAATTCATATAACATGGCAGACATTTTTTAAGAAAAATCACGCAAAAATATCTTACCTTTGTACTTTTTTGAAAGACCTGTGAGTACATGAACACACTGTAATTTGGGATGGGTCTTGTGAAAATGCAGGGTCCTGAAATTTAAGCCTCATTAGCATCTTAATAAAGCCCCTCCTAAAGGCACCACTTCAGAGAGAGAGAGAGAGAGAACCTAAAGCAATCATAAATGCCTCAAACACAGGGCTGGGTTGCAGGCCTGTGAACGACTTATGTTCTTAATTTCAAAACTTTCCCTATTTGAGTGGTCTCAGGGAGCTCATAGATGGGAAAGAGAAGAGGAAAGAGGTAAAGACTATGTGTGTGTGTGTTCTTATAACTGTGGTCTGCTAAGGGAGATTTTTTTCATGGTCACTTCTAATAGACTGTGTTCTAGGAAGATTTCAACACCTTCTTAGCAAACAATGGCCATGTAAACCTGAAGTGAGAAGCCAAGAGGATGTGGTCTTTCAGCACTTCTGTCTAAAAAACTCTGCTGAGGAACTTCCTGCATGAAGGTGAAGGAAAAAATAAATCTTCCTGTGGACGCACACGTTCTCTGTGTTTCTCACAGGTGTTTCGTTTGGAACACAGCTCTTCAAGGGTGGACTGGGGACGGGGGTGGAAGTGCGGAGGAGCGTTGGAAGGGAAGGATGGGGTCGGGAAGGTGCTGTACTGTCCAACTCACTCTGCGGAAAAGAGAAAAGCCCCAATGTCTATCCAGTGTCTGTGCTAAAAACCCTCTCACTATGGCTGATTCCAGTCCACTGATCTGCCATCACTGATGCGGAGCTGGGAAGATACGGGTCCAACCAGTTCCTGCAGGTCACTGAGACCCACGGCAAGAGAGATCTCTGGATGTAAACTTTCTGTTGAGGATTCCTGGGGCCACTCCCAGAACAGACCTTTTATTTCAAATCCTCTCAAATGTGAGAAGCAGGTGCTCGGCTTTGCCTCCAGCACCTGCAGTAATACACAGAGTGAGGATGTTGGGTCCCACATGCTCTTGAGTGAATGCTGCTGGACTAAAGGAGATGCAGACCTAGGAGCAGGGCTGGCCTGGGTTTTGTGGACTCCAGATGGGGTCCTGGCACCCTGCTTATCAAGCTCTGCTCTCAGCAGCTGCAGCCTCAGAAGCGGAGGTTCCGGAGGCAGAGGCTCAAGCTTGGGGAAAAGCATAGACATTACAAGAATTGGTGCCACCTTTACCAAGGGCTGCTTCAAATATAGTTTAGTTTAGGTAGAATATGGTTAAATAAATGTTTTGAAGAAAAAATGTTGGTTGATTGATAGGTAGACTTCATTTATTTATATATCAGGAGTACATGTAACTTGCAATATAAATGTTTTTAAGAAATTTCCTCCCTCCCTCCCTCCCTCCCTCCCTTCCTTCCTTCACACTGAGTGATTACAAGCTTCTACACTAGATGCTTGTATAAAACAATGAATCAGACAAATAGGACATGGTGTCTACATTGAAGGAGACGCTCATGTGAACGCTTACCTGAAGTGCTATGTTTCAGGGGCTGAGAGAGAAGGGTGAGCCAGACACAACCATGGAAGAAGCATAGATTCTGGCTGGAGCAAGGGGCCAGAGAAGGGCAATCAAAGCAGATTGTGTATTGGGAGTTTGGGATTAGCAGATACACACTACTGTATATAAAATAGATACACAACAAGGACCTACTGCATAGCACAGGGAGCTACACTCAATATCTTGCAACAACCTATAATGGGAAAGTATCTGAAAAAGAATACATATGTGTGTATATATATATGTATGTATAACTGAATCACTTTGCTGTACACCTGAAACTAACAACATTGTATATCAACTATACTTCATTTTTAAAAAAAACACCAGATTGTGTAGAGTCATAACACAGAAACTCAAAAGGGGAGAAGCCTGATGACCAGATGGGCAGGGCAGTGTGTAGATGGTGTGAGCGGGGACAGGTGGAAACCCATGTGTTGGTCAAGGCAGCGCAAGGCCCTGAGCCTGCCTGGAGATCTGGGACGAGAGTTGAAAGGGCATGCCATGTGTGAAGATGCCAGGAGGAAACTTCCCATGGAAAATCTGTAAGAGCGTGCCAGGGTGTTGGGATCGAGGAGCCTCTGTGGGTTTCTAACTGCGAAGTGCGTGGATCGTTCCTGGATTCTGTTTGGGTTTGGTTTGAAGGCTCACTCTAAGGGTGCTATATGAAGAACGGATCTGGAGACAAGAAGCTGGGGTGATAAAGGCAGTTAGAAAAACAGAGTAGTGGGCTCTGATGATGCCATTGACCTTGGGGTCATCCTAATAATGAGGATGGACAAAGCAGGGGAAGGAACTAAAAAATTGTAAGGAGACCGAATTATCTGCACCTTGTCACCATTTTGATGTAGGGTGAAGAACGGTTTAAGTCGCCTCCCAGTTGTCTTGTTAGGGGTGAGGGACAGGGCAGGTACTTACTGAACAGTGATGAAGGGGGCAGTGGCTTGAGTAGAGAGTCAGAACTGTAAGAACATTAACTAAATTTAACTAAACCCAGGGAAACATAATGAGCAAAGTACAACTGCATCAAGGATTACTTTATAAAATATGTTGAGATGTCTAGGATGTAGGATGTGATAAAAAAAATAACATCATGTATTCTTGCAGTAATTTTCAATTTACAAAATCTCACTTTGATGCTGACCCTTACATGCACATACAAACCTGGTGTTACAAATACAGTAAATGGAATTCAGAGGGATGGAGGGGCATGTTCGAGGTCACACAGCTGCAGCAGAGGTGGGACAAAGTCAAACTGTCTCTCAGTCCTAGAGCAAAAATGGAAGGACAGACTGAACACCTATAGAGCATTTTCCTTTTCCTCTACAGATATTCCTGCCATTGACACTGGGTGAGCTGCCTCCAGCCTCTAGTTTTGTTGGGCAGTTTCCCCATCAGGTCCCCAGGTCACATCAATGGAAACTTGAAGGTCTTATCTGAGTTGCCTAAAATGATGTTCAGCTAGTAAGGCCTTGACATTCCTGAGGCTCGAATGATCCACTACCTTAGAAGTATCTGAAATATTGCCCTCCCATTTGTCATCCTAAGACCTGAAGCTGAAGAGGAAGCGGCAAATCTATTGTCATCTTTTCCTTTTCTGTGGAAAGCGGAAAGCAAAACACAGAAAAGCTGCCGTTGCTCTCAGGTCAAGTGACAGACACTGACCCTGGACATTCGATTCAGAAAGCTCCAAAATAAACAGAGAATGACGGAAGCCTGAAGAAAAGAAGCCAAATTAGGGATATCAAACTCTCTCTTGCCTAGACAAAGGACAGCTTTTCTTAGTACTCTAAATAGGGCTCTGGAAGAGAAAATAAAGTTACTTAAAAACTCAATTATAAATTAAAGAGCGCAGAATGCAATGTCCTTTGCAGCTTCTCCGAAGATGGCACTGCACGCAGTTGGAAAATCTGTAAATGTTAGCTTAGCTTTCGTAAATTTCACGAATCCACATCTTCCTCCTATGATTATTGGCTAGAATTGAGGGAGATGTCTCCTCACACAGTATTCAAACAGGTGGAGAAAAATGTATCATGATTCTTCTCTCATCTCGGAAAAGAGAAAAATACTCTGATTTATTATTTGCACAGTTAAGCTTAGCCTTGGGAGCAGGTGTTGTCATTCAATACATCTTCAATTTCAAACTGAAGCATTTGAAACTGAGTTGTGTCAAGTTCAGCATTTGACACAACTGAGCCGGACTCCTCCTTCCTAAGTGCTTTTTTCTCTTGATATCCTGGACACCACCGCCTCCAGGTTTTCCTCTTTCCTGCGTGCCCCTTGTAAAAAGCCTTTATTGGGTCTTGCCTCTCCTCCTGTTGTTGCTAGCAAGTCTCACAACTCTGTCTTTCTTTCCTCTCTTTCCTACTCAGACCCCAGTGACCTTACCCAATTCCATGCTTTATAACCTCTATCCTGATGAATTCCCAAATCACTTCACTGGCCCTGATCTTTCCTATAAAATCTATATTGGTATAACCAACAGGCAACCTGACGTCTGCACTTTGGCATCTACCAGCATCTTAAACTCACGCACAGACAGACTCTGATCACCCACTCACTCCTACCCTGAAGCTCATGTCCCCTCACATCCCCTGCCTCCCCACCTCTGCAAGCGATGTCACCACATCACCGTCTTCCAGTGGTTTAGGGCAAAACCCTCGGAATCACCCTTGATTCACCTAATTCTCTATCATCCCACATCCAACCCATTGGCAAGCCCCGCACCCCTGCTCTCCTTTCACAAGACATTCCAAAGCCAACCTCTCCTCCTGAGCGCCATCAACTCTCACATGAATTGTTGCAGTCACTTTGCAACTGATTCCCTGCTTCCTCTCTTGTCTCCCTAAGTCTATCACCCCTCCTCCTGAAAAAGTTACCTTTTAAAAATCGAAATGAAATCATGTGACTCCTCTTAGAATAAAATCCAAACTCCACGCCATGATCGTCACAAGTTCTCCTCTGATCTCACCTCCTGACACCCTATGTTTCTTGCTCTGCTCTGAACACACCCACTTTCTTGCAGTTCCTGCGTATCCGTATTGGAGCACGTCCCACCCAGGGCCTTTGCACATGCCACTCCTCTGGTATTCATTCTCTTCCTGAAATTCTTTACAAAGCTCAGCTGTTATCACCCCTCAGGTTTTGAATTAAATGTGACTTCCTCAAAGGGGCCTTTCCTCACCACCCAAACTTTCTGCCTTCCATAATCTGCTCTATTTTTCTTGAAAACGCTATCACTACAAAAATGATATATACCAATTTTCATTAGTTTACTATTTTTCTTATTTCTCCCCACCGGAGCATTTTTGTATCACCTATGTATCCTCCGTGCTTGAAAAGTGCCTGATATAGTATTGTAGTAGGCACTATATAAACATTTGATGAATGAGTTAATGAATGAATGTGTCTATAAGATTCAACCTCCCTTGTAAATAAATTTTTTAAGTTCCCAATCAACCAATCAACCACTGCGCCACCAGGGAAGCCCACTCTATTCTTAATATCTCCCTCCTTTCACTCTCAAATGCATCCTGGTTTGGATAATATGGCATCTTAACCCTCTCATGCTGTCTATACTAGAGTAGAACATAAGACACTCGAAGAGGCTGCCACACCCATTGGTTTTACTAGAAAACCAGTCTTGCTCCTTGTATAAAATTGTCATACTTGAGGCCATTTGATTCTAACAACAGTTATTTGGACTAGAAATCACTCCCAGAGAATCCCCACAGGTCAGGTGAGAGAACACCACCCAACGGGTTTTAATTGGATGGCAGTTAATTGATGATCTTTTCCAGGAGTTCTGAGCTTGAGATCTAGTCATAGCGAGAGCAGAGGGAGGCAGGGGAATGGCAGAGACAGTAAAGTATGAGTCTCAAAGGAAACACTTCCGAGGAGCAAAATGGCCAGGTCACTAGGGCTGCTGTGCTGTCATGAACATCAAAAAATATTTCCTGGTGGCTCAGTGGTTGAGAGTCCGCCTGCCGATGCAGGGGACACGGGTTCGTGCCCTTGTCCGGGAGGATCCCACATGCCGCGGAGCGGCTGGGCCCGTGAGCCATGGCCGCTGAGCCTGCATGTCCGGAGCCTGTGTTCCACAACGGGAGAGGCCACAGCAGTGAGAGGCCCACGTACCGCAAAAAAAAAAAAAAAAAAAATATATATATATATATATATATATCTTACAGTCGACTAAAAAAAATAAATAAATAAGCACAACCTAAAAGTTGAGAGTTATATTTTATTCCAGGGACTTTCTGAGTTCTTAAGCCCGAGATGCAGCCTCTCAGATAGCTCTGAGGGAGAGCTCCGAAGAAGTGACAGAGGAGCCAGGATATATGGGGGTTTTTGAAACAAAAAACCCAGGTGATCTGAACATCGAAAGATTACTGTCAATTAAAGAAAACCAGACATCTCAAGTTAATGAATTTAGTGCTTTTCTATGTATGGGAAGATGCAAGAGTCTGTCTGGGCTTATTGAAATCACCCCTTTGATATGCACCTTAACTATCTAGGGTCAGTATCCCGTTTTTCTCCATCCTGAATCCCCTCAGGGTGCACAGCCAGAGGCAACTGCAGTGGCTGATGGCTTGATTGCCCCAACATCCTTTGTTAGCTGATATGGAAGGTGACATTTTTTTATCCTCATTACTCTGTGAAGTGTTCTGCTCAAGTACTAATGTTTTCCTTGATTTCTTTATATTTCTTACAAACTGAACATATGTGGTACGTTTATAGTTCATGGATACTCTCCTTTCAATGCCTCCCCACATGATGCAATCTGGGTACCATCCAGGTCTCCACTGTTGTATTCTAGAGTTCAAGTCACATTGCACAACACACACAGCATAGGTTGTGGAACAGCCTCCACTGGGAAAATTCACACATGGCAGTGTCAGCTCAGGTCCACCTAATCCTCACATTATCCTGCAAGAGGCTTGCCTAGGCTAGGATATCCACATGTGTTATATGTTACATATATAATGAAATTATTTAAATAATAAACACAAATATTATTATGTTATTAGAGCTAATTTTGTGTATCATGGCAATATTTATATTTTTGTTCCTCTAAAGTACCCAAAAGACTACTACCAATGTCTAAACACAACAGAAAAATATAAAGCCAAAATTGTCTTCTCCCCCTCTACAAATTTTTATCAGAATAAGGATAAGATAAAGAAAAATTAAGAATTCAAAAATGGATAAAATTTAAATTAAATTTCTTATTCTTTTATTTCTATTTGGTTTTAATAACTCCTCTTCCAGGCTGAATTAGTCACATCAGAACAGTCACCCCATATTCAATAGATATGAATGACACAGATGTTACATTATCCTCAAGTGAGCACCCTCAGACTCACTTTAACTTCTTAAAGGAAAAGTATTACAAAACATAGGAGGAATAAGTCATCCTTGGCATGAAATTATACGAGAAGAACTGCTGAAAGACATCTTTTCTCAAAACTATCTCCCCTTTGCAGATCTAGGCCCTAAAATTCTATTATTGCAAATTCAAGGCTTTTGGTTAAAATTTTCTGAAGCGTCAAATAACTTGGAAGGTTACAATACATTAACTCACAACTAACCATTAACACCTCAAAGTGAATTAGTCCAGAATACACTTTTCAGACTGTATTATTCTTAAGTGTCCTAGTATCAATATGCTTTTTAAAAGGGGTTTTGGTTTCTCAAAAAATTAAACATAGAATTATCATCTGATTCAGCAATTCTCCTCCTAGGTATATACCCAAAAGGCATGAGGCAGTCAAATAAAAACTAGTACACACATGTTCAAAACAGCACAATATTTTGTGCTTTTTGGTTTTTTCACAGTAACCAAAAGATGAAAACTTGAAATGTCTGTCAACTGATGAATAGATAAACAAAATGTGGTATTATCCATGCAATGTAATATTACTGAGCCATAAAAAGTAATGAAGTACTGATACATGCTACAATGTGGTTGACCCTCAAAAACATTCTGCTAAGTGAAAACCAGACACAAACGTTTACATATTATGCTGTGTGTTATGTTGTGTGATTACATTTATATGAAATATCTAAATTAGGTAAATCCATAGAGACAGAAAGCAGATTGGTGGTTGCCAGGGGCTGGGAGGAGGGGCAATGGAAGTGATTGCTTAATGGGTACAGGATTTCCTTTTGGGGTGATGAAAACTACGTGCAACTAGATAATGGTGGTGGTTGCACAACATTATAAATACACTAAATGCCACTGGGCTGTATGGTTTCAAATGATTAATTGTATGTTATGTGAGCATTTTAAAGACTCTGAGAACTCCTGCAATGACTTAGATTTAACTGAGCATTTCTCAAGTGCCTTGCAGCACAGAAACCTCAGTGCTCTGTATGTGTATGTGTGTGTGTTCAACCAGTCTCAAAGAGAGAGAAAGAAAAGTCCACAGTAGGCAGCCCTTAAATATCAAGGACAGACCAAGAGGAGAAAAAGACAAAAGATGCAGGAAGGAGTGGTGGGTAGGTGACTAAAATTCAATTGCAAAGTAACACGGATGATTTAATGCGATTGGGACCAGGAGACTTGTACTCATATGTCTTAGGCTAGGTTCTCTGGGAAGTAGACTCAGAGATGAGATTTGTAGGCAGAAATCCCCAGGGATTCACATCTGTAAGGGGTGCAGAACAAACGATGGATGGAGGAGGAAGCTGAGCTGCGATGCAGGCTCAAGAAAGATGTTAGCCAACCCCGCAGGAAGCCTGGAGCTGCCTGTCTTTCAGAATGGTCCATGGCCCCTGGTCCTCTGCACCAGCGAGCGTGGGGTGCTGGCTGCCCCAAATGTGCAACCTTGATTGAGGAGGACAAATCCTGCAGACAGATTTGTCTGTAAGCTAAAGGAAGGAAATGCTCCTGGCAGCTGGGTGATCAATATCTCTGTGCTGAAGAGGGGATCGAGAAGCCACACCAGAGTATCCTCTACCCTAGGCCACAATTTTCTGAAAAGTGCCCAACATCCCGCAGAGGTCATTCCAGTAAGACCTCTTCCCACACCCACACATCAAAGGAACATCACCTTCAGGAAATCTGCACTCAGTGATACTGAGAGATTTCCTCTCCCGGTGCACTCTGATTCAGCAAGCATTTTCACTTTGTGAAGAAAAGGAAAAATACAAGTCTACTTTCTAGGAGAAATCCTCTCTAGAAAGTCAGCCCACAGAGTTTGCATTAACATTACTTCAGAAAGAGTTGTTACAGAATAATCATCCTCAAAAAATTGAAATGATTGTTTCTTGCTGCTATCCCCAGAAGTTTCATTAATTTACATCAAATAATGCCACTGCTTGCTTTTGGTCCCTGCTCCTTCCATTGGAGTTAGCCTGTAACAGGGAAGAGCCAATTTTGACTCCATGTTGGATCTGTTTCTTTGACTTTAACCTTTGCTTTTTGTTGCTTTTGTTATTATAATCATACATAATGGCCTGCCTCAGGGAACCCTGCCCCTCTGCCTGAATGTTAAACTAAAGTGCCTTTGTTCAGCTCACAGGGAGATAATCTGACCCTGCCCACTTGTGAATGGCTGCAGAAAAGAAGAAATTAACACATCCCTTCCGGGATGCTGGCCAAGCCAGGCAAAACTAATGGCCTCTTTACTTCCTCACCTCTTTCCCTCCCTGTTCTATAAAAGAAACTGGCATCCAGACTCCGATAAGATGGTTATTTTGAGACATTAGTCTGCCATCTTCTCTGTCCACCCGCTTTCCGAATAAAGTCATATTTCTTGCCTCAACACCTCATCTCCCAATTTACTGGCCTGTCGTGTGGTGAGCAGAGCGAGCCTGGGATCCGTAACAAGCCCACCTTCTACAGTGAAGTCATTTCAAAGGGGTGAGGGGCAACACCTAAAGCTAGAGATTTGTGGTGTCCCTCCAGATGATCTGTACCAGAATCTCCGAGGAAGAAGCACAGCAATCCATCTTTCGTATTTCATGATTCTTGTGGATATAAACATTGGAGAACTGCTCTTAGGAGTTCTCAAACCTATCCTAGTTTAAGTAGATAATTAGGGAACCATGGGTTTATGGTCCATCATATTGGCTTCAGTAGCCCTCTTTTTACTTAACTGCACTTTGACCAGATGCCAGTGTTACCAAACTCAGGTTTGGCTGCTCGCTGCTGGAAAGTTGAGTGTTGGTTGGAAAGGAAAGGCTGCTTTATCCAGGAGGCCAGCAACTGGGGGAGAAGGTGGACTCATGTCCAAAAACCAACTCAAAAGACTGCTCAACCACTAAAGTTTTTAAAGGGAGAATCATTTGGGGAGGGGGTCAGAGTCTTCCTTACCTTCTACTGTGTGCAGAACTTCTTCTGATAGGTTGGTGGTGAGGTAAAAGGAATCTGTGTTCAGCCTAAAGTTAGCGTCCTCCACCTGGGTGGGAGCCTTAGTTTCTGCAGAAGAACTCCCGAGATATTGTTCTGTATATCCCTTAGGGAGGAACCAGGACCTTGCCCCAGGGCGGCTGCACTAATGGTTCTTGCCTGCTCCTCCTTTGTTTCTGCATTCCTTTCCCTCCCTGATTAGCAACTGTTTGAATCTGCCCTTGGATCTCAGGGAAGGCCAAGGAAGCTGAATGAAGCCTATTTCCTACAAATAAGAAACAGGGGACATGGAAAGGATTTGTACCAGGGCCCCCAGCATCCTGCTCTGTTTCACCAGAAGCCCATAGTATGGCGTGTTGTATGAAACTCCTCTGTACAACTATGTCTGTGTTTACTGATGAGATGATGTTTATGACATTTCATGGTGCCCTCTCTATGAAGACTCATGGGAGAAAATTCTGATCTCAGAATCAGACAGAATTGTTCATCTCTTGAGAAACTAGACAGTTTTGACATTATAAATGGTGTGAATCACACATTTATAATGTTTCCTTCCTTTCGTTGGCTAGCAGAAACTTAAAATCAAGTTTTTGACACACTTCTAGAAAATATGCATGACTTCATAGTGTGATTTTTGTGTCCTGACTCATCTCTGCTTCTACTGGACTTTCCTGATTCATTTTTCTCATTTATTTGCTAATTTATATGTATCTTAGTAAGTTGTTTTAAATCCTTTCTGGAAAAAGGATGGGTATAAATAATCAAATGTTTTCCAATGATTAACCAGTAGACAGACACTGGACAAATCCAATACATCAGTGAAACATCTTAACAGTAAAGTATTCCCTGCCAGTATATTCTAAGTGTTTCTGCACAGAAAACTGTGTGAAGTTATTCTAGTAAAGCTGTAGCCAATTAATTGAATAGAATTTCAACTTTTGACACCAAGAACTGGTCTAACAACATTCTGTGACTTGGCACATCAGGGGACATAGAAATAATACACCTTGTACATTTCCAAAGAATTACTGAAGAAGGAATTTAGAAAATGTCCTACAATTTTAATTCTCTTTCCTTCACCCCTAATCTTATTTGCTTATGCACATGTAGGCATAAGAATAATACAAAGGTTACAGAACTCCAAGATTTGAGTAAAATATTTCTGGTTCTCTGAGCTTTCACACAGAGCAAATTCCCTCTTTTCACCTAGCTGAAATGCATGTACTACACTCTGCTATGGCGTGAGGAAATTCCCAATACATGTTTGTTGCCATGTCTTCGTTCACCTTGGGAAAGTAAAAGTTAAACTGAAAATATTTAGAAGCTTGGAGTTAATACACTACAGATGAATTTGCATTTTGTAGTAGGTATTAACTGTAAGAGTATATTATAATTAGTGCTGGATATTTCCTAGAACTATATAAAGTATCGGAGTCTGCCAGAGATGAGCTCATAATTCTAATGACTTAGGAGTTAACGAGTGGATCATGAAACAACCTCCTCCCCCACTTTTACCGAAGTCATCTTGGGAAAGATGGAAACAGCACAGGCCTCTGCTTCCGATAACAGATATGGAAAGGAAAGATGGAGCGCTGGAAAATCTCTGGGGCTGTTAGAATTAGCCTTCCACCTCACTGGTGGGTGACATATCATATAGTAGTTAAGCAGGCTCTGGCATCAGATTGCTCAGAGCTAAACCCTGGCCCTATTACATATTAGTAGCAACATTTGGATATTCAACTTAGTCTCTATGTGCCTCAGTCTCTCTTTCTATAGAGTGAGGATAGGAATCCTGTCTCACGGATTTGTTCTGAGGATCAAAGGAGTTAATCTATAGAGACCTGGACAATAACACAAGTTTAATAAATGTTAGGCTTGATTTTAACTCCTCTCTGGATGATGTCTTGAGACACAGATTTACCTGCATTCTTTATTAGGAGATTTGACAGGAAATTCACACCGAAAGGAGCCATCACCACCATAATTGTTACTGGCCCCATTCCTAGTGGAAGATGCCAGGGGCAACATGGTAGACATGGTCAGAATGAACCAGCCTTGTATGCTTCACTAAGGAGTTGGAACTTTATCCCAGGGACAAACAGAACCACTGGAAGGTTGTAAGGAGAAGAATAAAATGACTAGAGTTGGCTTTTAGAAGGATTTTTTGTAGATAGAGATTTATTAAAGTGAGAGAAAAAACACAAACTAAGAGTGGCCTAAACAAGATAGAAGTTTGTGTGTGTGTTCTGGGATGTGTGGGTGTGTGTATAGTTCTTTCTCTTCCTCCCTTCCTCTCTTTCTCTCCTTTTTTCCATGTGAATGAGATGTGCCCAGTCACAAGCTGGAGGCTGGTAAAGCAAATTCTCAAACTCATCTATGACCAAGACTGCTCTGTCCTGCTTCCTCTCCATCCTCAAAAATGTGGACTGCACTTTGAGATTCAGGATGACTACTCAAGATGCAGGCGTTATGTCTTCATTCCAGGCATCAGGAAAGGAAAAAGAAAGGAAGGCTGTGCATTCTTCCTTTAAGAATACTCCCTGGGGCTTCCCTGGTGGCGCAGTGGTTGAGAGTCCACCTGCCGATGCAGGGGACACGGGTTCGTGCCCCGGTCCGGGAAGATCCCACATGCCACAGAGCGGCTGGGCCCGTGAGCCATGGCTGCTGAGCCTGTGCGTCCGGAGCCTGTGCTCCGCAGCGGGAGAGGCCACAACAGTGAGAGGGCCGCATACAGCGGAAAAAAAAAAAAAGAATACTCCCTGGAAGTTACACACGAGACTTCTGCTTACTTCCTTTAGCTGAGCTCAGTCATGTGGTTTCCCAAGCTGCAAAGGAGTCTGGGAAATGTGGTCTTAATTCCAAGTGAACATGTAATTTAAAATATCTTATTATCAGGTGAAAAGAGAAAGGTAACTTTAGGGGACAATTAGCAGCTACCACCATTTGGCAATAGCTATTAGAGATGTCAGAAAGCTAGATCTTATAGGACCAGCTTCGTGTAATGGGCAGAGTCAGGAGTGCCCCAGGTTTCTGGGTTTTGAGAAAGGATAGATAGGAAAATCCACTGATCTAAGGAAAAACTAGTTTGTATGGAAAATCATGTATTCATCTTTGAGCATATTAAGTTTGAGATATTTGTGGGACAACCAAATGGAAAATATATCTGAACAGTTGTATTGAAATTTGAGGAACTCAGAGGATTCATTCCAGCTGGTCATACAGAGTCATTGGTATAGAAGGTGGTTAAGGACAAGATAGTGGGTGAGACAGCATCGGCTCCACCTTCCTTCCCTAATTATGGCCTAGAAGGATGAGGGATGTGGCTGGTAAAGGCTCCGGCTGTGACAGACCCCACGTGGCCACTCTGAGTGCTGGGATGACTCTAGACCCTCACACAAGCTGGGAAGGACCCGTATGGAAACAGGAAGCATAGTAAAGACAGACAACATAATTTTAAAAAAAGAAGAGGTAGAAAAGAGATTCTATGGAGAGTCTGTGGGTAAAGAAGGGTTTATTCAGAAGAGGTGGCTGGATAGGCCACATGATGATGGGCGGCTGAGAACAGAGGCTCAGATGTCATGGCGGGAGCCCTTGTCTCTTCCCTGAGTCCTGGCAGCTGCTAATGCTTTAGGAAAAGGGTTTTCTCCAGTGATTTCTCAAACCATGGCTTTTGCATAGGTAAACCTGTGTCCTAAATCCAAGCAGCAGCAGAGGCCTAAGGACCCCACAGTCTGAGGTCCTGGACCACAGTCTTCTGTGCTCAGTGCTTCAAGGAAAGCCAGGGCAAGGGGTAAGTCTGAGACTTCCTAAGATGTGGGACTGTTTGCAGGGGTGCATCCTACCTGTCCAGGGGGTAGAAGGAGGGATCTCCTAATTTCTCTATCCCATGAGCAGCTACCTTCAGTGGCTTGGAGATATGTCCTCAGTAGATAAACCAGTTACTTATGAGGATCCGTTTAGATCAAACGTTGGCAAACTGGAGCCTAAGGGGCCAGAACGGACCCACTGCCCATTTTTGTAACAAAGTTTCACTAAAACATGCCCTTCCTTTAGGATTATCTCTGACTACTTGGGTGCTACAGCAGCAGAGCTGAGTAGTTGTGATGCAGACCGTATGGCCTGCACAGTCTAAAATGTTTATTACCTTGCTATTTACAGAGAAAGTTGGCCAAGCCCTAATCTGATAATATATACAAAGCACTTAATACAGTAATCTAGCACATAGTAAGTGCTGATAATTTATAGATGTTTTTATTTTTACCTCTAAAGGCCAAATCTGGATTACTAATGTCTCTGTGATTGATTTTAGATGCTCTGGAAAAGCAATCCATCCTTGCTAATTTACATGTTGTTGGTGGTAAAATTTACCTATTTCTCCATTTCCTCTAAAGGCATGGATATATCATTTCAGCCATATGGATCTTTACGAGTATGGAGACCGTGACTAATTCAACCACATGGAAATTATTTTCAACTTAAAAGCATTTAAAACCAACAGATGATTTCATCTCTTATATATGCAATTATTATGAGAACTAAAATGTCCTACTTTTGGATGCCAGGACAAGTAAATTCAAGGGTCTTTTAATCACTAATATTGACTATAAAAAGGGAAGTAAAAATGCGATTCAATTAATGTGTAATATTCATGGTTGTTGCATATGAAAATTAATAATATGCAAGAATAGCAAAGCAAAACAAAATGAGACTCACGGATCCTATAACCTATTTTCCATTTACTTTAAGCACATGATTAAAAGATTTCAGCCTTGAAACTAAAATGCTGTGATATGGTAAGACACTAAATGTTAACCCAAATGATATTCAGAGTTTAGTGGAAAGAAATTCCTTCTACAGAATATGGGAAATATACCTAGTTAATATATTTGATTAAATTTAATTGCAATCGTCTATAAAATGTAGTTTGAGAAGAGGTGGACTGAGTTGACACCTTATAAAGAAATACTAAGAAGTGACTCGTAAAATGAAAGGTAGTAACAGCTGGGCCCCCCTGCAAGGAGACTTCGAGTTGAGCGCAGGTAGTGATGGGAAAGAAAATGACTCATTTGGGGAAGTCTGGGCGTGTAGTGTTCAATCCTTAGCATCCTGGAGGGGCAGAGAAGTTCGTGTCTCATAAAATCTCAGGCCTTGGCCAAGGTCAGATTTGAAGCAGTCATAGGTTGTTTTCAATCCCTGTCCTGCTCCTCTTTTAGCACCTATCTACCTTCTCGTGGAGTTCTTTCCTCCCCTGGCCAAGGCCAGTACTGCGATGTTGGAAATGTCCCATATCTGCACTGCCCACATGGTCGCCCCTTGCCACCTGTAGCTCCTGAGGGCTTGGAAGGTGGCTAATGCACTAAGGAAATGAATTTTTTATTTTGTTCTATCTAAATTAATTTAAATTTATGTTTACATAACCACACGTGGCTAACAGTTACCACACTGGAATCACAGGTTCTATATCAAATAGGTTTCAGGTTATCTTCAGAGCAAAGAGGAAGGCTGGGGATGTTTTCCATAAGTGACATTGATGGATTATAGCTCGAAGATGTTTCCTAACATTGTAGGAAACCTGCCAGATGTGACCCACTACATTCTGTACCTCTCACTACCTCTCATCCTTCAAAACATACTTATCCCGTGTCCCATTTCTGAAATTCTTTTTTTCCATCACTTCTCTAATTCATTAACCCAGCAAAAAGTTACAAAGCAGAAAGTACTGAGACAGTGTCTTCCCCCTAAAGACTTTTTTAGTCAGTTTTGTCCAGAGATAAATACTACAAATTTTTAAGAAAAAAATTAATCATTAAGGTTAAGATTGAAAAATTCACTTAGAAATTGTGGGAAATCCTTACAACGTCATCTTGGCAAATATCTGATTATCTAGCATGATTCCAATTTTGTTTGTGTACATGTGAAACAGGAGGGAAGGGGGCAGGGCACAACCTTCAAAAGAATGACACAGCCCTAGGACATGACATAAATTAGAACCAAATAGGTCCAAGATGGTGGACGAGTCCACTTCCACTAGACCTTGAGCCTCAGTATACGCTCACTGTAACACATCAGCTAAATGACATGCCCACAGGCTCCATGATAGTTCCAAGGCCAACCATAAAGGTCAAAAAGTGGGTGGTGGCCCAATTTCTGGAAATCCCCACCCCTTTCCCAGAATAGCTGGAATACTCCTCCCACTCATTAGCCTATGAAATTACCCATCCGTATAAAAACTGACAACCCCATACCCTGGGGCCTCTCTCACCTTCTGAGATGGCCCACACTCTTTCTGTGTAGTGTGTAAATAAATCTACTTCTTACCTATCACTTTGTCTCTCACTGAATTCTTTCTTCAATAAGACATCAAGAACCTGAGCTTCATTAAGTCCTGAGACCAGGTGTGTGATCTCAGTTAAAAGAACATGGGTTCAAGTCCCAATCTGAGTTGCACGGTTTCATGTGTATAATCCTTAGATGTCCAAGTTATTAGACACAATGAAAGTGTTATTTTATAAAAGCAGACAAAAAAGTAGCAAGACAAGACTGACTCTCTAATAAAAGGACTTTCTAGAAAATCTGTAAAATGGAAAGATTTATATAACCCTGGACTTTTTTTAACTTTTCTTAAGTAAAGGCCTGTGTCTATCTATTGGGATAATGCAAGAAAATATCACGTCAACTCCATCAATGACTAAAGTGAGTAAATCTCACAAATCGGCCACCAAAACAAAATCTTGTCAATGAGTTTCCTGACTCATACACGAGGAAATTATTTTCTTTTGTTTTCTGAGTTTTAGTTTCCTCCTCTCCAATGGAGATAAAACATGTGAGGGGCGTCCCCACGACTCAGAACTCAGGGGTTACACTGCCTGCTGTCACTGGGCAGTTGTGAGAATGAAACTGAGCAGGACACTGTAGGGCTCCTGCTCATCAGGGAAGGGAGGGGATGCAGAGACAAGGGAGGAGCAGCCAGGAAACAATAGAGCAGCCTTGGGTCAGGGTCCTGGTTCAGCCTCAAGGGATAAACATTAACAATATCTTTGAGCTCTTTACAGAACTAAAACCCTTCCAGAGAGAGGGTCACAGTTTGATAACCTCAAAGCTCATCAGGAGACCACTTGAGGCCAGATTAAAGGAGCCAAAGGCCTTGCACATACCCTGATGCTTACCAGCAGCCCGGCACTTGAACCATTGCTATAAAACTCCTCACCAAGTCCCCCTGGGTTGGGACACACAGTTTGGAGGGCATTAGCTCGCTGTGTCCTCCTTTGCCTGGCAAAGCAATAAAGCTATTATTTTCTACTTCACTCAAAGCTCCATCTCTGAGATTCAATTCGGCACCAGCACCGGTGTACAGAGGCCGAGTTTTTGGCATCAAGAGGAAAAGATGGGGCTTCCCTGGTGGTGCAGTGGTTGAGAGTCTGCCTGCCGATGCAGGGGACACGGGTTCGTGCCCCGGTCCGGGAAGATCCCACATGCCGCGGAGCGGCTGGGCCCGTGAGCCATGGCCGCTGAGCCTGCGCGTCCGGAGCCTGTGCTCCGCAACGGGACAGACCACAACAGTGAGAGGCCTGCGTACCGCAAGAAAAAAAAAAAAAAAGAAAAAAAAAAGAGGAAAAGATGATTGTGTCTTCTAAAGAGTTTTAAAGAGTAGAATGTGCTGTCCACCACGTAGTATTGGTTTTCATCCAGTGGTCACATTTACGTTTCAGAGAGATTGTTATATTTCAACAAGGAATTGGAAAGAACTGGCCCACACCCTTCAACGCCCTTCTTAGCTATGTCACTGCTTTTCCTACAGGTAGACCCTACACAGAGTCATCACAGCCTGACACGGGAAAGTGACTTCTCCAGCCAGAGTCCAGCCTCGGGAGAGAAGGAGCTGCATGCCTTTATCAAAGAATAAGGAGTATTCTCTGTGGCTCCCACCAGACCTGGCTTAACTCCCAGGTTAGCTGTAACTCAGACACCTTGCTGCCACTCACTGGCTGCCATGTTATACTATCAGTTGTCTGTATTCTAAATTCTTTTCAAACTTATATACTTAAAATTTTTAAATAAAATTCTTAGGATTAATAGAAAATTAATGCTTGATATGTACACCTGAGAGGGATATTTTAAATCCTTGTTAATATTCATGGGACACTAATAGTGAGAATTAAAATAAAGGCCACATTTTGATAAACAATATTAACAGAGAAATAAATTTCGATATGTCACTGCCTTAATTAGATTGAAGTGATACAATAAAAGATAGCAAGAAGTGCAATTAAATCTTTTTTTTTTAATTGATGTCAAACGAAAGATGAAAAGGGACAAGTTACGTAGGGAGGGGGAAGTAGAAAATGATGATGTCAAAAAAGTAAAGTATACATAAGACTGTAAGCTCTATGCCAACTTTTTCAATTTTTAACATAAAAAATTGTCCAGTCTCACTAGCACTTTACACAGAGACCAACCCTTCAGGCCCCAACCTCATTCTGAGGGAACTTGGAAAAATTCCATTTTATAGCCTTGATCTAAGGAGGAAGGAAACCTCTGACCTCCAAGTTAACCATGTTTCTCTTGCATGAGGTGAGCCCTCAGCAGCATAGCTGGGATTTACAAACCAGATACATGTTTGTCTAATCAGAGCCAAAAAGGGACTCTCTGCCAGTAAGAAGTAGAAAAGGCATTGTTCTGGGCCAGAAAATTCCAAACTGTTTGATTAAGATTACATTTCTAGGAAAGGTGGAAACTGCAATTAAGTAAGGTATTAAATCTAGGTTTGCTTTTAGCCCAAGGGACACCATTTGGGGCCTGTAGATTTTGGTCACTAGGGTGAGCCCTTATTTAACATGATTGGTATCCTTATAGGAAAAGGAGATTAGTACACAAACACACATGGGAAGACCGTTTGAAGATACCAAATGAAGACACCGAATGAAGACCGTTTGAGGACACAAACCAAGGAGAGAGGCCTTAGAAGAAACCAAACCTGCCAACACTTTGATCTTGGACTTCTAGTCTCCAGACTGTGAGAAAATAAATTTCTGCTGTTTAAGCCACCCAATCTGTTATGGCAGCCCTGGCAAACTAATATAGGCACCTTTTCAAAATTTCCAAATCCAGCTGGTACCTAGATCAGATTACACACAGAAGAGTAGCTAAAATGTTTCCTTATTACTGTGGACGAAAAAAAAAAAAAGCACAACCTTAAAGTTGAGAATTACATTTTATTCCTTGGACTTTCCGAGGACTCAAGCCCAGGAGACAGGCTCTCAGCTCTGAGGGACGGCTCTGAAGAGGTAAGGAAGGAACTGGGATATACAGGGGTTTTTGCAACAAAAACCAGTAGGCTGAACATCAAAACTATTAACTAAAGAAAACCAGACATCTCAAGTTAGTGAATTTTAGCACTTCTCTATGTATGAGAAGATGCAAAAATCTGAGCTCATTGAAATCTTTCCTTAGATATGCACCTTAGCTACCTACATCCAGTGTCCTGTTCATTCCCATCCTGAATCCCCTCAGGGCTCATCAGGGTAGCTATAGTGGCTGATGGCCTGATGGCCACTGTATCCTTTGTTTGCTGATATGGCAGACAATGTTTTTCATTCACGATACGAAAAGAAGAAATACCATCAACCCATGATCTGACTTCTACTGGTCTACTGGTGCTGAAGCCAAGACTTTCCCACTCCACTTTTAAACACAGATCCTCCCCAAACCTGAAGCTGCTCGCTCATTTTTCTACTTTTAAAATGCTTAGCAATGGACTAAGTAATTAATAACAGATGGTGAATAGAAGAAGTAGAATAAAAGAAAAAGCTATCTCCCCATGGCACTGTTACCAAGACCTTTCTCCTAGATGGGTTTGTAGCAGAGGAACTCCTCCAAACAAGCAACTGAGGAGAACTTTAAAATGTGAGCTCCATGGAATAATCAACCTCCTTCCTGGCACTTGGGTCTTTGTCAAGTGACAGGAACACCAGAATTACCCTAATGGAACAGAACAATGACTTATTTATTCTGATATCCTGTCTCCTACTGAGACTTATGCCAGGTTGTTTTGAGGAAAGGCTAAACACCGCATAAGCACCTATTGTGTACCACTTGCTTGAGTGCGGAGGGGCGTTTTGGGGGAGTATGTGAAGGGTGGTTTTCTTCCTGAAGCATATGGGATGTATAAACAGTATCCAATCATCTGTCCTCCTAGTTTGGATTTCTAGGGACCTTGGTGAGCAGGATTTCTGAGCTGCAAAAAATATACTATGAATGGTGATAACACACACACTAGTATATATTTTATTATTTTCAATCACTCCTTGGTTTCTCTGTGCCTCACCTTCTTTGATCTCTAAGAGGACCACACTGCCACCTTTTCTAAGCTTTTTATTTTGACCTAGGGTAAATGTTGCATATTCAATTTTCCACTCTTGCCTATGGAATACTAGTAACTTCTAGAAATCCATATTGATTAGATCCATTAAAAATGTATGATCTCTAACTTTACCTGGAGCATCAAGACAATTATTCTCTTTATCTCTACTCAATGTTTATTTACACAGCTGTTAAAAAAATACTGTTTTCACTCTGGAATGCTTTGAAAATCCCAAATGCATCCTTGCATTTCCTACTACTTGCCTTATTTTTTTAGAATCTAATGTTTACTCAATGAATTTTTTATTATATAGTACTTTATATCTATTCATGAAGATTCAAAATATGCCAACAATTTTCATTTCTTAACTGAGTAGCTGTGTATTCTTATAAGAAGAAACATAAAAGTCTCAGAATACATCCTCATTATATCAGGGTCCCTGGTTCAGTCCACTGTAGCACTAGGTGATGTGATGCCCTCAAACTATACAACTTGAAATGTTTTTTATATGGTAAGAGCTACAAGAAGATGGATAAAAACTCACAGGAAACATTATTCCAAAGCAATTTTCTCTGAAAGGAATGTCTTCACCAAAGCGACAATAGAACTCACATGGGAAAATGCTCCATTAGAAGCACTAGGAACTGGGGTGTATTCTGAGCAGCCCACAGGGGTAGATGAAAAATCAGTAGAGGATGAAAGGGCAAGAGTCATTCACATTCCATTGAGCTTTCACTTATTCTGACCCATCTCCTACTGTCTGATTCTATAAATTTGTTTTTTAAAAATTTTATTATTTTCATTTTATGAGAAGTAATTTTATTAAACTCAATGCATGCACTGATTCAAAATGCATAAAATACAAAGTAATCTTCCCAATAACCCGAAATTTATAATAATGCAAACAACTTGGGGAAATATCCAGAAAAGAAAATTATAACAGACGAGATAAACAAGAAAAGACCAACAAATGAATCCTGTTTAACTGCATCATCCGTGCTCCAATCAACAGTCCTGGCCCCAGGATACTTTGCAGAAATGGTGGAATAGTTTCCACGTGGTAACACAGTGGAAGAAAAATCTTTTTCCTTCTGCATTTCTAGGTTCAGTGACTGCGGCCTGCAAATTAAACTGGTAACAGACAAACAAGGGAAAACACAGTTCTAATTATAAATGTGTGCACTAGACTTCACAATGAAAAATGAGGCTCTAGGAGGCAGTCAGGTGATTGAGGCTTGCCATATAGCTAAACAAAGGAAAAGGGCCTTTGGGCTTCTGGGCAGGGGAGGCAAGTTTTGGGAAGTCCAGGGGAAGAAGAGCATGATCATTAAGGGTAGTCTTGCTATGCAGACTAGAGTCTTTCAGGTGATAAGAGTCTTCTCTCTGATACAGAGACATCTCTACAATGGAAATTTCCATTTGTAATAAGTAAATTGATTTAATTTATAAAAAGGGACATTTATATTTACTTTATTTGTAGACAATTAGGGAAAGGTGAAGAGCTTTCCCAGTGTCTGCGGGCTCTCAATTGCCTTTCGCTCAAAATATTCCTAACAGCAAAGTGTCATATTTCGGGGTGCCCTATTCTGGTTCCCTTCAGGGACATATTACCACAAATTAATGAAGGTGAAATCCATCACTTCCCACTCTTCTTGTCTATTGGAGAATGAACAGACTTCATTTCATCCCAGGAAAACTGCTAAATAATTTAAGAATATAGTGTGCTGCAAATCCTTTTATTTTACAACAAGGATTGGAAAAACTTTGCTCTAGAGCGTAACTACACAGCCGGGACTAGGGTAAGGCAAGTGAAGCTTCTAAGGCACAAATTTAAGGAAGCTCTCTCTCATTCAGGGTCATGCAGGTGCCCCTGGGAATGAGTACCTACTTAAATTTTACACCCCAGGCCCCTTCCTCACCTCACCTTCATCCTGATCCCAAGTCAATCTGTTATGCTTTGCAGGCCAGATGGACTCCTGCATCTACCCAACTCTGCCATTGTCCCACCATCACACCATAGACAATGCCACATGAATGGGCGTGGCTGCATTCCAATTAATCTTTATTGACAGAAACAGGCACTGGGCCAGATCTGACCTGAGGGCTCTAGTTTGCTGACTGCAGTTTTATGGGAATATTTAAAATTAATATAAATGTTATATTATGTGATTTGCCCATTAAATTTCATCAGTATGCAGAAAATGTTTTATGTCAGCAAATGACATCTATTAAGAAACAAATTTCCAGAATACTGACTGGACTTATGTAATGCTGGAAGGAAACTTCCAGAATTGGGATCCCAAATGTCACATATCTCTGGGTTAAGGCATGTGTATATTTTCACACCTTTAAAATTTTCTTTTAAAAATGTCTTTCTTGGGCTTCCCTGGTGGCGCAGTGGTTGGGAGTCCGCCTGCCGATGCAGGGGACACGGGTTCGTGCCCTGGTCCAG
Organism: Leucopleurus acutus; assembly: GCF_964270905.1. Taxonomy (NCBI): domain Eukaryota; kingdom Metazoa; phylum Chordata; class Mammalia; order Artiodactyla; family Delphinidae; genus Leucopleurus; species Leucopleurus acutus. The sequence continues at coordinate 54,632,755 of NC_139153.1, read as the reverse complement.
GAAGATCTCACATGCCGCGAAGTGGCTGGGCCCGTGAGCCACGGCCACTGAGCCTGCACGTCCGGAGCCTGTGCTCCACAACGGGAGAGGCCACAGCAGTGAGGGGCCCGAGTACCGAAAAAAAAAAAATTTCTTTCTTTTCTTACTTTTTTTTGGGGGGTGGCTTTCACCTACCCACCTCCTAGTCCACTTGTCAAAATGCTAATTTTTTTTCTTTAAAAGCTAAATTTAAAATTTGCTTCCTCTATGAAACCGTCCCTCTTGGTCTCATCTCCTCAAATACAACATTACTCGCACTCCCTCTTTGATGATATAGCCCTTGGTTTGGAATTCTATACTATAAGTCTTCAAGTAGCCTTGGGTTATAATCTACTATACATGTGTCTAATCCTCACTAAATTGGAATGGCAGGGCTCTTCTTGAATCACCTATTGTCCTAAATACGAAAGCATATTGCATTCTTGGTGGTCTTTAAATATATATTGCAATGAAGTGAATTGATATTTTGCATTGATTTGTTCTTAAGGTTTATAAAGCACCACTTTTACAAATCTCTCTCAGACCACTGCCCTACAAAAAGAGGTGCCCTGAAACCATGTGGGAAGCATGTTCGGCAGACTCTTGGCTCCAGACCATGATCACAGCCCACACTTTGTATTTTAACAAGCTGATACACCACCCACCAGTTAATTATTATACTCTAATTTTCTGATGCTACGTAGCTCAGAATGAGAATACTCTTAACAGCCCAAACAGGCTACGCTTTATTAGAAAAAGATTAATTGCAAACGATTTCTCAAAGTTATTCCACCAAATGCTTATGACATCTAGGATTCTCTTCGTAATAATCTAGTGGGGCAGGGGAAGAGAGGGCATAGATGAACCAAGAATGGTCACGAGTTGATGATTTTTATACTTAGGGGCTGGATCCATGGGGGCTTTTGTATATTTCTCCCCAGTTTTATGTATGCTTAAAATTTTTCAGTAATAAAATAATAGCATTCAGCTAAAAAACAAAAGTCTGCCTTTGCCTTTGGTGAATACATTTTTAATTAGAGGCCAACCCACAGGGAAACAGAAAGGAAGAGAAGGCAGATAGATGGATGGATAGAAAGATAAAGCATTTCCCATTGAACTCATTTTTCTGACTTCATTTGTCTTGCCCCAGTTCCTTCTAGACCTTCATTTATTGGTCTGTGCTTATGTTCACAGCTCCGGTAGTTTTCTTACTGTCTTCACCAAAAGCAGAGTAATGTGGCCTAATGGGTGGGTGGCTGGGTTCTTACATTAATACCAGCTAAATATTGAATGTGTAATAGAGACAAAACACTGAAGTGCTGCGTATTCATACATTTCATACATTTAATCAAGCACCCTTGTATACCAACCAATGAGTTCAATCCTGTTTATTACCCTATTTTGGAGAAGATACTGTGTAACTTGACCTGTGCAATTCTGCTTATATGTCACTGGTCAAAGTTGGGTCACAGAGTTATTCATATTTGCAAAGAAGTCTGGGTCAGTATCTTTATTTTTTTAAGTTTTTATCTGGAAGTATAGTCTCAAGAAGTTGCAAAAATCATACCGAGAGATCCCGCGTAGCAATTACACTGCTTCCCCCAATGTTAACACCTTCCATGACTATAGTACGTTATCAAAATTAAGAAATTTACATTGACAGATTGTAATTAATGAGACTAGTCTACTGACCCCGTTAAGGTTTCACCAGTTTTTTTCATGAACTCTGTTTTTGTTTTTTCTGTCTGTGTATGTAGTTCTGTGACATGTTATCACCTGTATAGACTCATATTAACTATGGTCACAATCAAGATATGGAAAAGTTCCCAAACACAAAGGAACTCCAGGAGATGGGTCTTTTTAACTACATACATTGCAGCCCTGAACAAAATCCGGGATCCTGCTAGGAAGGAAGAAGGGAAATGGATTTGGGGTACGCAGCAAGCAATACCTGCCACAAAGGGCAGCTATTTTAGGCAGAGGGAGTTTTCCATGATCTTGGAGGTATGAATAGATTCCGTCCATCCTCATCCTTCCTCCTGACACATACACTCCTTTTGTTCTTTAGAAATCTCTCAAACAAATGCCATTCAATTTGATTTATCTCATGCTGTAGGGCTGTAATGACCCCATTGAGATGTGGAATTCATGGTTTCAAGAAACAGAAAATATATGTCTGAGTTCAATACCACTAAAACCACCCAAGAGGCCAAGGAAAGTACAAAGGGTTTTTGTTGTTATTGTTCTGACGAGAATAATTCCTTGACACAAGACCAAAAGGCAACAAGTATAGGGAAATGAAAAACCAATAGGTTCTCAAAATGCATCATGTTTGGACAGGGAGCTGGGAGTAAGGGTGACCTCTTAACTAGAGAACCAACCATTATTTGCTGTTCAATTCCAGAATTTCCTAAGTGAAATCCAGCAATTTGATTATCCCAGGACCTGAGGAACATTCAATCTTGTTGACTAACATGAAAGTTCTTAAAGTGCCAATAATGAGGAGAAATGAATATGAAGAAACATGTAGAGAATTTGCACATTCATAGTAGGAAAAAATTATCTTCCAGAAAGTACAAACGTAGCTAATAAAAAAGGATCGTTTATTGAGTGCACTTTGATTGCACTTGCTTCGTCAAAACAAGGGCAAGCTTGATGTGATGTGGTTGATTGGTGACGAACAAAGGCAACTTGAGGACATTCTAATGACTTAGACAAGACTTGTCCTCCCTGTAACTATTAGCTATGAGGGGTCTGCTGCAACCACAGCTAAAATAATTAGCAACAGGCTGCTCAGACTCTGGGGAGAATGACCCCACCCAAGTAAAGAAAGAGTAATGGGGAAAGCAGTTTACTCTCCTGAGCACATCCTCTTAAAATGCTGCCTTTTCCACCATTTTTGAGGTTGTGATGGAGGTTTAGATGGATGATGTAAGACACCAGAGTAAGCAGTGAGAAAATAAGGGTCAATCGACTCAATACTGGGTTGAAACCTTAGTATTCAAACTACCAGAGAGCCAGCGAGAGTAACCAGAGGGTGATACCATTGTTATGTGCCAGCTCCCTCAAGATGGAGTGATGCCTGTGGCATTCAACCCTACCCCAGCTCACCTGGGCCTCAGTTCTAGGATTTACCGTTAGCAGCTAAGGGTGGGTGATACATATTTTATGTACTCATTTCCCTTCATGATAGAGGTTACCTTCTGAACCAAAAGACCTGAAAGACCAGAGAAGGCCATAGAGCTAATAATGCCTCCTCAGGTTTCAGCCCCTACACAAGTAACATCCCCGAGGGAAGCAGATCAGTGCGTTCCCATAAGGAGTAGTGAGGACCATGCCTAAAGGTTGCAAGAATACCCGACCAGAGCACGTTCAAAAACACAATAAAAACACAACAAACAAAGGAAACAAACACAAGCACAATGATATGCTCCCTGGATAGTGAGGGACAAATTCAATCTGGGATGCTCCACTATGAGACTTCTGAGTAAAAGGCAAATATGAGACCAGTTGTGTTCTTCCAACACTCTCCACTTTTCCTTTATTGCAAAGCTGAAAGCCAATTTTCTGCCTTCCTCATGGTTTCTTCCATTCATAAGCATTTTTCAATAAGTTAAACCTCGATATTTGATTATTCATCTCTAAGGTAGTTGATTCACCTTTCAATTAACCTACTCAGCCTGCAAATTGGCCGATGGATGAGTTTTGCAGTTTGGATGCTGAGCGAGGATCTCCGGCAGCATCCAATAGCTTCACGGACGTGACAGATGTCTAAGCACAAAATTGCCAAGTTCTAAGGGCTTGAATTCTCTTGTGGTTCAATTCACAGAAGAGAAAGTCGAGATAGCCCATCTTAAAATCAAGAAATCCTGCATATGCTTTATAGTACAAAATATAATAGCTTTATTGATACTACAAAAATATTAAAGGATTAACAGCTCAATGGTTTGTGTGGCCAAAAGTCCCCAAACACAAATTTTTCCTGACGTTGTTTAAACTGTGTTGCATCAGCAGCACTGGTGAGGCTGAAGTGGAAATGTGTTTCCAGGCAGTGATGAAGTGGACATGTCCTGGGCTGGATCAGGAGGGTATGTACTTGATGAGATAAAGATGACAGCAAATTCTTTACTTTTTTCCCATTGGGACATGGAGTCTGATCCTTTTCCTCTTGAATCTCCACTGGTCTCTCTGCTTGAACAACAGAAAGCAGTGGAAGTTATATTCTGGCATTTCTAAGGCACGTTCTTAAGATGTCTTGCAGCTTCCACCTGGGTCTCTTGGACTACCCGCTCTGAGAAACTTGGGCCACCATGTGAAGACTCTGATTGTACAGGGGCTGCTAATTTGGATAAATCATGTGTAAGCTCTCTGCAGGACAGTGCCTGACTTCCAGTCACTACTCCCAGGTGCAAAACATGTGAATAAAGCCATCCTGGGCCCTTGGTCAACTTAGCTCAGCCACCAGTTGAGTCCCACTGAGTGATCTCAGTCAATGCCTAGATAGAGCAGCAGAGAATTTACCCATGTGAGCCCTACAAAACTCCTGTTCTATATAATTGTGAGATGTAATAAAATGCTTTAAAAAATCTTTTTATTGGAGTATAGTTGCTTTACAATGTTGTTAGTTTCTACTGTACTGAAAAGTGAATCAGCCATACATATACATATATCCCCTCTTTTTTGGATTTCCTTCCCATTTAGGTCACCACAGAGCATTGAATAGAGTTCCCTGTGCTATATAGTAGGTTCTTACTAGTTATCTATTTTATACATAGTATCAATAGCGTATATATGTCGATCCCAACCTCCCAACTTAAAATGTTTGCTTTTTAAAGTCACTAAGTTTTGGGTGAATTTTTTTATGAGGAATAGATAAACTGAACCCTAAAACAATATGTACCATGGTGTGATATTGTAATTGATAAGAAATATATTTGATCATTTAGACGACCAAATATATTTCTCATATATTGGGTCTTCATCCATGTTTCCTGGATCAGAGTTCCCCACACCCTTGCAATTTCCTTACCAATGAGAGCTATGGGAACATCTTTCATTATAATATTTGGTGTCTTGTCCTTAGTTCCTGAAATCTTTTCACAGCCATAAAGGCAAAGTGGGTATCTTATTATTCATAACAAGCCCTTTCCATGAAGACTGGGTTTATGCTAATGAGGTGACTTTAGGAAAGCACCTGAGGATGGGGGCTGGTTTCCAGGGGAACGAACAATGAGGAGAGGGTTGAAATCCCCTGATCTCTGAGGAGGGGAATGGGGGTTGGAGGTTGAATAAATTATCAATGGCCAGTGATTTAATCAGCCATGCCTATGTAATGAGGCCTCCACAAAAACCCAAAAGGACAGGGTTTGGAGGACTTCCAGGTTGGTGAACACATGGAGATTCTGGGAGAGCGACTTGCAGAGGGCAGGGAAGCTCCAAGCTCTTTCCCATACTGTGCCCTATGCATCTCTTCCATCTGGCTGTTCCTGAGTCCTATCTTTTTCATAATAACCTGGTGATCCAGTAAGTAAAATGTTCCTTTGAGTTCTCTGAGCCACTAGCAAATTAATTGAACCCGAGGAGGGGGTCATGGGAACCTCTGATCTATCGCCAATAGTCAGAAGCACAGGTGACAACCTGGACTTGCAGTTGGCATCTGATGCTGAGGGCAGTCTTGGAGGACTGAGCCCTTCACCTGTGGGATCTGACATTATCTCCAGGTAGTGTCAGAATTGAGGTGAATTTTAGGACACCTGGCTGCTGTAGGACAACTGCTTAGGGTGGGAAACACCTTCCCTCTACTCATCTACATTGGAATTGGGTGTAGAACATTTTAGATGGTTTAGTTCAAAGCCCTACATAGGATAATGACATTTACATAATACTTACTATGTGCCTGGCACTGTAACACGTGCCGTTCTCAAAAAACCTTATGAACTAAGTGTTATCATCCCTACGAGGAAACTGAGGCACAGAAGGATTACAGAACTTGTCCGTGGTTACTCTGCTAATAGCAGCAAGGCTAGGGTTCAAAGCCAGGCAGCCTGGCTTCAGAGTTCGTGCTCTTAACATTTATACTAAAATCAAAACACTTCTTTTTTAAAAATTAGATTCCATTTATTTGAGCTAAGCAAGGACTATGGGAATGTACGCCCTAAATCCTTTTTAGGTGGTCTGTGTAGGCAGACCATCTGTTCCCTTCTACTTTGCTTTGGGCCAAGCTGACCAGCTCCAGGAAGGACTGGGCAGGCTGGTGCGATGGCCACTGTCAAAGGGAGCCTCTGAGAACAGCCTGACTCCATTACAATGCTCCATTTACAAAGATCCTTGAGAACAATATTCTTCCTGACATTAGGATCAGGAATAGCTACAATTGTTCTGAACAATTGGTTGGCTTTGAATAACGACTACTTGGTTTAAAAACAAATATACGTCCCGACAATAGAGGATCTCAGGTTATGCATTTTCTCTCTTCCTCTCTCCAGGCTCTGTTGGACGCCCTAACATTTGTTTCTGTTTAGATTTCGTCCTAATTCTTTTTATTTCATGTGTCTGCAATTTGTGAATCCTTGTAAGTTTTTCTAAGCACATTTTAGAGTAAGACAAGATAGATATCAATCCATTAATAAAATGATGGGTGAGAAAGTTTTGAGTACTTGTGTAAGTTACAGAATTTAACTTAGGATGCTCTGATATTTTCATCTTGAATCTGAAGTGTGTGTGTGTGTGTGTGTGTGTGTGTGTCTGTGTGTGTGTGTGTGTGTGTGTCTGTGTGTGTGTGTGTAAATTATACCATACGTCGCCCAGTTAGAAACTCTGGAATATTACTAAAAAAAAAGTTCTGGGCCAGAGAAGAAGAAAGAGGTTTGCTGCAGACATCAGTTAGAATGCTCTCAGGTAAACGAAACGAAAATCCTAAACTACAAGGAGACACAAAGTTGAAGCCCATTGACTTTTATTTACCAAGAAGTCTGGAGCAGCCCTTCCAGAGTCATTTCATCAGCTCCTCCATGAATGCGTGGGGGACTGGTGTCAGATGTTCTCTTGGACCCTGCCCTGAGATGGTAAGGTGGCTTCTGTCACTTGGCACATCACTTCCTCGTGTGACTGCTTCCCAGGGCAAGCCAAGATGGCAAGAAACCTCTCCTTGGATACCCTCCTGTTTTCATCACGGAGGAGCAACGCTTCTTAGAAGGACTCCAGAAGACGGCCTCTTCCATCTCCTTGTTCAAAACTATCTGACGTGGGCATTCTCAGCTGCGAAGGAAGCTGGGAAAGGCAATGTGGACTTTTCCATCCTTCAGAGTGGAAAGCAAGAAAGCAGAAATGGGGCTGGGAACAGTCGTTAAGAAGCCAAATATTGCTGTCTGCCACAAGAATTCAATAAAAAACACTGATTATATAGAACATTTACTAAAGGGGATGGCCTTGGGCAATGAGTGATCAGAACAGAGGTGGCCTTGAACAGCAGGTTAGACTGAAATGGGGCTGCCCTTTACATATTAGTCTCGATTAGATACAAGTCCCCCAAAACATTAGCGAAATTTTCACAAGAATGTTCATGTTAACTGTGTAGTTCTTCCCAGGAAAGAGCTAGAAGAGCTTTTGTGGAATCAAGCTTGAGGAGAGAGGTAAGCTGGTTGTCAGCAGCCCTGGGGATGCTTCCTGGGTCACCTCTGGAGGTTGCCAGGCAGGTCAAGGCTGCCTGTTCTTAGAATGACCACCTGCCTTTGTCAGAGCAGCTCTGTATTTGTTATCTTTCTACACAGAGTTTAAAAAGCATTTAGAGGCTCACAAAATGTCTGATAAACACGGGTAATTTGTTGCAGCTGTACAGTAGGGTTTCCCAAAATGTGGTCTGCATCAGAATCCCCTAGGCCTGCTTGTCTAAAATTCAGTTTCCCAGATCCTATTCCAGGCCCATAAATTAGATATTCTGATTCACTGATTTGGGGCAGGGACAAAGTTTCTGTATTTCAAGCAAAATCTGAAGTTGGAAACCCACCCAGATTCCCTATAACCAATAATGCCCTAAAAAGACCCTATTTCAATAATTAGGGATGTGAGCAAAGATTAAGTTACAAAGATGATTATCCCCTTGTCTTTGAAGTTGATTTTTTTTTCTTCTTTCCTAAATTCTTGTGTTTGACATTCAGCCTTGAAATTCTCATACAGATTCTGAAATTACATTCCTGGTTTCTCTTGGCTTGTGTCTATGTATGTAAATTAAAAAGTTAAATACTCATTGGAAGTGTTATATATAAGTCACTTTTTGGCTCCTGCCAGGAATACTTTGTTCATTTCGTCAATGAGGCAATATTTCAGAGTAATTGTTTTAAATGCAGACTTTTTCTTTTACAGGAGTTAAGTAAAAACAGGCAAGTACAGACAAATGCAAGCAGTGCTTTGTGAATGGCTGAAATTCAGGTACCCTTTCATTACATCACAGCAGCAAGAGACAGATTAATTTTCAAGCGTGGAGACTTTCAATATTGTTCTTGTGATTGCAAAGCGTCCACAGACATTCCTTTGCACTAATAATTACCCTTCTCAGTTAATGCAATTGTTCCTAAAAATCAAACTGAAAGGTCCTAAGAAAATTAGTTTCTTTTTGTTTATCCCAGTATGAGAGGATCAACTGTAGATTAATTAAATGCTCTTGCTTCAGTTTCTGTATGGTACTGGTTTTCAATTGAGTTAAGCTTATGCTTTCACACTTAAAAGCCTGTTTATAGGATCATTTTTAATCCTCTTCTGAAAAGGTTTAATTTACAATTGAGCATGCTCTCTCCTCCACTTTAATTGTTCCCAACAATGCAAATGAAAATGTCCTTTACAGCATGGAAAATGGGGGATAAGAGAATTCTCACGTGTTGACTTTCAATATGTTTTTCTAATCTCTCCAGAAATGGCATTCTATTTGAAAAATTTGAATATATTTCCATCACAATGGAAACATGGACCCAAAGAACGAGAGAGAGCACAGGTTTGTGTCGCAAAGGCAAGCACACCAGGACCCAGCACAGTAATAAAGAGTGACAGCTTTGATTAATGACTAAAATGAGTAATAATTCTGTCCAGGCTTTATTTCCTTGCCTTTGCCTCTGATCCCCTGCTTCCCTTTTCCCCTTCTTAATTTCAGTGACTACTCATCTCTTGTTCATCTTTAAGAGTTCTTTGTAGGGTTTCTTCAAAATTATATTTTGTATATTTTAGAAAAATACCAAGGCAATAAGAGAAGAAGGAAAACTGAAATGCGCAGGGAGAGTGAGCTGCAGTAAATCTCAAGTTCAAAAAAGGGTCCCTGATAATTGACTGCTCAAGTTGGAAACGTTAGCTCACACAATGTGCACACATACAAGCGCGCTCACACACAATGCGCAAACACAAAAGCCCGCGCACACACACAAGTATATTAAAAGCAAAGAGTAAAGACAGTTCTTACTTAATGTGCCCTTTTAAAAAGGGTATGACCCTACCTTTCATCATGAAAATAAAGAGGCTTATTAGCATGAAATGATTCTGTCCCTTCATTCTGTCTACTTTGGGAGTTTCCATTTGCTTCATTTCCATTTCTATTTCTATTTATGTCTTAATAGCAAAAGTCAACCAGATCCCAAATGGAGCTTACAGCCATGATGTAGAATGGAGATCACTGATAAAAGGTAATCCCCTTTGCTCCCAGCCTGGTGGATGAGATCTGGATAGATTAAACAGATTTGGACCAAACCAACAATGCACTCCTTGATTTATGAAAGTCCAAGCTGTGACCTAGGTATCACACCAGAAACCATTCTTTGGATGCCCTACCCAGGGAACACAGCCACTCCCCTTCTTCTCCGGCAAGGTGGAATCATTAAGGAAACCCAAGGATCAGAAAGCTCACCAAGTTTGGAGACCATCAACTGGCCTGCAGATATATGTTGTTTGGCTCATACAGGTTTTTAATATTTTAAATTCATCGCCAGCATTTAAAAACATGAGATTTAACATAGAAAAGCAAGATAATTGGTATTTTTTGAAAAACTAAGATATCTGGCAGCACCAAGCCTGTGTGTGGCAGTGATTGGCAAGAACAACGTAGATGCTACTCCCTTTGGACAGAAGGGGTGCCCTCCTTCCAGTTTTCAGTCTCCACCCCCACCTCTTGCCCATGGCCTGTCCAGTTCACCCACAGCTACTGCCTGCCTGGCCTCTACTGACATCTGAATTTGAGTCTCCTGATTCAGCTCAGTATCTGCACTTTTCCAGGTGAGGAGACACGATCGTAAGAATTGAAAGCCTTGACTGAAGTTGCAAGTTCACAGCTGAAGCCAGCTTATCCCTCAGTGGGGTTAAGAGGAGCAGAGCACAGTGAGTCAAATTCCCCTGTGCTGAGCAGGTGATGGAGTGTCATTCCAGACACCAGTGAGTGGGAATCCCAGAGGGCAGGTGTGTGGGCAGCATTCCTTACACCTGGATATGCTTCTGCTTTCTCCCAGTAAACTTAGAGTCTCATACCAGGGATCAGAGGTTTATTGTTACTGTTACTAACAACATTAACCTTGCTGGAAAGGCGAGGCCCAATTCCTGGGACCTGATTAGACATGATTTAGTTCTACCATCTAGCAAAGATTGCCCAAGACCCAGGGCATACCAAGGGAAGCCCAGGAGTGGCTGGCCCCCACTGCAGTCAGTAAGACAGGGAAGTAGTGCATGTAGACAATGCTAAAACAGTAATAAAACTGACTAAAAGTCAGCCTACTTTTTATTAATAGCACATGTTAGCAAATCTGAATGATGCCAGTGATACTGAGATATCCCTCTCTAAAAAACTATGTTGTTAAGTCCTAAGCAATTGCTGTGGTTGTAATTGAATTTTTAAAAATACAGAGCAGAGAATTAGCATATTATTTCTACATGAAACTCATAAAATCCTCAGACATCCTGCCCCAGAACACCTAGACCCAAATATGTGAATTCACTTTGACAGTAAGTTTTGTGACAGTTTGAAATCCTCTGAGCTGACTTCAGGCTAAGTTCCTGTTTCTAACCCCTGCTGTGCTACATCTTCCTGTGTTTAAACAGTAGCTTGGAAATAAACAATGATGGCACAGTGATTGCAGAGACAAGAAACAGAACTTGAGTAATGAATTCTGTCATTGTATGGTGTTTTAATTTGTGTTTACAATCCTTTAACTGCAAAAACCTTTATTTAAAGCCCCTACAATCAATCACACTATCTTGAAGAAACAAATACATGGGTAGTTGTGTTTGGGGAGATTCATCATAAAATGGAATTTTTATAATCTCTGCCAAATTTATCCTCATGTTTAAGATTTTGCATAACTATTTTTGTATACGTTGCTTAATGTGAAACATTTTGAAATTAAAATGAATAAAACATGTTCTCTGATCAACTGTGAGTGAAATCGATTTAAAAAATCTAGCTATCTTCTTTTTTTAAGGAATGTGTTAAGATTAATTTTGATGAGGTTATCAACAAATTGTTAGAAATGAAGCCTCAAAAGCCAACTGTAATGTTATTATTCATTACTATGAGTGAACAATATGATGGCTTACATCTTCCCCTTTGTTCAAAGAATACATTAATGTAATTAAAAGTTTTAAACCATTACTCTGTGTTTCTTTTCTGACCATTATTATTATGAGTATTATTACTGATCATAATTTTATCTAATAAAGAAGGGTAGTGTTCAAATAGCATGAACTCTGGGTCATGACTATGGCAGAGTTTTCACATTTTGAAGTGCCATGTTCCACCTTTACCCCAAACTAGACTCCCATGACTTCTCAGATGTAGGTAGCAGGTTTTCACCTGTCCTGCCTGTGGACTGGATTTAGTGCCAGCTTATTATCTACAATAGAATTCACTGCAATGTGAAATTTTCTCAGAGATTTGGAGACTTGGAGAGCAGTTTACTCCTCGGTTGATTCCACAGCACTTTGCTCACAAATATATATGTCATGAATAAATGTGTAAATGACCATCTCCCCCAGCAGACATGAGCTCTTATAACATAGGGAACATGCATTAATGATACTATTTCTATGACATTTCAGGTACCTAATAAACTCCACTGAATGAGTAGACAGATGAATGGATCGATGGACAGAAGGATGGATGGATGGATGGATGGATGGATGGATGGATGGAAGGATGGATGGATGGAAGGAAGGATGGATGGATGGATGGACGGAAGGATGGATGGATGGATGCATGCATGCATGGATGGAAGGATGGATGGATAGATGGATAGATGAGTAGTATCTCATTGAAGAACAACACTTTGCAAATATATGAGATTTACATTCCTACTAAATTAAACAGATACTTTTGAAAGGAGTGATACTTTTTCTTTAAGAGCATACGCTAACCCTAATATCACTGATATCACTTTAAAACTACACCTCACTTGCGTAAAGTATCAGTAAATCTGAACAAATTCTTTGAAATCCTTAAAAGCCAATAGCCAATCAATAATATGGCAGCCTAACATAGCGCAGTTTCTCAAACGTCAACTTTATTGCATACTACTTCATCTTTTTGCCCAAACTATTTTATGTGATTATTTAGTAAATATTTCTGTTTAGTTCTGCTTTTTGCTTTTGTAAAACTTATCTTAATACCTTAATTCTGTTATAAGAAATAATACCCGTGTATATTTCAGCTTTATGTGCCTCTTATGTTATTTTTTTAATGCACTCTTAAATAAGCACATAAATATTGAAACATATCCAGTCCATCTTAGAACTAAGATCTAGATACCAGCACAGCGGAATGAACATAGGCTTTGGAATAAGGTGAATGGGTGTTCAAGACATAGCTTTATCATTTCCAAGGTAACTTAATGTCATTAAAAGGCAATTCCTCACATACATACGGAGTAAGGAAACTAACCTCACAGAATTATGACGATTAAATGAAAAACATATGCAGATCTCCCAGTAGGAGCCTTCCATAGATTATTTAGGTGCTCAGTCAGCTGCTACAATGGTGTTGATGTTTCACTTTTTAAACAAACCCTATTCTTTCTTTCTGCACTTCTCACTCTCTCTAAAAATCTGTTGACCATTCTTATGCTAAATACAGCCTCATAGAACCAACATGCCCAATTTTATGCAAAACAAGCATCAGTCATAGCAACTGCATCAAATAAAAATAAATATGAACAATATAAAAATAAATATGGACAGCTCTCAGGGAGCAAGAGTGGAGAATGGAGAATTCTCCACCAGACACGGCTTCCATGTTTCTCTGCCACCTTGGAAACTACTTGTGGGCCCTCCAGACCTTGGGCTCTTTATCTAATAAAACTGAGGGAGTGAATTCTTTTTCCATGTAAAACATTAGTTGGTGAAATGTTCACTGTTTGATACACCATCCCTTTGCTTTCTTGGTTTGCCTTTTTCTTATTCTCATTGTGAGAGCACAGGTAGAGTGAATGTGACTATAAAAGTGAAAAGATCTTGTACTGGGGTTTCAGGAAAGGATTTTTCAAGTTCAAACAAGTTTTAACTGAAGCTCTCTTAACCCTTCTGCTATTGAACCACCAGCCCAAGCCCTTATCAGGTGTCTGACCACCCCCCCACAGCCCCCCACACCTTTCACCCAAATGACACCAACTTGCACCCAAATGACACCAACTTGCTTTTATTTATTCTTATCGTGTTGGGGGACTTGCACTCTTAGAGAGAAAATAGATTAAAAACAAGAGCAGAAATCAATAGCTGGAATCTGAACAGTGAACAGAAATTTTAGTTTACATTTTTTTTTCCCTGAGAGAGAAAAGTGCTTCGAGTTTTGATTGTATAGTACTGGCCTCCAAAGCATTTAATTAAGATGTCTGAGGCAGATAATAACAAATATGAAGGACTTGGCTCCACAAATGATCACCCTGCAGACATCCCAGAAACAAACAAGCACCAGAGCAAGAATACATGTTTCTCCTTCTGCCCATTCATCCTTTGGACTTAGCAAGCTGGTCATACATGTGCCCTTGGAGGTTAGATCCGCAAGTAGCTTAAGTTCTCTGAGTCTCAGTTTCCATCTTATAAAAATGGGGATTATGCAAGGTTTTGTGGAAACTGATTAACAAACAGTTCTGATTATTTATTACTGTATGATATGCCACTCCAGAATTTAGTGATATATCAGTGACCATGTTATTTTGCTTATGAACTTTGTGGCTCAGGAATTTGGACAGGGAATAGCCAATGTGGCTTGTCTGCACTGTTCTGCCTGGAAACTTGGCTGGGGAGACTCAAATGGCTGGGGTTGACTAGAGCAGATGAGGCCTGAGATTACCTAAGACTTGTTCCCTTGCATGTCTGGTGCCTGAGCTGAGATGATATGGATGGCTGGGGCTCACCAGATCTCTCTCAGTGTAGCACTAGGGCCTCTCCAAGTGATTTCTCCAAAAGGCCTTATCACCATGGCGACCTTAGGATGGTCAGATTTCCCACACGGCAGCTCAGAATTCCAATAGCAAGTGTTCCAGCAAACAAGGTGAAAGCTGGATGGTCTTTTAGGACCTAGCCTTGGAAATCACGCAGTGTTATTTTCACTGAGCTCTGTGGGTTGGAACATGCCCTGCTCTCTCAGACTCAAGGGGAGGACACATAGGTACTGTACTTAAAACACGCTATATTTAAAAGCATCAGCCTCACACCTGGAATATTAATCTCCAGAAATACTGTAGATCAGAATCCCCCAAATCAATTCCCTGTTGTAATCATACTATAATAAATAAATCATAAAATATGTGAGCATATACTTCATAAGGCACTTTTATATCCATTGATTCATTATGTTACATTATCCCTACCTAAGCAGGAGAAATATCTTTTCATATATTGGAAATAACATTCAGAGAAGTTGCATCAGTTCCCCAGGATCACTGGTACATCACTGGTTGTTAAATACACCATTGACAGCAGCATCCTCAACCGCTAGAGAGACATGTGCGTGCAAACTCAGGAGTGAGGTTATCTATCTCTAATTATCATTAGAATCTGACCCACATGCTCATTAACTATTTCTCATTTCATATACACTCAAGAACCTGAAAGTTAAATGCTTGAAAATGCACTGAGTGCAATACAC
The DNA here is from genome assembly GCF_964270905.1 of Leucopleurus acutus. Lineage (NCBI taxonomy): Eukaryota > Metazoa > Chordata > Mammalia > Artiodactyla > Delphinidae > Leucopleurus > Leucopleurus acutus. The sequence goes on along the minus strand of NC_139153.1, from coordinate 54,617,631 downwards.
TGACGAAATACCACTCATATGCCTGTAAAGAAACACTGAATATTGATGCTACTTTGATAATAAATTATATATATATATATATACACACACACCTATACATATGTATATATATATATATGTTATAAAGAGCTTTCATAGACACGATCACGTTTGATTCTCAAGGAAATATAGTTATACATGATTTTTAATTAAACTCTGGTTTTATGGTAATTATAGATCCACATACAGATACAAGAAATAAAGCTGAGAGATTCCATGTACTCCAAACCCACTTTTCCATTAGTGGTAATATTGCAAAACTATAGTACAATATTTCAACCATGACATTGACATTCATGTTGCCTTCTCCTGTAGCCACACCCATTCCCTACTGCCTTCCATCCTCCTTAACACCTGGCAACCACTAATCTGTTCTCCATTTTAATACTTTTGTCGTTTTAGGAATGTTATTGACAGCTTTCCCGTTCTCCGAAAGTAGAGCATTCCTATGAAACCTTCATAAGCTGAAATGGTGTGAAGCAAAGAAGTGACTACCTGAGGACACATCTTGATAACGATGCACTAAATAAATTGAGATAAAGCACAGAGGCTCCCAGACACAGGGAACATAGCCTTTCCAACAAATGGTGCAAAAGCATTTGGACTTCCACATGCAAAAAACAAAAACAAAACAAAACTTTGACCTAATTCTCTTATTTTATAAGAAAATTAACTCAAAATGGATCACAAACTTAAATGTAGAAAGTAAAACTACAAGGATTTTAGAAAAGTAAACCTAGGAGGAGAAATCTTTGGGATCTAGCTGTAGATTAGAGTTCTTAGTCTTAAGAAAGTCAACAGAAGAAAAAAATTGATAAATTAGACTTCACCAAAATTAAAATATTTGCTCTGTGAAAGACACTTTAAGAAGATGAAAACACAAGCTACAGGTGAGTAAAAATATTTGCAATCCACATATCTGATAAAGAACTAGTGTCTAGATCACATAGAGAATTCACAGAATTCAACGTACAAAGCAGTTAGGACATGGGCCAACAACATAAGAAGATGTTTCATGAAGGAAGATATACGGGTGGCAAATAAGGACATAAAAGATGTACAACATCAATGTTCATTGGAGAATTAAAGCAAAGCCACAAAGAGATATCACTGCATACCTGTGAGTGGGGTTAAAATAAAAAATAATGACAACACCAAATCCTGGTGACGACATTGAGAAATTGGGTCACTCATATGTTACCGGTAAAAATATAAAATAATGTGGCCACTTTAGAAAAGTTTGGCAGTTTGTTAAATAACTAAACATACAACTATCATATAACTGACCAATTCAACTCCTAGACATTTATCCCAGAAAAATGAAGATACTTGTTCACATCGAAAAATGAACAAGAATGTATAGGTTGACTCATAATAAGCCCCAAACTGGAAATAACACAGATGACTTTCAACAGATGAAAACCTCCTTTTGTTGGCCCTTAGGCTGAGTGAAGTTTTGAAATGTAGAGATGATCTCTGACATTTCTAATGGATACCTCTATGTTCTTACTACGTAAATAAAGTTGCCAGTATGAAGTGACATTAAAGTTTGTCAGTAAATGAATTCTTCCTAACTTTACTCCCAGAAGGAAGTTTAGATAAGCTATAGCTTTTTTTTTTTTTTTTTTTGCGGTACACGGGCCTCTCACTGTTGTGGCCTCTCCCGTTGCGGAGCACAGGCTCCGGAAGCGCAGCCTCAGCGGCCATGACTCACGGGCCCAGCCGCTCCGCGGCATGTGGGATCCTCCCGGACTGGGGCACGAACCCGTGTCCCGTGCATCGGCAGGCGGACTCTCAACCACTGCGCCACCAGGGAAGCCCTAAGCTATAGCTTTTTAACATACAAATCTACTTTGGAACATAGCAATACAGCTTATACTGTATGAAAGTCTTATGACTTTTTTCCTTTTAGATTTTTGAAATTGACTGAAGTATTACATCTCCATTTTTGCATATGAAGATAAATGACTTGCTCCAAGTAACGCAGGTAGTAAACGGCTAGGATTTGAACTGTTAAAGCCATGCTTTACTGCCTGTAAGATTTTTCTAGAACAAATCTGATTGTAGACTATTTTGTGTGTATGTTTGTGTTTTACTTGATCCTCAGGGGAAATAAGGGTGTTAATACTTTGATTTTTCAGATGTTGGAAATAGTTCTGGAGAATCAACTTGCCTGATGAATGCAGAGCTTAACTGAACTGTCTTGATTCCAAATCCTTTAAATTTGACCTGAAAACTTCCCTTACTGGAATATCTTTTGGTATTCTCATATGGTTGGATATTTAGTATAATATTTGCTTCTATTTCATTTTGTTGGTTACTTAACTTTTTGGTTCATCTCAAGTTGCAATCTGATTGGGGACAGAAGTTGAAACTTGTACATTTATCAACTTTTAAATCAGTTTTAAGACATTGCTACCTTTTTACTGAATATAAAAACAAGGCAATGAGTAAATTTAATTATATGGAAACACAAGGCAAGGGACTGGAAAATAGAAACTTTCTGAAAAGTCAAGTACTGATTTTTCTTTTCCTTGAAAAGAAACTATTTTGGGGACTTCCCTGGTGGCACAGTGGTTAAGAATCCGCCTGACAATGCAGGGAACACGGGTTCGAGCCCTGCTCCGGGAAGATCCCACATGCCGTGTGCCACAGCTACTGAGCCTGCGCTCTAGAGTCCGCAAGCCACAATTACTGAGCCCATGTGCCACGACTACTGAAGCTGGCGCGCCTAGAGCCCGTGCTCCGCAACAAGAGAAGCCACCACAATGAGAAGCCCGTGCACCACAACGAAGAGTAGCGCCCGTTTGCCGCAAATAGAGAAAGCCCGCCCGCAGCAAGGATAGACCCAACACAGCCAATAAATAAATAAATAAATTTTTTAAAAAGAAACTATTTCTACTGCAATTTCTAATGCCAACTATGACTTCCTCTAACTTTTCTCCTTTTTTACAGAGAACTGTATTTGCTTCCCAAACAACAAAAAAATCCAGTGAGATACACACCTGATATAAAAGTATCCACAAGTCCTTATAGTACCTCTTTTTCAGTGTTCCTACTCATCTCCAAAAGAGCAAGGACAGGATAGGAAAGACAGCATTTCGTTTTTCATAAAGTATAATTATTAAAAGAGATTAATCCTGGAAATCATGCTTTTCTATGGTAGTCCTTAATGTTTACGGATCAGGAAATAAAATAGCCCACTACTCCACAAACATAATCAACCTATATAAATAATGAAATTACTCACACTGTGAGGCCGAGAGCATACTCCATTCTCTGATTTGGATTTGCAAAAGCGAAGGTATAAGTTCGTATGTCTTGGGAATGAATGATGAATAAGTTTGAACCATCAGAAGATTTTTTCCTCACAGCTGAAGCCATTTTATCACGTAGAAATTCCTTTTTCCTATTTTACGTAACGAAAGGCCATGCTTAAGAATATGTGGTCCGACACCTAACACACTCTCAGGATTTGTTACTTGTTTGTGATTTATACTGACTCTGCCTTCTGTGATCATCTGATACCCTCAGGGACCATCTGGAATGGCATTTACTTTGCAGCAAATCTAGGACGCTTGTTCCAGGGTCAAGAACTAATTCAGAAATGAAGCTTCTTTCGACAACTCTTATAACCCTTGATCACACATGACCTCCAGTGCATCTATGCTGCTAAAGGGCTTGTGTGAAACTTTTAACAGAGTCCAGTCCTTCTTGTTCCTCAACAAGCTTTGTGACTAATGCAGCAAGTCGTTTCCGAGGACCCCGCTTTTCTGGCTCTTTGACATGTAGCTACATTATGTGGTCAATCTCTGCAAGGGGCAGAAAAGTGAAGAGATTCCGGGACCTTTCTACCCAATCATCTTGCTGCCTGACAAAAAATCGATACCATAAGCCAAACAGCATTGCCAGCAGACTTTCCCAGTTTTGCTCCAGCTGTAATTAGAGGAACAGAGATTCCAAATATAATACATCTTCTCCAGTCAACTTGTGGATGAACTCAGATTCGGACATGATATTGTCTAGCTGTTCAGATCCACCCAGCTGGACCCAGCATCCATAACGATGGAACATGTAGTAGAAATCAGAGGCCTGGAGCACCAGGTATTACAACTCTGCCAAACTCCTGCCTTCGAGGCTCTTGAGGTTCAGCTGCGTGCCCATGCGGAAGTGGCCGACCACTGCCGCTAGGAAGTCCACCAGGCGCTGCTTCCGGTACCAGGCGGGAAGCTGCCCCAAGTCGGCCCATTAGTGAACAGCCGCCGGTGATGAGCCTCGAGCCCTTGGAGCAGGCGCACACGCCTCTTCACACAGGCTCCGCCTCCAGCGCCTAGTGCTCTGCGGTGCCGCAGCTTTGGTCTCGCCGGCGCCATGGCTTCTCCCACCAGCGTGGTCACGTTGTGGCGCGCTCGCTGGAAGTGAGGCCCCAAAGCGCCAGCGGGTGCCCCACCGGAAGCCAGTTCGCCGTGGGGTGGAAGCCGCTGTGGATGACCTGAGGAAAACTGCTTGCCGGGCCGCGGTCAAAGAGCTGGGGGAGCTCTGTCTTCGTTCCTCTCTCTGGGGAGAATTCCTTGAACAGACCCCGAGCCTTCTGCACCGCCAGCAACCCCTGGGTGCCCAAGTGGGCTTTGCACAGCCCCGGGGCAAGACTCCTGACCGACCTGGGCTCCCAAACCACCGGCCCCAGGAAATGCACCGCAACAGGGGCATCGCCATCCTGGCCTCAGCAGGAAGGAAATGCTGCCTCATGTGGGTTTATTTTTTGTTTTTTTTGTTTGCTAATTTTTATCTTATATTGGCGTATAGTTGATTTACAACGTTGTGTTAGTTTCAGGTGTACAGCAGAGTGATTCAGTTATGCATATATATTTATGTTCTTTTTAAAATTTTTTTCTCATTTAGGTTATTACAAGATATTGAGTATAGTTTCCTGTGCCATACAGTAGGTCCTTGTTGATTATTTTATATATCGTAGTGTGTATATGTTAATCCCAAACTCCTGATTTATCCCTCCCCCCAGCATCATGTGGTTTTGATGAGAAATAAGATCACATGTGTAGAGACTCTTTGCAAATTGGCAAATGCTACCCCAATTTTATTTTGAGGTCTGACTAAAGATTGTACACTTCGCCCAGAAGTAGAATTTTATGTACAGAATTGTTATTTTTCTGTGAAATATTCATGTAGAAGATATGATTTGAAAAGTTAAAAAAGTTCTGCGGTAAAACGATAATCTCATTTTCTCTAGTTAGAGAAAAATGTCTTATGGGTGTTCCCTATAAGAGAAGCAGTATGTTTCATTGGAGCAATTGGCTGAGATGGAAAAAAGGCAAGCATAATAAAAGGTGTCTATAAAATCAGTCAAGTAAAACATTAAGTGTTGGAAAAAGAGCTCAGTGTTTTAATTGTCTTTCAGGAGTTTGTTCTGTGTGTGCAGGCAAAATGATAACGACAAATTTCAAAGGCAGCCTCTCTGAACGACTTCCTCTGAAATCCTACAGAACTGGTAGCATTCTGATAGCCTCTAGGTGAGGAATGAGGACACAGAGCAGATGGTTGAATGTTATTATGACTTGGAGATAAGCATATGCCTTGGCAACTCTAAACAAGAACCAGTGAGTCTACTGTCAGCTTCAGGAAGGAGGCAGCCCTTTGAAATGCCTGCAGCGCAAGTGACCCATGCTTTCCCAATGATTCAGCAGGTTAATAATTAATAACATCTGAAACTTGTGCAAATGATTATACAAGAGCACTGCATCCCACTATGAATTCTTCACCCCTGATACACTCGGGTCGAGTGTTTTGTTACCACATACTCTCTGCAATCATTCTTAGCCATTAATCTAAAGTTTCTGTGTTTGTAGAACTGCTGTGAACGGACCAATTTGTCATTGACCAATATTTGGTTGCCTTTGGTTGATGAGAGAAGTTGGAAATGGATCAGAACTCCAGGTCTTGCCACGTCCTCACTACCAGGTAACGCTTCACAATAAAAGTGGGTCTCAGACTGAATTCTGATGCGTGTACAAATATTTGTCAGCAAACCAGCATTGGCTTCCTCTGTGGGAAAGCAAAGACTCTGCTCTCAGTCCTTTCATATATTCTGAAAGTATTTTGCAGGAAATGGTCACTCCAGGAAAATGTGACCATTTTCTAGCAGTGGAATTCAGTTAATCTGAGATCAGGGGTCAGACTCTCCCAAAAGTGGCTGAACACAGGACACTGGGTGAGGTCTAGGGCACCACGCCTTTAAGCCAATCTCCATATCCTGAGCACCAATTATTTCACCAATGAAAATTCACTTCTGATCTTCTGTCAATTGACAAACCCTCTGGAGTTAATCAGAGATAAAGATGGCTTGGGAATTCCCTGGCCATCCAGTGGTTAGGACCCTGTGCTTCCATTGCCAGGGGCCTGGGTACTAAGATCCCACAAGCCACGTGGTGCAGCAAAAAAAAAAAAAAAAAGATAAAGATGGCTTAAATAATGGCAGAAGCTGCTTAGGGGGTACAGTCTTTTGATAAGGGCTTCCTAAAAGCTACCATTACCCTTCAAATACTTATCTTTAACTAGGGTACAAAATTTTTACCAGAAAATCTCAAATAGTCATTGAATCTAATTAGCACACATGCATGTTTTATGCTGTGAGCTGTGAAATAGCATGAATTTGAAGTACAAATTAAATGTAGCTCTTAAAATGGTTACTAATCATTTTTCTGACACCAGCTAAATAAATCCACCTTAAGATACTTATATTTTTTAAGTCATTGAACCTGTACTGTTAAGTGATTTTGTACTTTTGTGAAATGAACAGTTAAAACAGTTTGTTGTAATTAAAGTAATAACTTTTATTTGATTAAGTTTCCAACTTTCAAGTCTTTTAATATATTTTAGTTAACTATTCAGTTGAATGATTTTGAAGATTGGAAAATAATGTCAAAATGATAGGGAAATTGTCTAGCATTTCTTAGGAAGCAAGTATAGTCAGCCTTCTGTATCCACAGGTTCCAAATCTACAGATTTCAACCAACCACAGATGAAAAGACTCGAAAAAAAATTCCTGAAAGTTCTAAAAAGCAAAACTTGAATTTTCCTGAGCTGCCAGCAACTATTTACATAGCATTTACATTGTATTAGGTATTATAAGTAATCTAAATACGATTTAAAGTATAAGGGATGATGTGCACAGGGTATAAGCAAATATTAAGCCATATTATATAAGGGACTTGAGCATCTGAGGATTTTGTATCTGAGGGGGTCCTGGAACCAATCCCCTGTGGATACCAAAGACAACGGTATTGTTCGAGAAAAAGATTTAAAGCTGTTTTGTTTTAATTTTACCTTCTTAAAAACTTAAAAATTAGAAACGGACGTTTTACTAGGATAAAACTGATTAACATAATTGTCAAACACATAAATCCTTTCTCCTGGGTGAACTCTATCCTCATTTGTACCATTTTTACTTTGGGAAGCATTTTTCAGCATTAAGGGGAAGTTTATGCTGGTGTTTAGATCCCTTGACAAGCATTTCTAGCCTCATTTGGTCATCAGGCATTGAGGGCACCACAGATTTTATTTCCCAAATTCACAATCTGCAGACTCTCAGTTCTTGACTATTACATATTATGGAGTTTATTCAATGAATCATCCTCTCATTCACAGGTATTTATTAAGCAACAAATATGGATCAAGCACAGGAAGCTAAAGCTATGAGAAACACAGTCCCTGCCTCAAGAATGTCACAGTCTAGTGGGGAGACCGGGAGGTAGCTGGTGTGATGGAAGTAGATGACAAAGTTGCTGAGAGCCTGGGCTCTGCAGCCCTCTTGCTGGGCTGGCATTCTGGCTCTGTCATGACTTAACCTCCCTGGGGTTCAGTATTCCCACCTGTAAAATGGGTACGATAATACTATCAACTGCATAGGGCTGTTGTCAGGACTAAAGGCAGTTATTCATATTAAAAACTCGGAACAGGATCTGTCACATAGTAATGAATGTGTGGACAACACGTGTTGGCTACAATTATTATTAAGTGTAGGGTACTTGGGGATCTGCTTCCGTAAGAGTCCCTGTGGTTCATCCAAGTCAATTCAGACACCAATTCCTTCCAAAGTGAACTCTCGTTGCCTTTCTTATCTAGGATTTCCCTTCATTCCTGGTCATGACTCTGGTAAGAGTTGTTATTTCACACTTCTTTTCCTGACAGAGTCTTATGCCCTCAGATGTATCTTTCAGACTTCCCAGTCACTAATTTGAAAATCTTATATGATTATCTCTGATCATCTCCCGCCCCTGATCAAAATCTCCTTCAATGTCTGTCATCATCTTGAGTATAAAATACAGACTCTTCAGTCTGACATGAAAAACAGGGCCTCCCAGAACTCAAGTTATCCTGGGTCCCTCTTGATTTTTGAGATGCCTTATTAATGTGTAAAAATGGAGAACTGCTAAAATATCGTCTCAAAACTTTGGTACATTTACATGTTTGCAACATATAATAAGCAAATACAAATGAGTATGTATTTATTTATGACAACAAAGACATAAACATACAATTGTGTAATTCACAAGATAATTGGAGAAACCTTACAGATCTTAATTCATAGTTGATGTGGTTCATATTTGGTACACAGGTTGACAGCCATGTGGTGACTGGAGCACCTTCCTCTTTCCATGTGATCGGTGAACTTCTTTGTATTAGTTAGAAATGATTTTTGACTGGAACTAATGAGTTGTGCAGTATCAGTTTATTACGTCTCATGATTCTGCCATCTGGATTGGACTCACCTTGCTGAGTCTATTCCCTCTGCATTTGCTGGGGCTGGAACGTCCAAGATAGCTTTGTTACTCACATGTTTGGTGCTTCAGTTGGGGGGCTGGGGTATCTGGTGGCTGACCAGCTGTCTCTTTCTCCATGTGGTTTCATATGGCTAGCTTGGGCTCCCTCACAGCATGAAGATCTCAGGGTATGCAGACTTCTTACCTGGTAACTGGTTGCTGAGAGAGGAAGTCACTCTGAGACTAGTCCTAGAACTGGCACTGTGTCATTTCCATCATATTTTATTGGTGAAAGTAAGTTACAAAGCCAGCCCGTTCAAGGAGAGGGAAAATAGAAAATAGATCCCATCCCACCTCTGGATGCGGGAAGCAACGTGTGAGTACGGTGAGGGGAGGAAGGGCTCACAGCCATCTTTGAGGACTTTCTACCCCAGATAACATCCGCTTGGAGGTAGTTACTGTATTGATTCAGTGGGTCGACTCTGATACTTTTGGCTTCCCTCTCATTGTTGAAAGTTTATTGTATCTCCTCTGTTTCAGCCTCCCCTAATCATGTTCAAGGGTAGGAAACAGAAGTAGTGAGGGGCACAGTGGCTTTCCTTGGTCGCTTCTTTCTAACCACGTAGAAAAAAAAATCTTTCTCACAAGCCCTGATCAGATTTCTTCTTATATTTCTTTGTGCAGAATTGGATCGTATATCTACGATCCAAAAGGATGGGTCCTTTCCCTAAGATGTAGTTAAATTTACATCCCAAACAAAATTGGACTTCTGAGAGCAATACGGAAAGGGGAGAATAGATTTTGTGCAAGCAAGCAATGATGCTGGCCATGTTCTGTAACTGCATATATAACCAAAATTGTAGAACAATTATATAATTGTATATAATTTCAGATAACACTGAAATATCCAAATTAGATATTTACCTTCTACTGTCCGCATAACAAACCCCATGCTAGTGTTTGACTATGAGAACCCTTTGCCTCTAGTGGGAGAAACTACATAGACATGAGGCAAAGAGTGTGAATTCAGGGAGGGGTGCAGAATTGGGGCCAAAACATTCCATCTAAAATCCCCTCAAATTTATACTCCATGCATTCTGAAACCTTTGCATTTCCTTACCCACTCCGAGCTCGCACGTCTTGTCTTTAAACTGCTGATCTTGGTACCTGTAGCATCCTTCCTCATGCCTTCACCTGACCATCCTTCAAGATTCAGCTCAAAAGGCATTTCTTCCCCTGGGCCTTCTCTTATTCTCAGGCTGGGTTAATGGCCTCTGTTGCCTGCCTTCTCCCGTGGTACTCTGAGCTCATCACTATTGTGATAATCATATTATCAGATTTGTTAATATTATTTGTCTACTTATATATGTTTCACATTAGATCATAAGGACAGCCTAATGCCCTGCAATTAAGGCTAGGAGTACATTTTCTGAGACCTCGTATCTTCAGCACTTAAAGAGTATTTGGGTCACAGTAGAGAATCAAATGCTGGTTGACTAAATAAATGGATGGACAGTAGCTTGACGGTCTATCCTGAAGGCAATGGGAAGCCACTGGATAATTTTAAATGTGATTGTTATTTTTGTATTTTTGGAGGGGAATATTTTGGTAGCAGTGAAGGATGTAGTAGAAGGGGTGAGACTAGAGAGGCAAGAAGATCAGGAAACTGACGTAAGGCTATATGAAATAACAAGAGATAGAACTAAAATAATGTCAGTGTTGAGGATGAGAACAGAGCAGACTCAAGCGATATTTAGAAAGTAAAGAGATAGATCCTAATTCCCAGTTCGTTCTGGAGGGTAAAATAGAGGCAAACTCTTAGCTGATTTTTATGTTTCTGCCTTGGGTTACCCGTTGGAGATAGAGCCTTTTCTTGATGTCAGGAATGTACCAAGGGGCGGGTATTCTGGAATCCAATTTTGGAATAATGAGCATGTGGTACCCGTGGAACACCCATGAAGAGAGTTGAGTAGGCAATTGGAATAATGGTAGCTTAGGTGAGAAATCAGAGCTTGATAATTAGATTTGGAAATGATCATAGATTAGTGGAGTCATATAAATAGGTGTGTTCCCCAGGAGGAATGAGAGAAGGGGCAGAGGACAAACTTGATAAGAACTAGCACTGACCAATGAGTGGAAGAAAACAAACCTGTAAAGATACTGAGAAGGAACAGCTGGATAAGCATGTAGGAAATGGGGTGGACTAGTTTGCTAGGGCTGCCATTGCAAAATACCACGGACTCAGTGGCTTAAACAACAGAAATCTACTTCTCACGGTTCTAGAGGCTGGAAGTCTAAAGTCAGGGTATTGGCAGGTTTGGTTTCTCCGGAGGCCTCTCTTCTTGGTTTGTAGGTGGCCTCCTTCTTGCTGTGAGTCCACATGGCTTTTTCTCTGTGTATTCACAGCAGCATCCCTGGTGTCTCTTCCTCTCCTTATAAGGACATTAGTCACATTGGGTCAGGGTCTTACCTTCAAGTATAGTCATGTTGGGTAGGGCTTCAACCTGTGCATGTTGGGGGATACAGTTCAGTCCATACCATGGGGATACAATAGCAACATGGCAGTCAAAGGAAGGAGGTGACATGCTAGTATCCAAGGCACTACACAAGGAAGCTTCTGATTGAAATGTGCCCATGAGTTTTGCTGGTTGCAGACAAGGTGTGAGCTAAACAAAAGGACTTTCCACTGGACAAGGGGCTGCAGTGGCTGATTAATGAGTAAGAGACGACGAAGCAATAGGAAAGGGTGGCCTGATCATTCCAGAGTCATCTCAAAATACTAGGGTGACCAGGCCCATCAACCACCTGATCAATTTATCCTAGAGTGGAGACTCCGGAGCTGGACAGGCCTCATTCACACCCTGGCTCTGGTCCTTACTAGCCCTGTGACCTTGGCCAAATACTTAATCTCTCTAAACCTCAGTTTCTTAGCTGCCAGGTGAAGAGTAGAGTAGTATTGTGAGGACGTGCTCCAAAATGTTAAGGGATTGTCTTTGGGTGATAGGGTGAAGGATCCTTTTTATTTTCTGCCTTTGGCTTATCTGTATTTCAGATTTTTTCTACCTAAAGTTAACATACATTATTTTTGTAATTTAAAAAAGTTATGTTTTCTCCAGAAGAAACCATTCATGCTTTCTGTAAACGTGTGGCAGAATTGCAGTTTCTGTGACTATCTGTGATGAATTGCAAACAAGGAAATGGATTAGAGAAAGACTCTCATTTTTCCCTCTAGTGAAGACAAGAAACATACGTTGAGTACTGCAGGGCACAGAATGGGGTTCACAGTTGAGTAAACAATCTGTGCTTTCAAGGACTTTACAGTTAGTGAGGTAGAATTCCCCCAAATAAATGAGTAACGGTAATGCACTCCATGCCAGAACAGGACAAACATTAAAAAATAGGTTAAATAAACTAAATGCTTCTGGGGTTCTCCCTGGGGGAGGAGGGATGCCATTAGGCTGGAGGAATCACAAAGTGTTTCCTGGAAGAGGTAGCATCCCGGATGACCTGAAAGGTGTGTGTGTGTGGAGGGGGTTCCCTTGCAAATTCACTGTTGTCTCAGTGCTATTGGTCTGCTTCGCAGTGGAAGGAAAATTGGCCCAGAGATAAGGACGCAGAACGATCAGTTCACATGGAGAGGAATCTCCCTGTCCACTGCTTTAGTTGCCAGTAACCTCAACAGCCATATGTCAGAAAGTACAGGGGAGTCAAAAATTCTTGCCTCATCACAACCGGGAGATGCAGGGCTTACAATAACCACATTTTGATCCAGTCCAGTTGTTTTCTGTGTGTGTGTTCAGAGTTTGTAAAACTGGAAAAATGAAGATATTCAAGCTGTTTAACTTTCATTCCAGTTGGTTTTTATTGTTTTTCAGTTTGATGAGAACTTAAAAATTACCTTCCTTGTTTTTCAAACCCTGAGTCACACTTTTATCTTTTTGTTTCCATCTGCAAAAGGCCCAGTTTTTGTGATTGTATCTTAACTGCCTAAGTGAATACACAGAAAATTATATTACGTTAAATATACAATTATATGTGAAGACCATGGCTTAAGGGTATCAGACTGCTCTTTCAGTGAGAATTCCTAAAGGAAGTTCATATTGACAAATTTGTAAGATTGTCAAATTGCAGTATACACGAGTTTACGTGTCTCTGATTGCACTTCAGTGCTTTTTGAAAGGTGAGTTTGCACTTGGCAATGCCAAAGTCAGACTCTCAGTTTCACAGGAGATTGAAGATGAAATTGGAAATATTAAAGGCAAGCAAAATTAAAATCAACATTAGTCATATATGATGACAGAGTCAAATACCTCGAACCTGGCCTCTAACAATGTAAAATATCTGTTCTTTGCAATAAATATAGAAAAGAAGGCCTTCGGGATCAATTGGGCATTTATTTGCCTCAGTGTTTCTGGGAGCAAGGAAGTGTATGTATACTGTCCAGAGGAACTTGGGTGAATTTAGAAAAAAAGAAAAACAAAACCAAACCACAGACTTCTCCATTTTTAAGAAAAGGAAGTAGTATGACATCATCCTCGACTAAAATCTAGCCTGTTTATATCTCAGTTTGTTAGGTAATAGAATGCCTTTTCCCGAGTTATAAAATAATTAGGATGATTAAGTACAATTTTCTTCTGAATCTTGATTACCTCATTCATTCATTCATCCAACATATGTCTATTAAACACCTATTCTGTGCCAGGTCCTGGGAATACAATAGTGAATGGAGGAAAACATATAATTCCTGTCCTCAAGAAATTTGGACTTGATTTGGGAGAAGGGAAAGGAGGTGTAGTAAGTGCTAAAAAGGAGAGGCATATGGTGCCAAGTGAACCCAGAATAAAATGTCTATTCAGGGACTTCGCTGGTGGTGCAGTGGTTAAGAATCCGCCTGCCAATGCAGGAGACATGGGTTCGAGCCCTGGTCCAGGAAGATCCCACATGCCGCGGAGCAACTAAGCCCGTGCACCACAACTACTAAGCCTGTGCTCTAGAGCCCGAGAGCCACAACTACTGAGCCCGTGTGCCTAAAGCCCGTGCTCTGCAACAGGTGAAGCCACCGCAACGAGAAACACGTGCACTGCAACAAAGAGTAGCCCCCACTCGCCGCAACTAGAGAGAGCCCGCGGGCAGCAATGAAGACCCAACACAGGCAAAAATAAATAAATAAGTAAATAAATAAATTTATTTTTTTTAAAAAGTCTATTCAGGGAGGTCAGGGAAAGCTTGCCCATCAAGGAAGTCATGATTCACCCAAGGAAGACCAGGAGAGGGCTGGGTAGAAGGAAGGACAGAGGAAGGGAAGTGTGCCCCGGGGAAAGGGGGGAGGCTCTGTGTGGGAGGAACACAGGGGTGCATTCTAGGAATGTGGAGATCCTCTCATTGGGAGAGGAGAAACCCAAGGTTACAAGAGAGGAGGGGCTCAAGGCCCCTTCAAGGATCTCATTTCTATCCTCTGTCTCAAGAGCAGTGGGAAGCCATCAAATGATTTCAATAGAAGGGTTGGTATAATCAGGTTTGCCTTTTGAAAATTTGACTTTCGCTAGGTTTTGAGAAATTGAGTGAAAAGGCCCAGAATGGCCCTGATTGGGGGTGAGTGGCTGGGAGACTCCTGCTCAAGGGGTGGCGGTGGCATGGGCAGGGCCTGTGGAGGAAATGGAGAGAAACAGATTTTGAACTCAACTTTCCTCCTTTGCTCAAGTGGCTTTGGCAAGGAGGTTGGTGGGAAGGAAGATGCCCAACCCTGATGATTTCACCCCACTTCCTGCATCCTAAATTCAAGAGCTAGGAAGTGGTCTTTTCCTAAAAGTCAGCTTCTGTGCTGGGTGGAACAATGGTGACAAGACTTAACTTCCAGGATCAAGCAAAAGAACTCTCAGATTGACAGGGAAGATTTCAGGGGTTGGGTTTCCAGGGAGAGCTAGTTTGCCTTTACTCCCAGTAAGCCTGGCCACCTGCCTCTGCAAACAAGCTTTGTCTCAGATAAAGGAGTCTATTGTGTAACCTGCTGGAAGATCTCCTGACCAGAGAGAGGGCTGTACTGAATCTAACTCTTTGAGGGGGCTGGAAGTAGGATGAGCATATGAGTCAATATCCAGCCAAGACACATGGGAAAGAGACAGGGAGTTCTGTTAATAATTCAACTTTGAAACAGATGTACACTAGGATAGTTTGGGGGCAAACCTGGTCACCTTAGCAAGAAGGGAAAGTTGAAAGTTCGTCCTTTGCTCCCACCGATGTCCCCTTTTGCAGGGGAGGGGCTCAGAGTTCTGTCCCTTCACAGGCAGTGTGGAAGGCAAACTCTGGCACTTAGCTGACTCCCAGGCCACTTTTACTTTCACGCTTTCTGCCATACCTGATACATTCTGAAGATAACATTTCCCATTACCATTATCACTCTGTGATGGCTTATTGTTTATAATTGCTCACTCAGTCACCCCCCAGGAAGAAAGAGGCAGCTCAAAATGGGAGGCACCACCCAAGAGCCTATCAGAAATGCTGCCTCTTAGATGTACTGAAGCAGAATCTGCATTTTAACAATATTTTCAGGGGGTCCATGAGCACATTAAAGTTTGAGAGCAGACTTCTGGACTTCCACCTACAGTAAAATAAACATTTTACAATGTGATGGTTTAGGCATACACAACTCAAACAAAGTTTAATGAGGAAATACTGTTTTACTTGAAAAAAAAAAAAGTGCTCACAACTCAGATTTCAGCATCCACTCTTGGGTCGCCACTTGGAGTTTGAAAACCAGCTCTGAAGCACTTAGGAACAGCCCGAAGAGGGTTGTGGGGAAGGGGAGGATGCTGGTGGGGGTGCTTTGGAGAGCGCAGACACTCTCTGCGTTGAGTGACTTTCTGGAACGTGTGCACTTAGTGCTCCGTAGTCAGTCTTCGGAGCGGGAACGCGCGAGGCCGCTGAAAGTTTGCCAAAGCCCCGGAGGGGCCGGTCCCGGGGACGTGATTGGCAGCTGCGAGGGAGGGCGAGGACCGGGAGCCGAGACGGGGAGCAGGCTCGGGGCGGCGAGAGGTCCTGCCCAGCTGTTGGCGAGGAGTTTCCTGTTTCCCCCGCGGCGCCCGGGCGAAGTCGTGAGTCACTCGCGCGCCCGGCCCGACGACACTCCGCGCGCGCACCCGCCGGCCGGGCCGGCCTCCCGCGCAGCTCCCCTCGGCCGCCGGGCCCCCCGCGCCTCGCCCACCGCCACCCTCTGCGGCGCCACATCTGGCTGCACCGCTGCTCCGCGCGGGTCCGCAGGGCGCGGCGCGGAGGCGCGGCGTGCGCGCTCGGGCCGGTCTATGCGGAGCGGCGGGGGCTGCCATGGGCCGGGGGCTGCTTGGGGGCCTGTGGCCGCTGCACATCGTCCTGTGGACACGCATCGCCAGCACGATCCCGCCTCACGTTCCCAAGTCGGGTGAGTGGCCCCCGCCCGGGCTTGGCGCCTGGGTCCCCGGGGCCCCGCAGGGCTGCGCTTGACAGTCGGCCCGGGAGGCGGGCGGAAGCCGGGACGTGGCCCCGGTGCCCGCGCCCCAGCACCCTGCGCTGGGACGGGTACGTTTTTCTTTCCAAAGACCAGGAAAGTGGTCTCGGCGGGGGCGCGGGGCGCGCCCGGCCCCCTTTGTGCGGGCAGGAAGGGCGCTGCGTCCCGGGCCGCCCCCACCCCCGGAAAGGGAAGTTTGAGAAGTTGGTGATCGGCGGAGGCAGGACGCGGCCCGGGCGGCCTCCGAGCGAGCGGCGGGCACACCTGGTCCCCGGCCCGGGATCGCCCAGTGCCCCGAAAGGGCAGGGCCCCCATCCTCAGCTCTTGCCCAGGGCCACATGCCCGCGGACCGGCTTTTTGGCCCAGAGTTGCTGTAGCAAAGTTTCAAGGAGAAAAGCGATTGCCAAAGGAAACTTGTCTCGCTCCACTGCGGGCTGGCGTGGATGCGGCAGGGAGTGGGGCTTGTCAGGTGGAAGGCGGAGTATTTACTGAGTGCCTGCTAGGCGCTAGGTGCTGGAGATGTTGCCTGGAGCAGGACAGCCCCGTCTTGCGGGCTTGAAGGTTCTGTGCAATTGTTTGGTGGAAATGAAACGGAAGGGTTAAAATCGTAAATCCCCCTGCCCACCTGATCTTGGTGTCTAGGAGGTTTTGAGGGGAGAAAAATGCAGGAATTGAACTCTTAAGTATTTGTTATGGAAAGTACCGAACCCCTGAGACCTTAAAAGTTAGAAATTTTGTTAGCTCTTTGCTACAGAACTGAGAACCTGCATCTGGGTTCTGGTAATGGAGTCTTTGGAGTTTTGGGACCTTTCTGGGCCTCAGTCTCCTCATCTGTGAAAGGACATGGTTAGATTTGGATCATTTTACATTCCCTTCATCTTTAACATCTTTTGTTTCTCTACTCCTTTTTGGTAACTTGGAGATGCCTTGTGTGGATTTGGGAGGATCTGACACTCCCCGTCACTCTGAGGCACACATTCTGTTTACCAAGGGCCAGGGGCAGACTTAACCTTTGGTCTTGTCTAAAAGAAATATGGACCAGTTTCTACATGGGACATTTCACAGTTCTTGAAGTGGATTGAAAAATTTTAAAAGTTATATTTTTTTTACTGAAGGTGGCATGGAGATGGGAGTTTTTAAGATAATGAGGAAAGACTATTGTAAACAAAAAAATCCGACACAGATTTGAGTTCTACAGTTTAATAAAGTTCCACTGTTCCATCCTTGGATGTTTTCTTACTTTGCAGTACCAGAATGTTCGACTCTGATTATACACCAAACTCTTAAGAACTGAGTTATATTTTGCTAATATTTTAAACGGCACCCTTAATTTTCAGTGTACCTTAAAAATCGTTAAAACTTTTGTTTCAGATTACGAAAGAAGGAAATTAGTGGGCCCTGATTCTGTTAGTCTTTGCTTAGGAGGATAAGATTTATGATTTGCAAATTCCAGACTCAGTAGTTCATGAGTCAGGCTCAGTTCATCTGTATACACACTTTTAAACAATTAGCTTAAAAGCCAACTGGCTTTTTATTTGGGCTTTTAGACAGTATTACAAAACCCACAGATTTCATATTTTTATGGAATTAAAGCCACAAAATGGTTGAACTAAGGAATCATTTTGGATTGGTATTCATGTGAAATTACATTTTAAAGATAGTTGAAGGTCAAAGGTAGCTATAATGGAGGTGGGAAACCTAATTCCACTTGCATTTAATTTTCTATGGAAGTAAATGGTTTCAGGATTTTCCTAACGTAATTGGTAATCTGTCACTACATTTTTCAAAATATCTTAATGCATGGTAAGATAAGAGGAAATGAGATTGTTCACAGCCTTCTCTTTGGTTACTTAAAAAATCCATCTTATATTTAGTATATTGACAAGTGAGCCAAGGACTTCAGTATAAGAGCAAACTTCACTAAGGTACATACTTAAAGGTATTTTAGTTTTTGTTTTTGACTTAGAAGATTCACTCTTCCTAAATGCCTGAAATTAAGTAATTGCTCTTTGGGGGAAAACTTTAAATGTTTGAAAACTCTTCAGATCTGAAAAATATAACTTTTGCTTTTCAAATACCTAACAGGAGATCCTTGTTGAGGACTCACTGTTGGTAAAAGTGTTGTAGAGATAAATTTCTTTCCCCAAATCACTGCTGATTTTGTCAGGGTTCTGGAAACTGCTAGGTCCAGAATTTGATCTTTGGTCTATTTGCTTTTGTTCCCAGAAAGCACATGTTTCACCTCTAGGCCATTTATTTTTAACTAGTTATGGTTTCTATAAGATACTCATCACATTTTGGATTCCTTGCCTTTATTTATTTATTTATTTATTTTTGGCCACATTGGGTCTTCGTTGCTGCGCGTGGGCTTTATCTAGTTGTGGCAAGTGCGGGGGCTACTCTCTGTTGTGGTGTGCAGGCTTCTCATTGCGGTGGCTTCTCTTGTGGAGCACGGGCTCTAGGCGGGCGGGCTTCAGTAGTTGTGGCACGCGGGCTCAGTAGTTGTGGCACACGGGCTTAGTTGCTCCGCGGCACGTGGGATCTTCCTGGACCAGGGCTTGAACCCATGTCCCCTGCATTGGCAGGCGGATTCTTAACCACTGTGCCACCAGGGAAGTCCCTCCTTGCCTTTTTTTCAAGGTAGCACCCCACCTTGAAATGATGAGTCCTCATTGCTGTCTGTGGAGCCAGCATACCTGCTACATGGTCTGCATTTCAGTTTTCAACACAACTTTAAAAAATTTTCTTTTTTTTAACCATATTTTTCCAATTAAGAATGACACTTCATTGGTGCCATTGCAGAAAGTGACCATTACCCATTCTTTCTTCTCAACAGTATCTATGGAATGTCACTTTTTGCCAGGCAGGAGGCTCAGACCTGGAAACAGTATTCTGAGTGAATAAGACAGGTCTGGTCTTTGCCTCCATTGAGTCTAACATATGGGGGGTGTGTTGAGGCCCAGAGAAGGATGTATATTTTAACCCTGTGTACTTGGAAGCATTATTGACTCTAGACCCCTTTGTCAAAAGCCCACTCTGTTGGGTGTTGAGTGTTTCCTTCCATTCCCTCCACTGTCCCTCTGAACGTGTTTTTCATTGATCTATTGTTTTCTGTGCCTGCCTTATTCCGGGCCCCCAGTTGGGCCACCTCACTTTTGTTCAAGCTGCTGTCTGTCTGGAACTCCTGCTACCCTGGATAATTTAGATTCATCTTTTAAGACTTGACTTAAGTGTCATTCTTAAGCAAACCTGCTTTCAACGCCCTGGGTGGAGCTATAGGTTCCCTCCTCCTGGGGACAGGCCTCTCTTTTCGCTGCTAACAATAGTAAGGCAGAATTATGATGAGACTCCCTTACCCATTCTCTCAAAGGCACTGGGTTTGATGAGACTCCCTTACCCATTCTCTCAAAGGCACTGGGTTTGTCCCACTCATTTCTCTGTCTGCAGGGTCTGTGGCAGTGCCTGGCATATCACTTAGCACCCAGGAAATGCTGAGCTGAACCTCCATTCATCCTCCTAGAGGCACTGCAAGTCAGTCGAGCATTTCCACAACCAGACAGTCACTATTTATTGGGTGTTTGGTCTGAATGGTAAAATCTTTATTGAGAATAGTTTAGCTTTGATCTCAATCGGCAATTTGGCTGTTTTATACTGTGTTGTTGGTTCTTTTATTCTGATGACCTATGGAAAAAGATGACAAACATGTCAGCTTCTGACAGACATGATGGAAAGCTGCTAGAAGTTTTCATCCAACCTCTTTAGTTGTACACTTGAATTCATGTAGGGCATTCAAAGCCATTGCAAAACTTTTTCAGTCTTACCAAAGACATTTGCCAGTGAATACTGAATCTTCTCTCTCTCTCTTTTTTTTTCTAGAAGGTTGTTGAAATGAGACTTTCATTAAAAATGAAGTGCCGAAATCTAAACTTAGCTTTGAAGTTTCTTTTTTCATCAGGGTCTTCTGTTTTGGTTTATAAGCAGTGAAGTGAGTTGGTCTAAGGGAAGTGCAGCCCTGGGGCAGCTGCTATCTGCAGAAGAGCAGTGTGGCTATTATTTAGGTCTGATGCAAACCACCGAAACAGTTTAAAATAGGGTGTGGAGGAAAAGTGCTTCCTGGCTACAGCATGGCATTATTTAGCCAATTTCCACAGAAAAGCATAACTCTGTCACCTTGTTGGCTTCTGCCCTCGGAGGCCTTCTGTACAGCTTCAGCAGATTAACTCATGATTTTCAGTAGAAATGATTTAGCAGATAGGTATTAGCAGCAAGAATGCTCACCATTTGTTTTGCACTCCTTCTTTCCCTTGTAATATGTTGCTTCCTACCTACTTGTGGCTTCTGACCAAGGTGGGATAACGATGATTCTCCTTCTTGCCTGGCATGTCATGAGGGTTGGGAAGCCAAGCAGGGTAAGTTGGCTCATCTCAAGGACACGTGGGGAGAAGGGAGAAGTAACATTTGAGAACCTGTTCTGAGCCAGCCGCCTGACATTATTATCTAATTTAATCCTCAGAAGAAACCGACAAGATAATTTTCATTACCTTTATTTTATAAATGGAGAAGATAGAGTCTGCACAAAGCAACTTGACGTTTGCCTCTTTGTGTGTGTGTGTGTGTGTGTGTGTGTGTGTGTGTGTGTGTGTGTGTGTTTTCTAACCTTGTCTTCCTTGTGTTCTGCTCGGCCCTTTTCCCTGGTATATCTGTGTGTATGTGTGTTGGGATGGAAGTTAGGGAGTGAGTAAAGGGATATCGTATTCAAGAAAAGGGAACTTACCATCTAATAGCCATTCAATGCCCCTGAGGTCATGATTTGCTTTGCTTGCATGATCTACCTCCTTCCTGATTGTCATTGTCCTACCGAAAATCAGGATAGGGTAGAGTCTCTTTGACCAAGAAAACTCTGCTGTTCCTAGTCTGATAATTGCGTCTTGGTGGTGGGACCCACTGCCGGTGACCTGTGCCTTGACCATTGACAGCAGCTGGACATGCGCTGTTTTCAGAGATATATACTGGCAACCCCAGATTCCAGGCATGTAGGACCAGCGTCTGTGTACAGACCTCGAACAGCTGCTGGGGAGGGTGGGAAGAGTAGAATTTATCCAGTATCACAAGGGGGATGATTTTGAAGAGTAGAATTTATCCAGTATCACAAAGGGGGATGATTTGACTTTTAGAAAACTTGTAGGTGGTTAATATTCTTCTCCTCCCAAAAGGATCTGTCTCTTATTTGCCATCATCAGCTTTTTAGGTCTTGGCACTCAACATGGAGCAACTGCCTCCTTGCCTGTGGTCCATTTAGGATCTCCTGCTTGGCCTCTTTAGGGTTTCCTAGCGTCTGTGTTTTGTTCGCAGGGCTGAAGCTGTAGATCATTAGAATGGACTTAGCTCAGGGCAACTGCATGTGATGGGTGAGATTGTATCTGGGGAAGGTTGCCTGCTCTCAAGATAAGCGGCTGTTTTTTATTTTTGCTCTTTTCTGATGAGATATCCCCCCCCCCCCCAATTTTTCTGCTCAGTTAAAATATAGGCCTAGTGTACGAGCAAACGGAGCCTCTGCCCTGGGATTTAGAGGGCACTGCTTTTATTGTTCTCTGTTCAGCCCCTGTTATGGGGTGAGGAGACTCCTGGGCCTCTGAGTCCAGAGTCTCCCCTTTATAGATCAGTTTCAGGTACCTGGAAACCCAAAATATGCTGTTCCGATGGCTGTGGACCAACTTTTACAGCCTACATAGACCTTTGGACCCATCTTCCTGAGGGCCTTTGTAGCCACTGGTCTATGGGCCTGAGGGGTGGCGAAGGGACAGCCGTGTATGTGTGGGGTGTGGGGGGGGTGTGAGTGTTAAAACTTGGGTGTTTTACATGTCACAAGGTCCCTCTTGGTGCCAGATGAAGCAGCCAGTGGAAAGAGGAAGGTAGATTGTTGGCCGGGTTTGGGACAGTGTTTCCCCAGTTCCAGGGCTGGTCTCTGAGCAGGTCAAGAGTTTGAAGTTGAACTTGGTCTTTTCTAAGATGTTATGGAGGTGCATTTGTCAATCAAGGTAGAAGGATAAAACCTACTTTATCGAACGGTTGGTCAGTGTGATTTATAACTTTCAATATTCTGACCTGTGGTCTGTGGGCCACCATTTGTCCCCCCGCCCTGGGTCTTCCAACACTGGAGATTGATCTGCACCAACAACACACCTTTGCAGAGGTGTTAGGTACAAAATTAGTTATTGTTGATTATATCATATTTTCCCTGGAGTAGAGAAATTGCTCATTAATGAAAAAGCTAAGAGTTTGGCTGTAATCATAGTGGTGTATTTCCTTGGGGAAATTCAGTTTTTCATGGCTTGTCTTTTCCTGCAGGAAACTTCAGCTATATTCATTTGACTTGTTCTATCCAGGATTTCACTTACACAGTTTCTTTCTTTTCCCAGTGCCTTGGTTGCATTTCCTCTGGGTATTGGGAACATGAGGCCTCCTCAAGCCTTCTTAAGGCCTTCTCAAGCCTTTTTAAGGAAACAAGAATATCAGAACAGATAAAGAAGTAAAAAGCTGTTAAGATACTATACAAGGTATAGGATTGTGAAAACTGCGTTGCAGGGAGCTGGGGGCTTGGCAGAACAGCCATGAGTGTCTTTGAAGGAAAATACAGAGTCAGGTTCGTATTTTCAATATTTGCCACTTTATCTGTTAAAGTTGTAAATCGTCATGGAGGATTTATTGGCTGTGGCAGGAAATTCACTCTGCTGCTCTGTGGATGCCTGCTGGTGATCCTAAAACTCTGCAGAACTTGCCTATGGAAGGAGACGACAGTGGCTCATGCCGCTCTGAATGGTGTTAATATCTCGAGGAAGCTTCACTCGAGAGATTTTGTGGGCAGATTTCCTGATAATGCATAGTAATGATTGTAGCTGCACTAACTGCTGCTGCCTGGACCATGTTGAGCGCTTCACGTGTATTATTTAACCTCCAAACAACTCTACAAGGTCGGCTTTATGATGCTTATTGTAAGTCCTCTAGAGATCAGGGAAATTAAGGCCACTCAATTAGCAAATGATTAGGCTGGGGTTGAACCCGAGATGGTCTGGTTTGGGGACCTAGACCCTAAGTGCTAGGCTCTACTGGACCAGGCCGCCTCGATTGATACAAACCACTTCTCCATTATAGCGTGGGTGCTGGGAGACTCTAGGGGTTAAGAGAAATAATGGTGAGATCCAACATTTTTCTAAGGCTTTGGTGTTTTTCATATGTTATCCCATGTAATTTCTTTAGGTAAATAAAGTAACATTTGATGCATACACCAGGTGGTCAAATGTTAGGCCTGTCTTGTGATCTTGATGGAAAAATGAAGTATACACATCAGGTGATACAGTCCTGGCTGAATCATGCCATAGTTATGCCATCAAGGAATTTAGTAGGTATTCTGAATAGAACAGGCACTTTATTCGGAAGAATTGGGGGAATTCAAGGATGCATAAGTAGGTGGGGGTTATATATGGTGTGCCAATGTGGATTTACCATGATGTGGATGGAACCTCAAGGCTTCTTCCTGCTGCAGGCCCCCCTTCTGGCTCTGGGAGGGGCCCTGGCAATGTGGTTAATGAGTGTTATCAAGGTAGAGAATATTTAAGATATCTTGCGATGCCCTGAATATTACAGCTCACCTGTAAAAGCAACTTCATAGGGGTTTTCCCAAATTTAGAGGCAACCCAAAACATTTATATGACATTACTTATAATGAGTTATGAAGCTGGAAAAAACTTCCAAGTTATCTCAAGAATAAATTTACAAATTCTGATCAACAGTTCTAGAGGAAAGATTGAATTATTTTAAATTTTCTCTAAAGAGAATATCATGAAATATCATTGGTAGAGGTGATCAAAGAGAATGTAACCAAAAAATGTAGCAATAGTATTTCAGAGGTGTATCAGGCAGTTAATTAATAAAAATATTTTTCTTTTAACTTTTATATTTGTGGTATCTGCAGCTTCTTAAAATTTGTAATGTGTAAGATGCCACTCTAAATATTCTCTTTCATACCTAAATTTCTATTCTTAATTTTTATATTCTTTTTCTTAATGAGTGCCCCTGAAATTTATAAGCTTCGACTTCCACAAGACCTGACTACATGCCTAATGGCGGGATTTGCTGGTTGGCTTAGAAAATAAATTCAAAGTCCTCCTCACCCCCAACCCCATCCAAATACTCTGGAGTCTGCATTGTTACATCACCAAACCAAAGCGTTTTTTTCCCTAGTCTCTTCATCATTTTCCTAGTTTAGAGGCCCCATACCAAACAGAAGAGAAGTTGCAGCTATGTAATTATCGCAAAACCTTGATCTTGAATGATCTAATCCAGCTCTGACCCTTAGTTTGAGATTAAGAATCTGCCTCGGAGACAGCTGGTGAAGATTAAACCCTGTCATACTGGCAGTCAAGGTGTCTGGGGGACCTGGTTACCTCCTTTGGTCTCCCTGGGTCTCATTTTTCTTCTGTGTATAGTGACAAGCACTGAACTAGATGAGATTTTTAGCTTTTTATGTTCCAAAATGTTTCATTCTGGATGTTAGTAAAGCAAATCATTGTTGTTGGCTTAGAAAGCATAATCCTTAGCTAATCAAAAATAGAAAACTATCGAACGTCATCACAGGTTGGAACTAACAAATACCACAAACATCCAATTGGAGTTTGTTGGAGACAACTGCTGTTTAAAAAAGAAACAGAAGCCACGTTTATTTTGAAATGTCCCTAGTGCAGGTGCCTGAGCAGACATCCTCACTAAAGAGCATGTTTACTGCAGCTCCCACTTTCTCCTTGCTGAAGAAAGGCTGTCTTGGTTTGGGTGGGAATACCATTTCTCTCTGGTTAATTGCAGTGTTTGCATCCTCTCCTTTCTTTGAGCTGGTGAGAATGTCTGTGAAGCGTTTTCCTAAGTTAGAGAATTATGAAATGCTTTGCTATGTCTAGGAAAAGAGAGAAAGCCCTAAAGGAGCTTCTGTGTTTTTTTGGGAAAAGAAAGGAAACTTGTCTGAGTATAGTCTTGTCTTGCCTTTCAAATATTTCTCCACCTCTTTTCTTAAAATATTCTCAGAAAAGACAGAATTTGCTCCAGATTGGCAGTTTTCAGACTGCTGTTTTAGGCAGGGGAGTAGCTGTGAGTCCTATAGTCGCATTTCTGTATGGTCAGCAGTGGAGGAATCTTCTAACTATTGCTTTGAATGACGGTCTTGTTACAGCTCACGTTTATGTTTTATTCTCTAAAACCCATAGTATTAGGCAAAAAAAAAAAAAAAAAGAGAGAAAGACCATATGTGAAAAGGGACAAAAACACCCAAAAGTAACATTTTGTATTCACTATTCTGGAATCCCTTGAAGTTCATTGTTCGTAAAAATACTTTCTAACACTCTCAACACATCCTGGGCACACTACTTTCATTCTTATAATTTCTTTCTTGTCACCTCTTATTTATTCTAATCAGCAGCGGGCCAGCCAGCCTTTTCCTCTGTTGCCCTCTTCTGTTTTCCATCCCCTCCCCTTGCAGCCCTGCTGGCTCTACTTTCTCACTCTCCAGGAGCCTCACTCTCCTTTTCACATCTACTTTTTATGACTTACAGTATGCCTTGAGGCCCGAATCTTGAGCTCAAAAATGATGCCTTTCTACCATGCCCTGATAACAGCAACTAAAGATGCTCCGGTACTTTACTACTCAAAGGGTGGTCCAGCCGCCAGCAGGATCAGCATCACTGAGGGTTATGGGAAATGCAGAATGTTGGGCCCCTCCCCAGACCTACTGCACTGAATCTGCATTTTAACAAGACCCCCAAGTGATTCGTGTGTGCATCGAAGTTTGAGAAGCACTGTTGTAACAGCATGAAAACCTTTCCACAGGGGTGTCAAGTGCAGAGATTTCAGTGTGTCAGATCAGACTTGTTTCTGTCACTGAGGAAGAGGATAGCTGCCCATTTTATGAAGGTGCTTCGATTCCTCCTCAGCTACAGGGCCCATTTTAACTGGGGGTAAGTAATGCTCTAAGGCTAGCAGGAGAGAGATTTGCTGAGGGCAAGTCAGTTAATGAGTGGGTTTTAACCCGGCTCTCTTCCCAAAGCATCCTTCTTGGCTGCTTCCTCCACTGACTGTGCCTTGACCACCAAGTATAGCTCCCAGGAATCCTTTCCTCTGCTGAACTCACACCATTCATCATGTTTACTCCTTAGGTGTTTAATCACAGACCACCTTGACACCTGTAGGCCTTAAATCTGTTTGGAGCTATTACACCTAGGCATTGCTTAAAATATGTCGCACTCCCTTGTATACAAATGATGTCTCCAATAAATTACTGAATTAATGTCAGGTTTTTCAGGAAGTGGTTCTACTTTTAAACATTAAAAAATCTTCTTTTGTCTTGAGAAGGTTATTTGGTCAGTGCTCAGTGAGGACTCAATTTTTCTTGAATCTTTCAACATTAATTTTAGACTGTTCTGAGAGCCCCACGGCTGGCTTTCTCACTGATGAGCTTCTGTATTTTACTCAACATAAGGCCATGTTTGCCCCTCAGTTACTTTTGTCTTCAAGAATTATGGGTCCCTGTCAGTTGCAACAACCGGTTCTCACAACTACTTTCTGATTTTTCCAAATAATTTTATTTTCTGACTTTTTTTTTTCTTTTGACATCTTACTTGGCAAAAAACAAAGACAGAAAACACTTCCCATTGCAACCTGGTCTCATGTTGCTTCCTGTTCCATCAGATCTCAACTTATTTATCAGAATAACTTTCAAATTTTAATACCTAGAGTCTCTTAATCAGACATTATTTACAACAGGAACACAGTTACAGGAAATGCATTTTTGCTCTTAAATTATGCTACCACAGTGCAAGTCTGAACTCCTGTTTTCTGTCATCTGTAAGAATCTCCTCGTTGGTTTCTGCCCACGGACACCCTTCATCTCTTCAATACATAATACGTCGCCATCAGTTAACTGTGCCCCTCAGGTGTCATGTTGAATAGGTGACCTGCTGGAAGCCTTCTGTGGATCCTCTCCATGGATCCTAGGTGATTGCGTGGCCCTTGCTTCCTTTTTGAGGTCAGGGCTGCATCCCTGGCTCCTAGGACACAGAGAAGGACCCCAGCATAAGTTAGATCACCGGAGGCCTGGATGGTGCCAGCCTCTCCCCCAGCCCCCTTTCTGACCTCGTGCATCCTCAGGCCCTGGTTTTACTCAGCTTTTCTAACCTGTGACCCTTCTGCTCCCCACAATTTTCCCATTCTCTCTTCATGCCCTACAGCACCTTTGTTCCTTTGAACCAACGCTTGGCCGAACCCCACTTCTTCTGTCAGGTCTGCAGTTGGATTTGTCCTATTTCTCCCCTTCACAGCCTCTCCATCAGGCCTGGCTTCCTCTCGGGCGGCCCTGGTGGGAAGCTCCCTGTGGCTGGACGTGTGTGTGTTTTAACTCCCTTCCTAGAAGGAAAGCTCTTTGAGGGAGAACAGTCTGTCTGATTCTTCCCTGGCGCTCAGCATGCATTGTCACTAAAAATTGTTGCTGTTTGGAATTCGTTGCTTTTAAAGGCCAGGGACAGTGCTTATAAATCCAACATGGCGGTGACAAGATTTTTTTTTTTTTTTTTTTTTGCTAGACTGCCTGCCTTTCCCCCAAGTGTGTCGTCAAGGGCTTTGTTATTTATAGACACGTGTGGTGGTATGTGAGAGAACCATGGGCTTGTGGGAAATCTCGAACGTTCTGATTTGTGTAAGTTGTTCTTTACAGTGGAGGTTTTCTGTGTGTTCAGCCTTTATTTTCTGTGAATTCAGGGGAGCTGCAGTCTGGGGGTGTGGAGGGCTGTTGTTTTTCCATCCATCACAGCCTGCCTTTGATTCATTTATGTTCTTGTGTGCGTCTTTTAGAGGGCTCAATGTGTTATGGCCACAGAGGCCAGGAAAAGTCAGAAAGCAAATCATACCACCTGACTTGGGACGGTTTTTTTTGTTTTGTTTTGTTTTTTGGGTTTTTATTGCCAGTCCTGCCTTTCATTTTCTGACTCGTAGGTTATCTCCTGTGTTGGGATGGCTGGAGAAGGGGCCGTTGAATAGAGGGGTATTGGGGCAGTGGAGAGCGGCTGAAGACATCTTTCCACCTGCCTGATGCAAAACATCCCATATACAGGGGGACTCCTGGTTGCACTTTTGGGAAAGCCCTGGTAAAACAGCGCGTGCTCAGGAGACTTAGGTAGGAAGGCTGCCTTAGATGGGCGCTTAATACGGATGGGTCTCCAAAGAAGGCCTGGAAGGTCTCAGCACCTCCATCACTGTGGTCTCCACAGCCCCCTGCTGTCTAGACTCCATCGCTAGTGTGCTTCCTGGGTCAGCACGGCTTCCAGACACGTCTCCTCTCCTTTCCAGCTGAGTCATCACCCCTGAACCCTCCTCTGTGGAAATTCTGGGGCAGACTTCATAAAATTATGTAGACATGCATTAGCAATGCCCTCTCTGCTTTATCCATGGGGGAAAAGGAGGCGAAATAAGAAATTTGTGTCTTAATATTTCTGTGGCACTGACTAGGCAGAGAATACATTGTTTCTGAATTTTATTTTATTAATTTTTTTATACAGCAGGTTCTTTTTAGTTATCTATTTTACACACATCAGTGTATACATGTCAGTCCCAATCTCCCAATTCATCCCACCACCACCCCTACCCTACCACTTTGCCCACTTTGTGTCTATACGTTTGTTCTCTACATCTGTGTCGGCAGACAATACTTTTAATTTGATGTACTGTTGGTGAGCTCTCAAAACTGTTGAAAACATGAATCTTCCAAGATTTTGATGGTGGTGTTGGTGGGGATGTTTGTGGCAATTATAGAATCACTTACATTTATTCAGCACTTTGCAAAGCAGTTTGTCAAACTCAGAGTGTTTCCTGTTACCAGTTTGTGAATGAAATGTGTCTTGTGTCTTCAGGGCCCAGGAGGGAATCTGGTTTCTTAACAGTTCAGTGGTTACTTCTTGAATAACTGTTGGAGCTCCAACGAACTTGAACCCCCTCTGCTCTAAGCCTACTGGCTTTGCTTTTCTTTTGTGTAAAAGCAATGGACTGAATGTTAGGTGTCTGTGTTACTTGTGTTCTGCCAGTCAAAGCAGTTTTGTTCTTCTCTGTATGTCTTTATTTATACATTTAGCTTTAGGTTCTGGAAAATGAAGCCCCAGACAATACCTGACCTCTGATACAATGGTCTGTTTTGATGATGACCCATACTCTAAAATAATTTATGTTCAGGAGAGTTTTTGGAGCAAACCCCTGAAAAGTCTTGGCACTTTTCTTAAATCATCTTCCCAGTTTACACAAGAAGCCCATGGAAGCAGACATGGCCATCATGCTTTCTCAGTTGAAGTTATAAGAAAACCAAGAGATGAGGGTGGATAGTTGAGGATTGTGCTGGTTGAAAGCAGCCGCATAAACCTCAGGACACTATGGGCTTGCGTGCCTTTTATCAGCAGTGACCAGGGCTGCAGTGGAAGGACCCTATTTCAGCGAACATTTCTGCCAACCACCCTCTGGTGCATATCTCTTGGGAACGTATACTGTGTCTTTCATTGTTAAAATAGCCGTTAAATGAAAATTAAAAGCACAACAAATGTTGTAAAACTAGTCATTTACTTGCTTGTCCAGGCAGATGGAAAACTAGTGCCAGGGAAACAGAAAAGAGAAGTGATTTGAATAACTTTACTATAATTGAGACTGATGGGGGAAAGAACACCAGTGGAAAAAATCTAGTCAGATAACTTTGAAGAAAACATATTGACCATGTCTGATTATAATAGTTTTTTAATAATCCCATACGTTCATAGAGTGCTTTGTTACCTGTAAAACACTTTCCCTTGCCTGTCACCTGTAACCTTGGAAACAACCCTCTGAGATGAGTCTAGTAATCCCATTTGACATACATGGAAACGGAGGCCCAGAAAGGCATCATAAAGTACCATTTGTCTTTTCATCATTTTACTGTTTTTAGTCATTGTATTCCCTCGCCGCTTAATTTCTAAGTAAATATAAGATCAAAACTCTGGTCCCATTGTGTTTTTATGTTTCCGTAACTGAATTGCAAAAGAGGGGATGGAAGGGTTGGCATCAGAAGCCTCGTTGTTTTGCCTTGAACCTGAGAAGCCGCATTTAGGACTGGAGCATAACCTTCTGCCAGACATTTCTTTGAGGGTTTTGTCCACCAGTCTTTCTGGAGTTCAGACTATGTCGTGAGTCATTTTCTTTTCCCCCTTTTCTTGTGGGGACAGTTTCTCTTTTAAACACCATGCGGTCTGCTTTCTGAGGGTCATGTCACCATTGTCAGGAGGCAGATGTTGCCATTTATAAAAACCTGTGGCCATTGCCCCAGTCCTGTAGGTTTGCTCTTCCCCAGAGCTTCGAGGTGCATGACATGGTCAGGGATATGGGGGTCTTTATGTAGGAAGGCCCAGAGGTCAAGGACTGTCTGGGGTTCCTTCACAGATCTTCTTAAAGATGGATGTCTGAAAAGGATGGAGGGGACAACAGGATTGTGTAGACTGGCAGAACACGAGTGACATTAGACATGTAATGTTTAGTCAAATTGCTTTGATATTAAAGAAGTTATACCTTGAGGAGTAGCGAAGACTGTGCCTGTGACTGTGACATTTTGAAAGTATTTGGTAAAAAAATGACCTCTTGGCAGAAGCATTATTCAGGCTGCCAGCACGCAAAGCTAATTTAGATTCCTGCTTCCTGCACCGTGCTCTATATAAACGTTATTTTCCCCACAACATAGAAAAAGAAGTTGGGTTGTGTTGTTGTTTTAATTAATTTCGGTTAAGGAAACGCATTAAAGCAGCCCCGTCTGTCACATGGACCTCTTTTTCTCCCCCACCAGATCCATCAGGATGACTTCCTGGACTCAGGACCACAGATCATTCTGATCCTTCCTCCTCAGTGAATGTTTCCTAGAACAGATGAGCTTCTTTACATAATGACTGGGTTCATGAATTTATATTAAAATTGGAGAGATTGTCTTCAAACTATAATACATTTCAGTGTTGCCTTTTATGCACTTTCTTTTTTAAAGGGATTTTGTAGTAAATCCTCTGGAATAATACCTTTTATATAATCCTTTTTAAAAATTATTGTTTTTACATACTGATTCCTGTGAATGCAAATGTAATTGTACTAAGGAAAATACTCACATCTTGAACATTTCAGAAATGATCCTTCTTTAGACCTATCTTATAGATGCTGCTCAATGTATGTTTGTTTAAATAGAATGAAAAAGAAAAACATCACAGACCAGGAAGAGAAATTACATTGCAGGAACATATTGACTTAAAACTTATCTTTTTTGTGTGTTTTATCTACTTAGCTTTGTGATTTTCTGAAGGAAAGGCTTATCTACAACTGTTAACTCTGATCTAAGGAACTGTGTATCTTATTAACTTCTTTGCTAGTTTCTCTAAAGGGAGATAAACTTTCTCACGTTTGTCTCCTTGAACTCGCTATTCATTTTGCCTCCTGGGGTCAGAACACTTGAGAAATTCAGCTTTCTCAGGAAGCCTGCTGCTCAGATCTTTCAAACAGACCTTCCTTTAAGCTTATTGTCCCCTTGGTGATTGGCAGAGGATTTCCACCCTTTAAATGATAGTAAATTGTAAAATCTGTGCTTAAAAATTAATCTAAAAATGATCTTCCTGGAAGGAATTTGTACAATAGCAAACGAATGCCTTGGGGCCATTGTGTTTATGATTCGTGCCTCATCCCAAAAAGATTTTTTATGAGTCACATAAGATTGCTTGGGTTGGACTTGACCCTACCTGTATACATTTATAATAAGGTACAGTATTAATGCAGTCTGTGATTTTCCTAACAGAAGGCCAAGTGGGGAAACATGGCTGGTAGGCCTGGCACCTCTATCCGGTACTGCCATGCCTCCATCTCTACGCCCTAAGTTTGTCCCCAGTGAGTTCTTCACTCCATATAGAATAAATCCTCCCTGAACGGTATTTATTTTTTTAATTCTGGCTGCGCATTAGAATCATCTAAGGAGCTTTTAGATGCCTGAGCCAAACCCCTAAAAGTTCCAATTCATTTGCCGTGGGGTCGGGCCCTGGCATCAGCATTGTTTCAAAAGATCCCCAGATGATTCTCATGTGGAACCCACTCAGCTAGGTTACAAATGGAGAATTTGATCAAGAGACTTACTTGATGTCTCCTAGCAAAGAAGTACCATTTTTTAGGTTCAAAAGCTCACGTCTTCTGCCTTTAAATCCTGTATAACAAGAGCAAGGTTTTGTTATAGAGCTGTAGGAGAATCAAAATCCCTTTACTTCTGGAAACTCACCTGCAGAGTGCGGTAAATACAGGCCTACCTCACCATAAAGGTGGTTAAAAGTCAAGGCCAAAGGAGGCAGAACTCTCTGGGTTGGGTTGGAGATTGATGACCTTCCAAAGGGGGAAATGGTTGAGCTGCATCTGAAGGGCTGAGTACCACTCAGTGGCACCACTGTCCATTTGTTAGCCAGGGTCACGCTTCTGCGTTTGCTGCAAGGAAACAGGGGAAGCTGGGAAGACGCCTGCCTGTGATGTGTGCCCACCGAACACACAGAGGCCGTCCTCCAGCTCCCCGACGGCAGCCAAGGTGGGCATCAGCCTGTTGTGGACACCAGGCCTCCTTGGAGAAGCCATTCTCCTGGTCACAGTCAAGCTCACAGCTGCTGGCAGAGGCACTGAACTCTTTCCGGGGCCTGGGCAGGCACCTTGGGGGTGATCCCTTGGCCTTGCACAAGTAGATCTTGGGAGAAGGTAGAAATGCCAGGGGTGAGGAAGGCAGAAGGCGTTAACATATCAAAGGGTTTCTGATAATGAGTTTTTTAGCAGAAAGATAATCAGATTATGGGGGCCTTCAATGCTAGGCCATGTTGTTTAGGCTTAATTCTCCAGTCACTAGCAAATCATAAGTAGGGGCATGTCATCCTAAAACCATTGCAAGGCCAGGAGTGTGTGATGTTCAGGCAGTGGACCCCTTTCTTCTTTTCCCATCAGGCTTCTGCAATAAGCAGAAGGCAGGGGAGCCTGTCACAACCTCCCTACGCATCAAGTCAGCTCCTGGACCCTTATTTCTGACCCCATGGTGGGGATAGGGTTCCACCAGCAGTAGCATTTCATGATTTTTAAAAAATATATATTTTTAAAAAATTTATTGAAGTATAGTTGATATACAGTGTTGTGTAATTTCTGCTACACAGCAGAGCGATTCAGTTATCATGTACATATTATTTTTTATATTCTTTTTCATTATGGTTTATCACAGGGTATTGAATATAGTTCCCTGTGCTATACAGTAGGACGTTGTTGTCTATCCATTCTATATGTAATTATTTGCCTCTACTAACTCCAAACTCCCAATCCTTCCCTTCCCCAAACACTTCATGATTTTTTTAAAACAATAGTTCCTTCATTGCACCTCAAAAGATATATAGGGAAGCTCTTAAAAGTCCCAGAACCTTTGGTATCCCCACATATCCTTAGGTTCCATCTAGACCTTACTCCACGCACAGCCTACTGACTCCTCTGAAATATGGTGTGAAAAAACAAACAAGGGCACAGATTCATTAATTCTAAGGGAGCACTTTTACCAAGTCTCACTCATAGATATTTTCCTGGCATGTCCGCACCACGGGTAACTCAAACATACACTTCATACTTTTAGAAATCTAAAGAATTTAGAGTTTCAATTGAGGAGCGCCTCAATGGAATCCTTTTATCATATCTGATGCCATTTGAATGGGCCTGAGCCCGGGGAGGTTGGTTTGATGTACAATATACATAAACCTCTGCAAGGAATTCACTAGAGAAGGATGCCAATAGCCCAGAAACGTGGTATTCGGGGAGCTTTTTACTTCATAATCTCCATGATGTTACTGGGACGAATTATTTAGCTGTCTTGGTGAGCAGCACTGTTTGGTAGAACCTTCTGCAGTGGTGACCGTATCTTATATCTGCACTGCCCACCGTGGGTACCATTAGCCACATATGGCTTGAAATGTGGTAGGTGCAACTAAGGAACTGAATTATGTTATTTTATTTCAATTAACTTAAATGTAAATAGCCACATGGGGCTGTTGGCTACCATAATGGACAGGACAGTCATATCCTTGAAATTCCCATTCTCCTCAAGTCTTCCAGTGAGGATAATCAGGTCATTTCTTAGGGGAACAGATTGAATTATTTGTACCTTTCCATTCCTGTCCTTTGGAATTAGAGACTGTCTCTGTCCTGGATCCATGATATGCTAATGTTTATGGAAATACTCAATAGCAATACACTCTAATTATAATACCCTCTTTTCAATACACTCTAATTATAATACCCTCTTTTATTATCTGTGTTTTTAGTTTTAATCTTTAAAGGGCTGGACAAATAGTGTTGTCTTGCAGGAGGAAAATATGCTTAAGGTCTCTGCCCATGGAGGGGTAGAGATTATAAACCATTCCTGCTGGAAAACGAGGTAGAGAAGTTAAAGAGGCAGGTAGAAATCTCAGGGAGAAAACTTGCTCTGAAGGAATGCTTTTCATTGGGTTCAGCTTCCTTCAAAAGCGTCCAGTGGAAGTGGCTTCCCAGAGGGCACTGGAATTTTTCCCCTGTGAATAAATTCTCCCCGCTTGGTCACCTCTCTGCTGTGTTCTTCTGGGAACTCACCCTTATTTGGCGTGCTGTGACTTACACCCTCCCAAAAACCTTGAAGAAAAAAAAAAAAAAGGCCAGTATTTTTCCTGAAATGTTCATTTCCTTGCTGTAGGCTTATGTGGGCTTTGAATGGAAACATGATCTGTGTGCCTCGCTCTGCATTTGGTTCCAGCCATTGAAATGGGGTTTAATAAGAACTTAGGAGTCAGATGGGCCTTATTTTGTGAGCAGTGTATTGTCTTGGGTAGAGGGATTTGCATCTTGAGAGGTGGCGCCAGCTGACTTGAGCCCTCCCAGGTGCCAGCTTGTTGCAAACCTAGTTTGGTCCATTTTTTTCTCACTTCTGGAACCTTCTCCACTGCCACTCACAGCTTATGGGTTTACTCTGGAACTCTAGTCCCTATCCCTGACTGTCTTCTGTCCTTTCCTCAGCTGTAATACTGCAGATGGCTAATCATTTAATATAAAACACATTCCTTATGAAATCAGGATAGTCAGGATCGAGCTTTAATTTCCAAGGACATCTTAGCCAGTATGAACATCTCTCCTGGGGGGCTTCTTTTCTGGTTCTGCCCTGCTTTTCCTTCCATATCCCTTGGAGCCTTTGATTTCAGAGCTCCTTGGAAGCTGAGGAACCCAGGTTTTTTTGGATTTCTTTAGATCAGTGTTGTCCAGTTGACCTTGCTGCTGTGACGAAAAATGTTCTAAATCTAGCCTGGCCACATGCAACTACTAAGCCTTTGAAAATGGCTAGTGCTGCTTGAAACTGGAGGTGTGATTTTATTTAACTTTAGTTAATTTAAATCAAAATGTCAGCAGCCGTGTGTGCTCCTGGCACCAGGTTACACAGTGCAGCCCCATATAATGTCCTTGAACTTCAGAACAGTGCGTCGGAAAGAAGCACCTTCTCATAGCTGCCCCTGGTCCTCCACCTTTGTGAGCCAGCTCTTCCTGGGAAAGAAACTCTCCTTGACTTCTTTTTAAAAAATGTTATTGAAGGGACTTCCCTGTGGCACAATGGTCAAGAATCTGCCTGCCAATGTAGGGGACACAGGTTCGAGCCCTGGTCTGGGAAGATCCCATGAGCTGTGGAGCAACTAAACCCACGTGCCACAACTACTGAGCCTGTGCTCTAGAGCCCGTGCGCCACAACTACTGAGCCCACGTGGCACAGCTACTGAAGCCCGCGTACCTAGAACCCGTGCTCTGCAACAAGAGAAGCCACCGCAATGAGAAGCCCACGTACTGCAACAAAGAGTAGCCCCTGCTCGCCGCAACTAGAGAAAGCCCACGCACAGCAACGGAGACCCAATGCAGCCAAAAATAATTAAAAAAAAAATTTATTCAAGTATAGTTGATTTACAATGTGTTATTTCTGTACAGCAAAGTGATTCAGTTATACATATACATTTTTTCATATTCTTTTCCATTATGGTTTATCACAGGATGTTGAATATAGTTCCCCATTCTGTACAGTAGGACCTTGCTGTTTATCACTCTTTGACTTCTGAACTGACTTCTTTATACAGCTAATGTTGACTAACCAATCCTTGTGGTTTTCATTTTCTTTAAACTCTGCCATGACTATTTATACCCTCCATGCCTGGGTCCAATACATCTTTTTCCCCTATTTCCTCTGTGAGCATATTTTTATTCCTATTCCAGGAAATACGTATTAATTTTTTACAAATGAGAGGAATTTATCAGGAGGGTAGAAGGTTTCTCTTGGAACCTAAGGAAGGGATGTGAAACTTGACTTTAGAAGGCTAAGGGAAACAGAAAACTGGAAACAGTAAGTGTTTATGGAGGACCAACTACCACGTGCCAGGCAGTGTTCACGATTCTGGAGCATGAAGTCTGTGTGTACAAGTGAGTAGAGAGTGATGGTTGTCACACCTCTGTCGGAAAAAGGCAGATGTCTGGGGCAAGAACGTTCTGGTTGGAGGGAACAGCAAGTTCAAATGCCCTAAAACTAGAGGCCGCTTGTTACCTCCCCACGCCCACCATCTCTCATCTTTACTTCTCTCTTTTTACATTTATAGACACACGTTTTTATAGTGGACTCCACAAGAAATGGAGCCAGACTGCAGCTCCATTGGTGTTGGTAAAAAGATAGGACTAAGATGGGTAAGAGACTGTGAAGTGGAGTCAGAAGGTACTTTCTCGGTTACCTCTGGGGCTATGTAGCTCTTTACACATCTTGGCCTTCACTCCAGCACTGGGTAGGTTTAATGAATGAGATTATTTGACTGCAAATCAAAGATGTCAGAGTTAGCTGCACACAAGAGCTTGCTTAAAAAGTCTTCTGAAGAACTAGAAAGTATTGTAGTTTGACTTCCTAATCAAAGGTGATTCACAACATGTCATAGTTGAAGTTGTGTACTCCACCCTTAGCCCTCGTACTGAATGGTATTTCGGTATGTAAAGGTGGCCATCGCCCATAGCTGGGAGCAGCCCATTGGATTCCAGTACCAAGTGAGAAGACGCACTTCCAGGGCTTTGTGGTTCTCATTTTTCCATATTAAAATGACTGCTGGATGAATAAGGAAGATGTGGTACATATATACAGTGGAATACTACTCAGCCATAAACAGAATGAAATAATGCCATTTGCAGCAACAAGGTTGCAACTAGAGATTATTATACTAAGTGAAGTAAGTCAGAAAGAGAAAGACAAATACCATATGATATCATTTATATGTAGAATCTAAAATACGGCACAGATGAACTTATGTACAAAACAGAAACAGACTCATAGACATAGAGAACAGACTTTGGTTGCCAAGGTGGGGGGGGGGAGTTGAGGATGAGCAGATGCAAACTATTATATATAATATGGATAAACAACAAGGTCCCACTGTATAGCACAGGGAACTATATTCAGTGTCCTGTGGTAAACCATCATGGAAAACAATATTTTAAAAAATTTATATATATATAACTGAATCACTTTGCCGTACAGCAGAAATGAATGCAACATTGTAAATCAACTAGACTTGGTTAAAATAAATTTAAAAAGTGAAATAAAATAAAATGAGTGCTGGGATCTATCTTGGCCCTCCTGCAGCCTATTGACAATCAAACATCATCATGTAAATGCTGCTTTCTCTTCTCAACAGCCTGAGTGGGACTGTCAGGGCTGGGAGGGCTATTGACTTCTCACTCATTGGAAGATAGCATCGTACAGATCGCAGCTACTTACCTCCCCAGAGCCCTTCACACTGTTTACTGCAAATAACAGGCAGGTCATGACAGCCACACGTGATGCCCAGGAAGGGCAGAGACCACCTCACTTTTCTCATCCAGTTGCACTGTGAGAAAACAAGCCAAGTTGCCCAGTTTAAGAGCAGATTCTCAGATTTTGTTTCAGATTTCCTACACTTTGTTGTCCTTTCTTGAAGGCTTAACAATGCTTGAAACTTGTTTCTTTTTCGTTTCACTTCCTCTGTTTGAACAACATGTAGGGGGAGGTTTAAAAGTGGGCCGTGTTATCTTAGAAACCAAACCGAATCTCCGCGTGCTTTTTGCTCTTCTTATGCCAGCGAGTCAAGGGTCGTTCGGCTGCGCTAATCCATTCAAAGTACCCCCTACACACAAGTTCTAGAATTGGGTCCCTGTTAACATAGTGCTGAGACTAGGAGTGCTTTTTACTTTCATTTCCTTAAAATTGACTGTATTTCTTTTCCTTCATTTGCATTTTGGGGAGAATCGGCCTTAAATAGATGGCATCGTGGCAGGAGCTTGATTTTGAATTTTGCCCTTTTAACTCAGCCAACATTTATGGACCCCCCAGTATGTGGCCGACCTGGGCTGAGGCTGTCTGTCCCGGAACAAGAGAGGTGACAGTCCTGCCCTCATGAAGCTGCCAGCCTCAGCTAGTTATTTAAACACTTCCCTGTTCTGTAAATGGGAACAGTCATACCAATCTTTCATTAACTGTTTGTCACACGTAATCAAGGCGTTGAGCAAGCAAAAGGCTGTTTTGTATAACCATACCTGTTATTAATGGTTATCATTCAAGCTGATCCCAGAGAATGGATCCAGGGTAACCACAGATGTTTCTAATGCTGAAGGTTGTTGTTTGAAACTTTACAGTTAAAGTGTCTGTTCTAAATCAGAATTTCCTCCACATCCCCTGTAAAGGTAGAGGAGATGCCTTTAGGGGCTGAATGGAAAGTGATCCTCTGTCACCTGACAGCATTTTCCTTCCTTCCAACCTTATGATGCACGAATGACACTGTAGTTTTGTTCTTGGAAGACGGGTCAGCTGCCCTGATCAGGTTCAAGTCTGTGCACATGAAGCGGGGATGTGGTCCTTCATCAGCGTGCTGAGACGTGGCACAGAGTTGATTTCTTCATTAGCAGAGAAAACAAAACAGAACGATAGTCTTGAAGCCATTTTTCTTATATAAACAGAATCATGGCATCTCATGCTATTTAAGTAGGGGTGCCAGGTCAGTGCTGGGACATGTTTGAATTACTCAGCTTTCATGACTTTGGGGGTGGAATTGTGAATACTTTCCAAAATGAAAAGGACCTTAAAAATCACCGTGTTCGACCCAGTATTTGACTGGCAGAGGAGGGGCTGAATGCCCTGGAGCCTGGAGCCAGCTGACTGTCATCTGGAGCTTTCTCCACTCCCAGCCTGGACAGTTCTCCAGTATGACTCGGAGAGCAGTAGCCCCTCATTAATTTTTAGGAGACTAAATGGCCTCAAGGAGAAGAGATTAAGGACTGTTGCTTTCCACACATCTGAATGGCATTCCTTCTTAACTAGACACTTAAAAATCTAGTAAAGTTGCTGCCAGTGTCCTCCAGTTTTCTGGTCAGCTGTGAATCTAAGTGTCTTGGTTTTGTTTCCTTTCTTTCTTTCTCAAAGAAAGCCAAACATAAGCTTATTTCAACATGTTAGAATTCCAGAGCCTTAAGGCGCCTCCTTGCCTCCCCGTCTCTGAGTGTGAAAACTCACTAATTTTATCAGCACGTTGTCAGGTAACACACTAGGTGTCGCAAAGCCAAAGCAGATCAGCTCTGGCCTGTTGCATGTTGTGCAAGGGTCAGCAGAGGATTGGAGAACTGAACTTGATCTTCAACTTACTGCCTATTTGCGAGACCTAAGCTGGTTATGAACAATATTGTAAAACCAGGTTATTTGGTTCTAGAAGGGTTGTTTAAAGACCCTAAGCACTCCTGGGAACTTTAACAATGACTGACTTCATTCTATCTCCTTGAAAGCTCTGGATCATCTCAGTAACAAAAGTTATTATATTTCAGTTTGTCTGTTTACTCAAGTGTCCTGAAAGATTTCTTAGAAGTCATCAAACTGCTGCATTCTATTGATAAGTGGGAATAGATTTACCAGACTCTTAATTGTCTTGTCATTGTCATGCCTTCCCTGTAATTTTCTTTTGGGAGAGAGAGCATTGCCTGCCCTGTTCCTTTTCTCTCCAGGGAGTGCTTGTGTGGCACTTTTTACCGTCTAGACAGTTTTCACATGTACATCAAGCATGTTTTCTCTTTGTCTTGACCCTAAAAAGTACCATTTCATAGATCGAGAAACGGAGGTTCCAAGAAGTTAAGTGGCTGGCCCCCAAACCTGAACTCACACTCAAGTCTTTGACTTGAGAACTCTTGGACTTTACTAACCTGCCCTTATTATAGACGTATCCTAAAATAAAATAAGTGAAGTAATTGCAGAGAACCAAAGCTGTCTTCTAAGAAACATACTGCTCCCCCAC
Source organism: Leucopleurus acutus (assembly GCF_964270905.1). NCBI lineage: Eukaryota > Metazoa > Chordata > Mammalia > Artiodactyla > Delphinidae > Leucopleurus > Leucopleurus acutus. Next base: position 54,576,910 of record NC_139153.1, on the reverse strand, counting down.
CCTTACCTGCTCCCCTCAGCTCCAGCTGGCCACACTCAGTCTTTGCCTTCAGCTGGAATGAGTGTACAGCTCTGCTCTTAAACCTCTAGGGGAATCTCTATTTTCTTGTTCATATCAGGAGGGATGAGGGCTTACATATGACCTGTGGCTTTGTCTCTCCTTGGCTGTCTCTCGTTGACGTTCCATAAGTTATTTCACCTCTTTGACCCTTAATCATCTATAAAATGATGATGACAAAATTACGTGGCCTTTGTGATGAGTAAATGAACTAATCATTACAGCACTTAGCACTGGACTAAGCATTTGGTTTGCATCCAATAAATGGTGATAATAGAAATTATCATGTTGTTGTTATTATCATTTATCCCACACAGATCTGATTTCTAAAGGAGAAAATTTTCCTTTTCCTTGAACTGAAATGTGAGTATCCACATTAGAGAATAAAATGCATATTGGAAAATATCCATATTAGAGAGTTAATCATGAATTTTTACATTCCTGTGAAACCTCTAATATGGGAAGAGAGAATTGAATGGACATGTTAAATACTCATTAATGGTACGCTCAGGTGGCCAAAGGGGCAGGGGGTAGGAGACACAGAGGAGCGGCGGGGATGAGGCCGACTTAAGGAGGGGGCACCGCCCCTCCCCGCCAGATATGGTTGTCATGGGATGATGTTGCCTACTGTTACCCAGTCTTTTTATTTTCTTAAGTGGAGTTGGAAATCCAGCTTTTCATGTGACATCGCCTCATTTTCAAACTTGGTTCACATTTGAAAAAGAAGAGAAGTTAAGCCAAACAATACATCTGGGGGCTGTCCGCGCCCACAACCCCCGCATAGCGATCCTGGCTGGGCTGCAGCATCTCCCAGCCTGGTCCAGCCCCAGGCTCCTTCGTTGCCAGAAACCAAGCCTCTGAGACTCACCATCTGAAGGAGTATCTCTCCCGAGTGCAGTAGTGTTTCAGCCCTTTTCCAGATCACAAATATGGGAATCATCTGCTTTGACTGATGTTTTCACATACTTCATAAAACTGTAATTGAAAAACCTTTCCGGCACCAGGCCTGCCTCAGGACACTGCAGCCCATTTTGGAAGAGAGGTAGGGAAAAACCACCACAGAAATTTAGAAATGTAAAAGCTGGATCTCACAGGAGATTGATATTCCGACCAAATTCCTTGCTCGGTTGAAGCAAACGGCTCAACCCAGATGCCTATTTTTCTGATTCTCAAACAGTTGCTACCTTTTAAAAAATCCCTTCTTATCGGATTTTGTATTAGTTCTGGCATTTTGCATTCAGCTGCCTCAGCATTTTGAGTTAAAGTACTGTTTAATTCCTAAATAAATAACTTAATGGAAAAGCATATCTTTGGGTAAACCGTTTCCAGAGCTCTTTTGCTAAAAATCATTTTTGTGCAAGTTTTTTTATTTCCTGTAGGATCATAAGCATCTTGAAAAAAGAACCATGCCCTATTCTGTCCAACCTTTCCATAAAGGGTTAATTTGAAGGCGCTTCCAGAGCAGATAAATGATGCATGTTTGTGTATGTTGGCTAATATTTTTGGTAAGTAACAAATGATTTTAGCTGGATTGGAATGCGATAGTGCTCCATAAATCTTGTGCTCATTACCTTGCCTCTATCGGACTATTTACCAATGTTGTTTTGACTGTCACTAAGAGAGTTAGTTAATCAGCTTTTATTTTCAATCATCTCTGGGTTATTTTCCTTGTTGCTACCGTCCACCATCCAAGTCATATCAACTGAGGGAGAATTGCTTTCTCAGTTACTATTACTAAATGTAAAGGGCCAATTTGAAAGCCCTTCCCAGCAGGAAAGTTATGGTTTTGACAGACTATGAATTAGCGCCACAGTCTAATCTTCACTTGATGAACTATCCTATGTGCAATGATATGGCTTCATTTTTTCAACTTGTTTCCTCTTTTCCTCAGCCCCAGCCCTGCATGCTCTTGGGTTTTGGCTCATTTCCAAAACTCTACAGTTAGGATTTGCCAGGTAAATGCACTGTTAAAATCAGCCTTCTCAGTGATAAACTAAAATTGGCAAGTATGGGTGGTGGTATTTGTTGCAGACTGCTCACCTCTGTCCAGCTCTCAGAAGGGTGTTTTATCCGTGAGATCCCTGTTAAAGATGAAGGATCTCTATTAAAGCTGAGAGTGCTAAAAGTGTTTCAACTCTCTGAACAGGGCAGAAGTGCCTGTATTCTGAAATACTGCCTCTGGCAACAATGTAGATATTTCCATCTGCAAGAATCATTTTAAATGTTTGGGTTTTGTTACCTGACATATGACCTGATTCTGGGACATATATCAAAAAAAAAAAAAGCAAATTCAACAACTTGTTTGAGAACTCAAACTGCATTTCATTCCTTAGTGATCCAAGAAATTCAGGGATAAGTAAGAAAACAGAGCATGCCTATTTGGGAGCTATTTGGAATTAGAGGGGCCGGGGAGTGTTAAATAGGGAAGGTGCAGGTGAAACTCCTGCTCAGTTATTTTATGTTTGTCACTGGAAAAAGCAATTATTTTTCCATTCAGTTACAGCTTGTTTTATACTATATATAACTCCTTTAACATTTCCTTGTAAATCAAAATTTAAAAATCCTAGTTCAAAGGCACAATCAAGGGACTTCCCTGGTGGCGCAGTGCTTAAGAATCTGCCTGCCAATGCAGGGAACATGGGTTCGAGCCCTGGTCTGGGAAGATCCCACATGCTGCGGAGCAACTAAGCCCGTGTGCCACAACTACTGAGCCTGTACTCAAGAGCCCGCAAGCCACAACTACTGAGCCCACATGCCACAACTGCTGAAGCCTGCGTGCCTAGAGCCCGTGCTCTGCAACAAGAGAAGCCGCTGCAATGAGAAGCCCGCACACTGCAACGAAGAGTAGCCCCCGCTCGCCGCAACTAGAGAAAGCCCGTGTGCAGCAATGAAGACCCAATACGGTCAAAAATAAAAATAAATAAATAAAATTTAAAAAAAGGAACAATCAAGTTTTCCATTTAAAGTACTGTATTGAATTAATCCCTTTGAAACATCCCTTAATTCCTTAATTTGCTACAAATTTATGTTTATACAGTTCTTCTTAAAACCATCCATAGTGAACTGTTAAACTTACGAGCCAAAAAGGCTAAAAAAAAGAAACACTCAAAGCTAAGTTCCCTCAGTTGAACAAGTCACAGAGGGTGGGGAATTATACGCATAAATGCACACACACACTCTCACACTCACACACACACCTCTGCCTCCTTTCCAGGTCATTCACAGTTACCTACATAACAGTGAATTCAGGCTGGAGTTTTATTAAGAGGGTCTACAACTGTCCAGATTCAGTGGTTTATTCACCAGCCCTTGACTTTTAAGTTTTTAAACCAGACATTGAGTTTCTTCAGTTCATTTTTAGAAGGGAATAGTCCTATTATGAGATTAGATAGACAAAATTGGATTCTGTTCTTGCCTGTTGTGCTCCTGCTGGGACATTTTTTATGCCTCATCTATCTTCTTGCCTGTTCTAAATCCAGCTTTGGCCAAGCCATGCTATGACCTGCGTACACACCTCAGACATCGTGTACCTCACCTTCTGTCCATCTGTAAAACAGAGGATGCATGTTTGTTGAATAATTCGCTGTCTTCAGAGATCCTGCCCCTAGATTGTTTAGATCCCCCATTCTGCTCAACCTCTCCTGGTCTATGCTCTGTTCCCAATCAAATGCCTTTCTGTCCTCTTGTGCCTCTCAAAACCAGACTCTGGCCTCCCAGTTACCTTAGTGGTGGTTTCTCCAGTACTGATCCTGGTTCCCAGAGACTTTGGGGGACTGTCATTGGAGAAAAGCCCCTCCTTTCCTGCTTTCAATATACTTATAATTATTTAAGGGATGAGGGTTAAAATACAATTTAAAAACTAATGAGGTATCGCCTTGTATTAGAAGTTCCAAGTATGCAATAGAAGTTCAGAGAAGGGAAATCTTCCTAAACTATCTTTGACTTAATTACGAGGTTTTTTTTTTTTTTTATTTGTTTGTATTTAGCAGTTGGCCAATTTATTTGACTCGCTGGGGAATGGCTTTCTTTCATGACGAGTCATGAAGGGTCCTGTGAGTTGTTTGACTGGATGCTTTGTTCTGGGTGGGATGGCATGTGTGACAGGCCAGTAGACTGGTCCCACCGGGTCTCGGGGGCCATGGGTGTCTGTTGCCAGCATCGCAGACCATGGCGGCTGGCTGCCAGATGGTTGCCTCTGTGTCTGACTCTGAAATGCCAACTGCACTTAAAAACCTTCTTGCCGAGAACAGTGTTTCCATTGTGGCCCCTATGGTGATCAGAGCCTCTGGGTCCACGATCGTTTACAAGGCCAGGAGCAAGAGAAGAGCAGATGGAAAGAACTATAAGAGGAGACCATGCCTGGAAAAATGGTGAGGAGGAATCAGTATTCGATTTGCTAGATCCAGAATGAGTGGAGAAAGGGACATCATGGGCAGCCACAAACTGGGTTCCCCGCAAACTTCCTGCCCAAAGTATGGACAGGCAGCGTCGGCATCAGCTGAGGACAGAGTCGCTGTCCTACCCTGGATGGTACCTGCGAGTGCCTGGAGAGGCTCTAGTGCCCTGTTCTTTCATCAAACACGAATCTGGGGGTTGCTGTGAAGGTAGATGATTGACAGCTACAATCAATTGGCTTTCTAGAAAGTAGATTATCCTCAGTAATGTGAATGGGCCTCCTCCAGTCAGTTGGAAGGTCTTACAGGCAAGAACTGAGGTTTCCTGGAGAAGGAATGCTGCCTTGAAACTGCAGCACTGATTCCTGCCTGAGTTTCCAGGTTGCCGGCCTGCACTAGAAATTCCAGACTTGCCAGCCCCACCATTGCATGAACCAGTACACTCCATACACATACCCCAGTGGGTTTAACATATTCCCAAGGGATCTGTGTGCTTGTTAATATCTGAGGAGCACTGCTCTGAGTCATAGTGAGTTTTGTTTGCCAGTTGCCGTGGATTATTCTTTGAGATGCTGCACTTGGTTATATCAATTTTAATGATCCTGCTATGAAATTTATAGCACAAAGCAAGACATCCACAGGTGTTTGTGGAATAAATGAATTCCTAAATGCCCCCAAAACATGCCATAAAACAACAGTAGAAATTCAAATGCAGGAATTCAAAGATACGTGAATGCATTTCTGCCAAAGTGTTTGGGATTATGTGTGGAATTTTGAGACTTTACCTAATAGCTCAGCTAATAGTAGACACCATTCCAAAGTTATGGAGTAACAATTTGTATGCAAAATTCCTAATATTTATCTGGGATAATCTAACCTTTATTAGGCTGCTCATCTATGACCTTCAAAGACAGTAGTACTATTCCAGAAATAGACGTAGCTAAGCATTTACTTCGTTCTTATTCTCAAGACTCGGAACCTCTGTCTCTAGGTAGTGAGTTTGGGGAAAATGTGCTCTAAAATGAGGAAGGCAGCGTGATCTAGACTGAAGGTCTTGCTGTTACTCATGGGTCTGTTTGAAGAGAAGTGACATGTGATGGGCCATGTGATACTGTCATATGCTGGAGGAGGCCGTCCTCATTCACTTCCTTTACTGGCTGGCTTTCCAGGTAAGAGATCTTCTCGTTCTGGAGAACGTTACGAAGAGCTCATTTGCCTGTTACAGGTAGAAAATTCACTGAGGATGGTCAGTTGCTCACAGAGCGTCCCTAGGCAGGAAAATACACCTTAATATGAGATCATCTTAACTGACGACACTTAAGAGAGTAATTTTCCAACCTGTGTTGGAAGGAATTTTGAAGTTGTTTGGGGTTGGCTATAGGGTTCATTAGGTGGTGTTTGCTATGCTGTTGTTTACAGAAATATCTTTGTCCCTGGCTACTTAGGTGCATGCATTAACTCTTCATTCTTTGGCTTCACAAAAATTATATATTAAGCATACGATGTTGTTTGCTATGACAGTAGGTTTTTCTGTGGACTGGAATGCACAAGAGGCAGTTGTAAGTGGAGTGAATCACCATCCTTCCCACGTTCTGCCCCACTGGCTCTGCCCCCCACTCTGATTAGCCTTGAACTATCCAGCATGTTCTCAGTGACCTGCGAGGACTCCGGGGTGGGCCTCAGATTCTTCACCTGGGGCTATGGGCTTTCAAGGAATCTGTGGACCAGCCTCTGAAACCATGAGCAAAAGCTTGTATGCATTTCTCGCTGTCCCCTCGCCCCAAAGTGAGCACTTAAAGCCTTTATCAAGATTAGCTGACCCCCAGTAAAGGTGAAGGGAGCCATGCTCCTGCACTTAGCTCTCTATCCCACCACTGCACCTGTTCACAAAGGACAACACTGGGCTTAAGTGGAGCCTGGACGCTATTTGCTGGTGGAATCATCCGGATCAGGAGCCTCCTGGGTCCGCTAGTATGGAGTGCCCGGTGGGCGTGGGGGCATGGCAGTGACTATGCCCTGTGTCAAGGCTTTCGAACTTTTCCAATGAAAAAAAAAAAGCTGGTCAAGCTAAGAAGTCTGCTCACCTTAGCAGTGGTAGCTTTTACTGTAACAAAGGGAAAAATGGGGCCCCCCTCACTGGGTACTCAGGAGGCTCTATGTGATAACTTAGCACCTTGACTAGCACATCGTAGGTGCTTAATATGGACAAGTTCTCTTGTATACCTCCCCCTCCCTCCACATGCCTGTGCCTCCAAGTGTGCGTCAAGTTGTCCTTTTGCCTTTTCCCCAGAATTCAGCCGTGAGATTTCTCTTTTTTGGCCTCTCCATCTGGCAGCAGGGCTGTGCATCTGCTTGTCTCCCAGCCCCCTGAGCCCTGCAGCCTACTGGCCCCTCTTTCTTCTTTCTTTTTTTTGATGACCCTTTTTTTGTCTCTTCCCTGTGGATTGCGTTTTGCAGGCATCAGATCTAAAGCACTTATACTTGTCCACACATCTGTGGTTGCCACTGCAGCTCCCAGCACCAGTCACATCTGGCTTTCTTCTCTCCCATCACTCCTGACTCTGCCACTTTGGTCACACTTCTTAGCTTCTGTTAGAAAAGGATCTGCCAGCCCGGGGAAGGACTCCTTTCCATCAGCAGTGTGTCAAAGTGCTAATCACGTGGCTTTAGGTGTGTGTTTTTCACAAGGAAACACCTTCCAGCTTTATTGAGGGGCTACCCCACCACTGTCACATACATTACATATGTGTTTGTGTGTTGGGGGCAGGGAGGGTATTTTTGTGCTGATTTGTTTTGTGCCAGTTATGTCGTTTCCAACTAATTCCAGGTCAGGGTCTCAGCCTCGGTTGCACACGAGAATCGAGAATTGTCTGAGCAACTTCTAAAAGACCTGGTGCCCAGGCCACTCTCCAGAATAAGTAAATCAGCATGTCCGGGGGGGTGGGGATGCTTCATGAGTTTTTTAAGCGCTCTAAGTGATGGATTCCAACATGGCCCCAAAGTTGATAACCACTAATAGAGGCTAAAATCCTAAAATGCTGGAAGGCTGAATTCCAAGTCTTGGAGGCTTGATTTTATATTTAAAAACAGCAACTTTCTAACCAGCAAAGAGATGCTTGTCTGAAACTATTAAAAAAATCAAATAAACAGAACATGGCCTAGCTTTTTTTTTGTTTGTTTTGCCTTGCCTGTGTCTTGTAGGGAAGCCTGAAGTGTTAAATTAGCTGTTTCACAAATGGATGCAAATCTAACCATTGTAGAAAAAATATATATATTCATTGTTGTCTTAGTCCCAAATGGAACACAAGATTCAGAGAGCATTGTGGCCTGTATTTTTAGCTAAGCTTAGTTAGAGCTCTTGGTTTGGGAGACATTGAGAATTTCAAAATAGATTGTCACCTAAAAATACACTTCCTGAAATGAACTTGAGGCCTGAGAGGGATGAATGGGTTTATTTTTTTGCTTCTATATTTAATGTACCACAAGAAAGCAAATCTTAAATTTATATAGGTTTATATTTTTAGAGACCCAGGAAACAGGTGCTGTGCCCAAGCAACAAAGACGTCTGCGTGGCAAAGTGTCGGTGACAGAAACTAGATTTCACGGGCAGGGAGCGGCCATGGGAGGTCTTGGAAGCTGTGCATTGGGACTTAGGCTGGAGTGTCCTTAACACAGGAGAGGGTGAGGAGGATTTGCTCAGGCCTTTCCAATGGTGACCCTGGGAGAAGCACCCTCCCGCTTCCTGATGGAGTCTGGTCTAGTGCCCCCTGCTGTCTGAGTGCTTAATCTTTCCTAGTCTAGCAAAGAAGTGTCTTTGAGTTCACGTTTGTTGACAATAGCCTGGTCTCACTCTCCAAACTCATGCCTTTAGTTACCACCATTGCCAATGGAAAAGGGTCTCATTGAGGGAAAAAAGAGGGAAGGGGTGTTATACCTTTTTGGCACCTCTCAGCATGCAGATATGTGTTGCCAAGGACAGTTTGTCTTCAGTGTGTTACTGGTGAATGTGAGTGAATATTGGGGGTATCATCACACTCCCCCAAGGGGAGGGAGGAAGCTCTCTGTCCCTTCCCACCTGGCGCCAAGGCCAGGTGTGAACTTCTTGCGTTCATTCCTCTGTGTATTAGCTAGTCACCATTGATTCAGTACGCTTGTTCGGGTGTCTTCTATGTGACAGCCCCTCTTCTTGGCCCTGGAGAAGCAGTGTGGAAACAAGACAGAGAAGGCCTCATGGAGCTTGCATTTTGGTGGATGGGGCAGAAGCCAGTGAGTGATGGAGATTGTGCAGAAGATCAAACAAAACCCTATGTTGGTTCCTTGTGGGCTGCTTTAGGATGAAGAGGTGACATTTAACCAGAGATCAGGAAGGTGACAAGAATGCAGGCAAAGGACACAGCAAGGGAAGGGCCTGAGGAAGGCAGGAGCTTGGCTTCTTCCAGGAAAGGCCCGTGTGTCTTAAAAGGTAGCGAGTGAAGAATAAGAGGGCGGCTGGTGGCGGTGGGAGGGATGAGGTCAGAGAGGTTGCTGGCATTCACCTGTGGGACTCCAGGCCTCAGCTGTGTGTGTGTGTGTCTAGGAGACACACTTTATCAACTGAGTTGGCTCAAGGCGACAGGAAGCAGGCAGAGCCAGGCTCTTGCAAAGAAGGCCCGGACAGCTCTTCGGGTGTAGGTCAGGAAAGCGATGGCAAAGTCCCACCTCACCCCCAGGGTCTCCTCCGAACTGGCCGACCCCCTTTCCCCATGTCACAGCTCTGCTCCTCGGGACCCCTCTCTGCCCATGAGGTGGGGACTCTCGTCTGGCTCCCACGTCTTCCGTGCCTCTCTTTATTTTGGGTTGCCCTGCCCTGGTCTGTTTTCGTGTCCATCCACCAGCTAAACTATAATTCCCTTAAGGGTACGCTCACCAGCACCCAGCGCCATGCAGTGGGGCGACGCAAGCTCTGTCTCTGGATTGAATGAGGAGGGTTTTGTAGAAAGAGTGCCTTATGACGCTCACTGACAAAGGCAAGAAGTTACCAAACCTCCTCCATCCCAACCATCTCCACGCTGCCCTGGCTTTCATTACCAAACTCTCATCTGATGTGGAGGCCTTATGTGGCCTTTCTCCGCATTCATTCTTCTGACACCAGGTTCATTTGAAATTGCATTGTATCAGGAATCCACTGGCAGCTGATTACGTTGGTTAATCATGTAATGCATCTCTTTTCCCTCCCAGTTAACAGTGACATGATGGTCACTGACGACAATGGTGCCGTCAAGTTGCCGCAGTTGTGCAAATTCTGTGATGTGAGATTGTCCACCTGTGACAGCCAGAAGTCCTGCTGGAGCAACTGCAGCATCACGGCCATCTGTGAGAAGCCACAAGAGGTCTGCGTGGCTGTCTGGTAAGGTTGCCCCGTAACACCTTTCTTTCCCCTTTTATAAGCAGTGTGCGTTCGTGGTATGTAGTCATGTGTCTCCATGCCCGAAACTTCGACATCTGTCCCATTCCCTTCCCTTTAGACCATCTCTTTTTCAGTCGTTCAGTGTAATTTCTAGAGATACTCTATACATTTTCAAATACACACACGCACCTTTACTATTTATAAGTCCGGAAACCATTCCTTGTGTCAAGGAGAGGGATTTGCCACTTACTAGTCATTTAATTGAGACCCCTTGGGATCCCCGTAGTGACGCCAGGAGCTTTGTTCTTCTGACACAAACTCAGTCCTCCTTCGTGGAGATGAAAGGTGGGCTGTTGCAAGAGGGACACACTTGTCAAAAATGGGGGAAGTGACTTGGCATCAGGAGACAACCTATTCCTTAGTCAGAAGCCTTGGCCAGTGCCTCACACTGCTGGGCCAAACCCTGCGTCTTCCTCTGGGAGCATGGCCACATCTTCCTCTTGGAGCAGATCCCCTCCTCTCCCTCGCTCTGTCCACCCCTCCCTCCCCCCTCCCCCCCCTTTTCCCCTCCCTCCCTCCCTCCCTTCCTCCCTCATCCTCCTGTCTTGCCAGGCGCGCGCGCGTGCGCGCGCGCACACACACACACACACACACACACACACACACACACAGTGGGTGCTCATGAATCATTTGATTAACTCATAGTTATGAATTGGGAGTATAAGCCAGAGATTAAAAAAAATAGAGATCATTAAGAGAGTCCTTATTTTATAAAAAACTACACATTCATTAATGAAATATAACATTTTGAAGCCTTATTCTGATGGTTTCAATTTATCAGCTATTTTTTTAAAGTAACTTCTGTGTCTCCTGGCCATTTGCAAATGAGCATGCAAACCCAGATATCTTGCCCGCTCCTTTTGGAAGGAGTCTTTTGAGACTTTCTCTGGACCGTGTATACTCAGCCTTGATGATAAATCTGAAACCCTGGCACATTTCCCTACGTACCAGGACATGAATTAGGTTCTTAAGAACTAAAGGAATGTTAACAGCAAAGATCTGTCACGGCAGCTTGCCATACCTGCCAGCTGCACTTGTGTCCAGCTCTGAGTGGTGGTTTTGAAAAAGGGATTTTGACAGAGATGGTGTTCAGAGCAGAGGCACGAGTGTGATCAGAGGTTCAGAAGCATGCCATCTGAGGGCTGGTGGGGGCAGTTAGCCATGGCTGGTCCAGTAAAGAGGACGTGGGCTCTGTTGAGATCTGAAGGGCTCTCAAGTGGAAAATATAGTCAGCTTGTCGTGCAGAACTCTGCAGGACAGGAGACCCACAGCATTTACAAGGGGACAGACAGACTTGTACTCAGGATCAGTTGAAACATTTTCTCAGTCGTGGTTTCCTGCCAGTGGGCCAGGCTTCCTTCTCTGGGAGGGTCAGACCAAGTTCGAGAGGATGGAGGACCACTTGTCAGGTTTGGGGCAGGAAGCCTCAGGACCCCAGACCAGCTGACCCCAGGCTCCTCTTCATTCCTGTTTTCTGCTGACTGTCTTTACTTAAATATCCACTGGAGGTGAGAACATACTTCTGCACCCAAACAGGCTCTTTTCATTAAAGGTAGTTTCCCTACCCCAGTACAAGTCCAAGGGGTGGAGTGTGAATCACACATCCCTGGCGTTGAAGCTTTGCTGTCTCAGAAGATGCGGGCCTGTGGGGAAGCTCTCTGTGCCCTCTGTGTCTCAGCCCTAAAGATTAAATACACTGAACGTTATTTTTACCTTTCTGGGCAAAGACACATTTGGATGTGGAGAGAGGGAGGTGCCAGGGATGCTGTCCTGCACCCCCACCCATGCAGCACTGAGGTGCTCACCCTGGGCTGAGGGATCACCCCAAGCCCTCCAGGGGTGCTCCTCTTGTCTGCTCCCCGAGCTGCTTCATTGGAGTCCGGCAGGTTCAGCCTCTCTGTACCAGCAGCCAGCATCCCAGGACTGGTTGGTGCAGTGGCCCAAACGCCTGACCACTTTGCCTCAGCTTGGGACAGCTCTGATGGGCCATCCCAGCCCCCAGCTGCCCAGAGGTCAGCAGAGGCCTCATCGCGACCCCCCTCCCTGCTCTGTACAGCATTGCTGCCTTTGGCCCCTGCAGGGGAATCTCCCTAGAGCTCCTGCACAGAGATCCAGACATCTCACAGCCTCAGAGTCTGTGTCCAGGGCACGCACACTCGGACGCTAGGCTATCTTAGGAATAGCCCAGTGGGGGAATAAAAGACTCTGCTCTCTGTGGTGGTACTCTCCCACGATCAGTTTTAGTGTTCTTTTCATTCACTCGCTGATTCATTCATTTATTTATTTATTTTTAATTTATTTATTTTTTGTGGTACGCGGGCCTCTCACTGTTGTGGCCTCTCCCGTTGCGGAGCACAGGCTCCGGACGCGCAGGCTCAGCGGCCATGGCTCACGGGCCCAGCCGCTCCACGGCATGTGGGATCTTCCTGGACCGGGGCACGAACCCATGTCCCCTGCATCGGCAGGTGGACTCTCAACCACTGAGCCACCAGGGAAGCCCTCATTCATTTATTGAACTAATGCCAGTTGTGCACTCTTACCATGTGAAATGCTTAAGTCCTTTTCAAGGATAGAAATATTTTAGAACCAAAATTAATTTCATAACTGTGGTTCTTCTGTCGCAGATATTGACAGCCTCTTCAGTAGCAGGACAAAGAAGTCTGTATTTATTTCACTGTATCCTCCTTTTCTGTGCTCCAGTGTACCCACAGATGTTTTGCACAGTGGGCCCTGCCTGTCCAGGAGACACCGTTACGGCACTGAGTGGAGGAAGCAATTGAGGACCTTACGGAGCCTCAAGTACTGTGGTTGAGTTTCCTCCCTCTGATTCTAGCTCTGTAGGCAGCGGGGGGTGGAAGTCGGGGCTCTGAAAGAGCTGCCCAGGGCTGCAGAGCAGCTTTCCTTCGTGGCTCACAGTTTCTTCCTTGTCCCATCCCGGGGCCTCTGGAGGCTTCACAAGGCAGGGACACCATGCTTTTCCCTGGGATCCCGGAGGACTCAGCACGGCTTCATCTTGTTACCAAAACCAAACACAAACCCCCACCTACACAGGTGGGCACACAACTATGGGGGCAGGGAGGGAGGTGCTTTTGTTTCATGGCCACTGTTTTTGCCAAGACTTTCCAATAGCTTGGGGGTTAAGGATAGGTAGGGGTTTTGGGGTTTTTTTTAGTTTGTTTTTCAAAATTTATTACTTTTTAATTTTTTATACAGTCTTTAAAGATTATGCTCCATTTGCAGTTATTACAAAATATTGGCTATATTCCCATCCTTGAGCCTGTCTTATACCCTCCCACTCTCCCCACCTCCCCACTGGTAACCACTAGTTTGTTCTCTGTATCTGTGAGTCTGTTTCTGTTTCGTTACATTCACTAGTTGTACTTTTTAGATCCCACATATAAGTGATATCGTATAGTATTTGTCTTTCTCTGTCTGACGTATTTAACTTAGCGTAATGCCCCCCAAGTCCATCCATGTTGCTGCAAATGGCAAAATTTCGTTCTTTTTATGACTGAGTAATATTTAGCTAGATTCTGTCCAGCAAACTAGAGATGCAATGCTAGCCTCACAGTGCGATCAGGATGGAAGGTTTGGAGTCACCCCAAGGACCTAGCGATCTCCTGTTCCCCCACGCCCTCCCTTTAATGATTTAATTAAGGCATAACGTGTAAAGTTCTCTGACAGGTTTGTCTCCAAGGAAAGCCCTCACATTATGATCCTAAGTGGGTTCTGAGATAAGCAAAGGAAAGACTGAAGTGCGTGGAAAAGCACAGGACATGACGGGACAACCTGTAAGTGATGCAGAACAGGAGGCAGCGCTGCTGTCGGAAACAATGTCCTGATGGAGATACAGCCCAGACTGCTTCCCTGTGGGACCATACTCACCCCCTCCTTCTCTGTACCCCAGGAGAAAGAATGATGAGAACATCACACTGGAGACGGTCTGCCATGACCCCAAGATCGCCTACCATGGATTTGTCCTTGACGACGCTGCTTCTTCAGAGTGTATTATGAAGGAAAAAAAGGGGTCTGGAGAGACTTTCTTCATGTGTTCCTGCAGCTCCGAAGAGTGCAACGACCACATCATCTTCTCCGAAGGTGAGTGTTCTTCTCGGGATGGTCTGCCGGCTCAGGGCACATCCCTTCCTGGCTGGTGCTGGATGGTGGGCTCACACTGGGGATCAGGTCCCCTTCACCTGTTGGAAAGAGGGGCTTAAGGGGTAGCAGGGTTGGCTCTGGTCTGTATCAAATCTGGCTCCCGGGGCCCACATTATGATTTGTCACTGAGAAATAGTTTGTGTCACCCAGAGCAGTGGTTCTCAAAGCGCAGTGCCTGGAACAGCAGCAGTGGCATCACCTGAGAACTTGTTAGAAATGCAGATTCCAGGGTGCCACCCCTGACTGTGGAACCAGAAACTCTGGGTGCGGGCCCAGGGTGATTCTGAGGCAGCTCAAGTTTGAGAACGACTGGTCCAGAGTTGGGAGGAGGCTGTATGATTCAGGAGGGAGACTTTAACTCAAGTTGTTGTGTGTACATACTCCTAGGATTTGTCTAAAGGGGAAAGTACATTAACCTCAGTAATGATAGCCTGTTGGATGCACACTTGTCTCTATCCATCACGCATATTGTGTTGGCCAAAAAGTTCGTTTGGGTTCTGTAACATCTTCCACATAAAGCCAAATGAACTTTTTGCCCAACCCAATATTATCCCTCCTTCCCTCCCCTCTTTCCCTACTCCCTCCCTCTCTCCCTCCTACCTTCCCTCCCATCTTCCATCTGCCCATCCATCCATCTGCCCATCCATCCATCCACCCACTTTTCCATCTCTCCATCTGCCTATCCATCTCTCCATCTGTCTGTGTATCCATTCATCTATCTGTCCATCTGTCCATCCATCTCTCTGTTCATCTATCCATGTATCTGTCCATCTGTCCATCCATCCAAACACCTGTCCATCTGTCCATCCACTCAAACACCAATCCATCTGTCCATCCATCCACCATCCATCTGTACATCTGTCTGTCCATCTATCTGTCCATCTGTCCAACCATTCATTGCACCCACTCATCCATCTTTCCATGCAAACAGTTGATCATACTATAAATATTACCTGGCAATACTTTTTTTCACCCACCCACTTTTACTTCTCTTCCTAAACAAGACAATATATGTAGATATATTGTACACCTTTTAATTGTTGTCCAGAATTGCATAATATGGCATATCTTCTATGAGTGACTTAACCATTCTTAACTTATTCCCAAATAAGTTGGTAGCTTATTTTAGGTGTCTCCAGTTTTCCACTTAATGCTACATTGACTATCTTTGTAAAAACATCTTATACATTTGTGCTAGTATTTCTGCAAGATAGATTTCTAGAAATGAAATTTCTGGATCAGAGGTATGCACATTTTAAATTTGGATAGCCACTATTAAATTGTTCTCCTCCCCCAGAAGATATATAAGCATATGAATTTCCATCTACTTTCTCCAGCACTGGAGATTATAAGCCTTTTAATTTTTCCAGGCTGATGATGCAAATAATATTCTCTTGATTTTAGGAATATAAATTCAGTATGGGGAAAGGTTATTTTAGCCCCAAATAGGTCCAATTCAATAAAAACTCCTTTTGGAACACAAGTGCTGGGTCGACACACTATCCCTGCTACTGTGTGTGTCCCAAATATGGAAAGTGATGAGTCTCATGCTTTGTGTATGGTGCTCATGGGCATTGCAGACCCACCTCTTGCTCTCCGTGTGTCCTTCAGCCAGTTTCCCTCCCTTCCTGTTCTACACCCCACCTGTGCCAATTTCTCAGTGTACAAAGGCAGGCATGTACATCTTGTCAGCGCAACACTTTACAAAATCACTCCCCTCTCCTGTTTTTTCGTCCTACAGGCACTCCATGTCTCTCATTTTCCTTATGTAATTTGAGTTAGGAGGGACATTGTAACTAGATTAAATCACACTAAAACATGGTAACCTTGATATCCTGGTTTACCATGTTAACCTTCCCCAAGTACTTCACCTTTAAAAACAAGGCCCAGACTAAGCCAAAGGAATTAATCCCTAATAGTGGAATATCCAGACATGTTTATTACCATCTATGAAACTTTTCTCTCCTTTTGCATACTGGCTTATCCACAATGGAAGAATTTATTTCATTCAAAGGGGACAAAAGTTGATAAATGGCTTGCAAGTTGGATATATTTTATATATATGTATATTACTATAAGCTCTTAAGGTATTTATGACTTCAGTTTTCAGCGTATTTTCAACTCATGTGATAATCATGGGCCCACATTCATGTTTTCCCTCTTATTCATTATCAGACTGTTTCTTTATGAGGTGAGATAATCAGCATAAAGGTGGTTTCTCATTGTACAACTCAAGAAATCCAGCACAGCGGATGACTCAGATATTTGAGTGATTTCAGAGTCTTCTAAAATGCGCCAGGGAGTATGCTTAAAAATAACCATCTCTCTTCTCTCTATTTGTTGTAGGGGGATATTTTCATCCCCTACAACATCAGGTATTAGGAAGAACACTTTGGGGTCCATTTCTCTTATTGTCACCATCTCTTCTTTATATTAAGGAATGAAAACTTTTTTTTTAATTGAAGTATAATTGACTTACAATGTTGTGTTAATTACTGATGTACAACAAAGTGACTCAGTTATGTACATATGTGTGTGTGTGTATATATATATATATACACACACACACACATTTTTTAATATATTCTTTTCCATTGTGGTTTATCACGGGATTTTTTAAAAATTGGGGTATAGTTCTTTTACAATGTTGTGTTAGTTGCTACTGTACAGCGAAGTGGAGTTCCCTGTGCTATACAGCAGGTTCTCATCAGTTAATCTATTTTATACATATTAGTTAGTATATATATGTCAATATATGTCAATCCCAATCTTCCAATTCATCCCACCCCCACTTTCCCCTCTTGGTGTCCATATGTTTGTTCTCTGCTTCTGTGTCTCTATTTCTGCCTTGCAGACAGTTTCATCTGTACCATTTTTCTAGATTCCACATATATGTGTTAATATACGATATTTGTTTTTCTCTTTCTGACTTACTTCACTCTGTATGACAGTCCCTAGGTCCATCCACGTCTCTACAAGTGACCCAATTTCATTCCTTTTTATGGCTAATATTCCATTGTATATATCTACCACATCTTCTTTATCCATTCATCTGTTGATGGGCATTTAGGTTGCTTCTATGACCTGGCTATTATAAATAGTGCTGCAATGAACATTGGAGTGCAAATGTCTTTTTGAGTTATAGTTTTCTCTGGGTATATGCCCAGTAGTGAGATTGCTGGGTCTCATAGGATATTGAATATAGTTCTCTGTGCTATATAGTAGGACTTTGTTGTTTATGCATTCTATATATAAAAGCTTACATCTGCTAATTCCAACCTCCCAGTCGATCCCTCCCCCAACTCCCTCCCTCTTGGCAACCACCAGTCTGTTCTCTATGTCTGTGATTCTGTTTCTGTTTCATAGATAGGTTCATTTGTGTCATATTTTAGATTCCACATATAAGTGATATCATATGGTATTTGTCTTTCTTTTTCTGACTTACTTCACTTAGTATGATAATCTCTGGTTGAATCCATGTTGCTGCAAATGGCGTTATTTCGTTCTTTTTTCTGGCTGAGTAGTATTCCATTGTATATACGTACCACATCTTCTTTATCCATTCATCTGTTGATGGACATTTAGGTTGTTTCCATGTCTTGGCTATTGTGAATAGTGCTGCTGTGAACATAAGGGTGCATGTATCTTTTTTGAATTATAGTTTTATCTGGATATATGCCCAGGAGTGGGATTGCTATATCACATGGTAATTCTATGTTTAGTTTTCTGAGGAAGCTCCATACTGTTTTCTACACTGCACCAATCTACATTCCCACCAACGGTGTGGGAGGGTTCCCTTTTCTCCACACTCTCTTCAGCATTTGTTATTTGTAGACTTTTTAATGATGGGCATTCTGACTGGTGTGAGGTAGTACCTCATTGTAGTTTTGACTTGCAGTTCTCTAATAATTAGCAGTGTTGAGTATCTTTTCGTGTGCCTGTTGGCCATCTGTATGTCTTCTTTGGAGAAATGTCTATTTAGGTCTTCTGCCCATTTTTCGATTGGGTTTTTTTTTTGTTGTTGAGTTGTATGAGCTGTTTGTATATTTTGCAAATTAAGCCCTTGTCAGTCGCATCATTTGCAAATATTTTCTCCCATTCTGTAGGTTGTCTTTTCGTTTTGTTTATGGTTTCCTTTGCTGTGCAAAAGCTTGTAAGTTTGATTAGGTCCCATTTGTTTATTTTTGTTTTTATTTCTTTTGCCTTGGGAGACTGACCTAAGAAAACCCTGGTACAATTTATGTCAAAGAATTTTTTGCCTATGATCTCTTCTAGTTTTATGGTGTCATGTCTTATGTTTCAGTCTTTAAACCATTTTGATTTTATTTTTGTGTATGGTGAAAGTGTGTGTTCTAACTTCATTGATTTACATGCAACTGTCTAACTTTCTCAGCACCACTTGCTGAAGAGACTTTTTCCCGTTTTATATTCTGGCCTTCTTTGTCAAAGATTAATTGACTGTAGGTGTGTGGGTTTTTTTTCCTAGGCTCTCTATTCTGTTCCATTGATCTGTATGTCTCTTTTAGTGCCAATACCATGCTGTTTTGATTATTGTAGCTTTGTAGCATTGTCTGAAATCTGGGAGGGTTATGCCTCCTGCTTTGTTCTTTTTCTTCAGGATTGCTTTGGCAATTCTGGGTCTTTTATGGTTCCATATGGATTTTAGGATTATTTGTTTTAGTTCTGTGAAAAATGTCATGGGTAATTTGATAGGGATTACATTAAATATGTAGATTGCTTTGAGTAGTATTGCCATTTTAACAATATTAATTTTTCCAATCCAAGAGCATGGGTTATCTTTCCATTTCTGTATTGTTCCAATTTTAGTATATGTGCTGCCAGAGCGAGCACATATCTTTCCATTTCTTTGAATCATCTTCAGTTTCATTTATTAATGTTTTATAGTTCTCAGCATATAGTTCTCAGTTCTCAGTATAGTTCTCAGTCTTTCACCTCCTTGATCAGGTTTATAAGGTGGGAAAACTCTTGAAGCAATTTTTATTTTTCTACTCCAAGTCAAATAAGATGGGGAACACAAAAGCTCTCTGGAGTGTTCTGTATAGTATTTTTATTAGGATAGCACTCTGTTCCTGTTGCTTTCTGATCTACGAACAATGGATAATGATTACTTACGTCTTACATTTTTCTTAAATATGTGAGGGAAAAAAAGTTGAGCCACAAGATTTACTCTTTAAATGTAGATCTTTATTTTCAGTGTTACTATGAATGATAGCTGACATTCAGAGGGAATGTAGTTGCTGTGTTTGTTGCTAAGCCCCTGTGATGGCCTGGCCTCAGTTAATTTCATAGCCACCCCATGAGGTAGGCACTGCTAGTATCCCCATCTTATAGATGAGAAAACCAAGCTCAGAGAACTGTAACGCCTTGTCCAGGATCCCATGACTAGTGGTGGCATAGCTAGGATTCATAATGGGCTGTGTATAAAATACAACTTCTGTGAGGGTTTTTCCCCCTTCCTTCTCTTTTTATGTCCTTCTTTCTTGCACTCTCTCTATCTCTGTCTTTCTAAACAGATAACATATGTACATATTAAAAAATTCAAATTCGACAAACTGGATACAGTGAAAAGAAAGCCTCCTCTTGGTCTGTGATCATCCAGAGAGATTTTTCTGCATGGACTCTGCATGGAAATCCTAAACTTGGTAAATCATATCATTGAGATTTTTTTAAAAAGTCAGATTCATTGATGTATAATTTACGTAAAATAAAATCCACCGTTTGAAGATACTATTTTTACTGAATTGTGACTAATATATATAGCTGTGTAACTACTACCACAATCAAGATACAGAACATTTTTGTGACTCCCAGTAAATTCCCTTATTCCCTTTTTCCATCATCATTGGGATTTTTATCCTCATTTTAGAAATTTGGTTGCTTTCTTCCTGTATTTGGTGATTTCCGTTTACTTAACCGAGGCCATGACTTCAGTCCTCCAAAGAATGGACAGGTGGGACAGCCCGGCCTCAGACAACAAGATACCACTGTGTTCCTTTGCCTCTATAGGCACCCAGGCCTATTCTACCAAAAAAAAAAGGAGGGGGGGGGACAAATGCCACCTCTTTGTATTATTCAGCACTGATTTTCTCTCCTGCTCCATGTTGCTTGTCTGTACGCCTGGCATAAAGCCTGAAGCCTGGCAGGTGGTTTGGGGGAGGATGGGCCTCTACACAAGCCACCAGTCCTCCCATCTTCACTCCTTTCAGGTTCCCAGAGGTTGGTGTGTAGTGATGGCTTGTATGCCTCTGGTCTTGTTCACCTTGTCGAAGCACCTTTACATTCTATACCTGAGAAATGTGCAGAGAATGTATTGAAGATATTGAAGATTCGTTGAGATAATTGTCTTAAGGCCCAGAAAGATGATTAGATTACTGTCCCCTGGTGATGATGGCAGAGAGCCAGGAACATAGAAGTTAGGTGACTTGCCTGTAGTTACTCAGCTAGTTAGTGGCAGAGCTGGGCTACAGGTTTGGTCTGCAGACTCTCACCAAGGTCTGTGTCTCTAGTACAGGGTTTGAAGTCTGTATTCCTAGGGGCATCAGGGGCTGCTCTGAGGAACTGAGGGAGAAGGGAGTAAATCAGCTCTCCTTTACCTGCCATGTGTACCAAGCTTCAGCAGAAGATGTGAATCACAGAAGGGCGTTGCCAGCTTTCATGAGTTTGAAACCAATGTTCCAAAACAAAGGAATTAAAGAGACCTTGCTGTCTTTCTTTTTGAACCAGGTACCTATCTTTTCCCCCCAAACCCCCCAGTGGGGCCTTGTGCTATGCCCGGTGGCTCCCTGCTTCCCTAAATTAGATCAATTAGAATGAGGCCGGGGTCCGCTCTTCCATCTGCTCTCCGAAAGTCAGGTCTCCCTGTCCTGTCTGATGATTCCTGCTTGGTGAAAGATGTGTAGAATTCTGAGGAAGTCATTATCTCCCCCTGAGCTCACCAAGCCCTATGATTCCGGTTAGAAGAGAGGGCATTTGTCTGGGTCCTTATTGATGTCCTGGTGACAGCTGTCACTCAAACAAGCCCTGTCAGGCTCCTGGACCAAAGTGAGCCCAGGATGGGGGTGGGGACCCCAAGCTAACGGCTCCCTGTTCACTTGCAGATGACATGTCCACTTTGCAAAATCATGATGTGGGTAGGATCGCTCATTAAGCCTTGAAGAATCCAAAACACCACTCAGTTTTATTCATTTCATAAATGGTTTCCAAGTGCAGTAAAGATGCTTCATTTGCAGAGTACCAGGCAAGGAGATGATTTCTGCTTGTTTTAGGTACGAAATAAACAGTCCAGTGTAATGGTTAAGATGGGTCTGTGGTGGGTTTCTAGAATTTTAAGGCCCATTCTACCACTTGTTCGCTTTGCCACATTGGGCCAGTTACCTGACCTCTCCTAGTCTGTAAAATGGAACTAAAACGGGGGGTGGGTGGGGTGTGGCTAGATTGTTACATGCAGTGCTTACGACAGTGCCCCATCTGTTAGCTGCTGGTATTATTTGGGGGTTTATATCCGATGCGGACTTTTGCTCACCCTGAGATGTGAAGCCAGGCCCGTCCGGCCCTCTGGTGTGTTCCAGCACTGAGGTCTGTGGTGGAGACTTGACCACAGTGTGCAGCAGGCCACTCAGACCTCCTATGTGTGGCACTGCAAGAGTTTGGGAGGGGTTTGTGTTGCTTTAACTCGTGCCTCGAGCAGCTTCTTTCTTCTCCACGTGCCTTCACAGAGGTAGGGGGAGCATACCGAGTCCACAGTTTGTAATCAAAGCTAACCACATCCCTCCATCGTAGTCAGATAGCGTTGTTCCTATTGTGACGCAGAATCACAGTAGCAGGTGGCTAAATACAAATGGGAGGGCTCACTGTGCCGTGCAGGTCAGTGCTGGGGCGATCGCACTTCTGTTCTTGCCAAAGGGCTTCACTCTGTCTTCCTTTTCTCAGCAGAAAGCTGCTTCGGGCCACGTGGCCACCTCATTGAATGGCTGTGCCGCTGTTGACCACTTAGTGCTGATAGTGATACCTGTGGCCTCAGGATGTTGTGGGGATTGAAGGAGGTGAAGCTTGGGAGGGCCAGCGTGGCAGCTGGTACACAGCAGGTGCCTCCATTCTCCCTCATTCCTCCAGATAAGGAGCGCACTCTCTGCTGAGGAGAACCCCTCCTCTGAATGGGGAACCCTCGCTACTCCAAGTGTCCACAGACCAGCTGCAGCATTGCCGGGCAGCTGGGTAGAAGAACAGAACCTCAGGGCCCTCCTGGACCCACTGCATCAGTATCAGTGTTGTAACAGTGTCCTTGGTGATCTGTTCTCACACTGAAGTGTGAAAACGCTGGTGTGAACTCAGCCAGCTAGGAATGGAACCAGAGCACTAAAGATGGGTCTTGTTAGCTTCCTGCTGGTAACTTGCCCAGCTGATCAGTCAGCCCAAGAGGAATACATTTGGTCTTAAACCTGGTCATTTGCAAAGGAGCTAAATATGCTTTACTCTGTCCTTTCGTGTAACAGAACTCCCCACTGAAATGGGGGTGTTTTTCCATAGCGATAGTGAAGTCACTTTTTGTATGCGTTACAAACTTTGTGCTGGCATGGAGCTCCACGTGGAGAAGATGAGGTGCCTTTTCAGGAACATTTCTTTGGTTTCCGTGATAATGTTCACATACTTTATCTATGGGATCATACTCTACTATTTCCCAAAGCAAGAAGACATGTAGGAATACCTTCAAGAAGCATTTCACAAGATGTTGTTCTGAACTGGATCTGTTGATACGAGGGAGTTGTTTGGTAGCCTGGGGGAGCCCTGGACAAGGAATAGGGAGGCATTAAAAGGAGTTCGCCTGAATCAGTTTGCTCTTCAGTTGTTTGTTATCGTCATCTGCTGGGTTAGGATGGTAATTTGGCAGACTGAAGGAGGTATGCTTCTGGACTGCTCCCAGCTCCCAGATGGCTGGATGCCTGGCCATCCCACCTTTCCTCCTGACTTAGAGCTGAACTGCTTCTTCTGGAAATGGCAAGTCTCCATGGCCATGAGGGAAAGGGAATTAGCATTAAACTCAAGCCTGGACTCTGAAAAGTTTGGTTTCAAGGCCAGAGTCCCACCCCCTTCCTTAGCTGAAGTGCAGGGGAGCTGGCACCATGCCCAAGGCCCAGACCATGGACATCCCTAGAACAATAGTAGTGATGGTCTCTGCCCTGGGGTGAGAGCCTGCTGTGGTTGGTCCACCTGTGCTAACTGCTTTCAGGTGTGTTGCCTTGTTTCCTAGAGTCATAACTTTTTTTTGACGTCATGTTCTAGCATTTTTTCAAATTTACTGAGGTATAATTAAGAAATAAAGTTGTAGATATTTAAAGTGTACATCATGGTGACTTAATGTACACATACTTTGTGAAAGGATTCCCTCCATCTAGGCAGTTCACACATCCATCACCTCACATATTTTTCTTTTTGTGTGAGAACATTTAAGTTCTACTCTCTTAGCAAATTTCAACTGTACAAGACAGTGTTATCAACTATAGTCACCATGTTTTACACTAGATTCTCATCACTCATTCATCTTAGAGCTGGAAGTTTATACCTTTTTACCAACCTCTCCCTATTTCCCCCACCCCCAGCCCACGGCAACCACCGTTTTACCATTTCTGTGAGTTTGCTTTTTGTTTTTAGATTCCACATGTGAATTATACCATGAGGTATTTGTCTGTCTCTGTCTTATTTCATTTAGCATAATGTCCTCAAAGTCTATCCATGATGTTACAAATGGAAGGATTTCCCTCTTCCTCATGGCTGAATACTATTCCATTGAATATACACCACACCTTCTTTATCCATTCATCCCTTGGTGGACATTTAGGTCGCTTCCATGTCTTGCCAGTTATGAATGATGCTGCAGTGAACGTGGGAGTACAGATAGCTCTTTGAGATCCTGTTTTCATTTCTTTGGATAAATACCCAGGAGTGGGATTGCTGGGTCATATGGTAGTTCTATTTTTAGTTTTTTAAGGAATCTCCATACTGTTCTCCATAGAAGCTGTATCAATTTACATTCCCACCAACATTGCAGAGGGGTTCCCTTTTCTCCACATCCTTGCCAAGACTTGTCATCTTAGTCTTTTTGGAGTCGTAACTTTTTTTATGCTGAAATGAAGCCCATGCAGTTAGCTCGTCCAAACTTTTCATTTTACTGACAAAGAAATGGATTTCTAGAGAGTGGTGTGAATTTCCCAAGATTTCACAGTTGGTTCTCCACCATTTGTCCACAGGAGAGTTGGAGAATCTTGTCTCTTTTTTTCAGGGAGTACCATCAACCCTCCACGTTCAGCTGTGTGCGGGGTGCTTGTTAACAACAGTCTTACCCCCATGTGGACACAAGCCTGGTTGCTAATCTGTGCCCAGACTCCCCATTCAGCCAGTCCTGGGCAAGCAGCACAACCAGAGGCTATACCATTCACGGGCTGGTTAGGAACGAGCTTTATAAATGACGCCCAGCCGGATGCTCATCTTTTGAGAAGATCGTGCTCTACCCAGTGAGATTTTCTGGGTTCAAATCTCAGCTAAGCCATTTATGAGTTGTTTGTCCTTGGGTGAACCAATTTACCTCAGTTTTCCCCTCTGAAAAATGGGGGTAGAAATAGTGCTCACTTTGAACAGGATTCTTGTGAGGATAAATGTGTTTATTCATGTAGGGAACTTAGAGTAGTACCTGGCACAGAACACCTATGCAATAAATTTTGGCTGTAAAGAGTTACCATTGTTCCCCTAGATTTAAATGTCTTGTCTTTGGATTTAGCCAGATGAGTGAGGCACTTTGTACCAATGTCGTGTTGCCTTCTCCTTCCTGAAAATTCCTTCTGCTGACTCGTCTGTAAGTACCATCCATCTTCAGCAACAGTCCTGTGAATTAGAGGGACAGGTTCACTGTAAAGAACGCTGTTGAGGAAGCTGTTCTCTGCATTGTATTGTCACCTCGCTGAGGAAGCCAGGAGAAATTTCTCTCAGCTCTCTGCTTTGGAAAGATTATTCCCCTCATGAGGACATACTTGCTTCTGACCTTAAGGACACTTTGAAGCATATAGAGCTTCAAGTAGAGCAGGGATCAGCAAGCTTCTTTGGTAAAGGACCAGTTCATGAATACCTTGGGCTTTGCAGGCCAGAGAGCCCCTGTTGCAGCCACAGACAGTATGTAAACAAATGGATGCGACCATGTTCCAGTAAAACTTTATTTACAGAACAAGGCTTCAGGCCACCCCCTGACATACATGACCATGTTTTGTTGTATTTCTCCCTACAGTACTACCAGAAAAGCTTCAGTCATGCTTCTAGCAAATATGTGGGCGTGTACTTTGCATACTGACATCACCCCTGCTTGCCTGTTTTCCTACATTTACCTTCCATCTGTCTTGATCCCAGCTCCCATGTTTACTTTTTTTTGGTCTTCCCCTGACTACTGTGTCTATCTCTAGGTTGCATGAGATTTTTTTTTTTTTTTAACAGGATGAAACTATCAGTAAATACGTCAGTTATATCTAGTTAACTTAGGAACCAGGACTCTAGAAACCACTCTGACTCAGAGTTCACCTGCTGTGGTAAAATGCTCCTGGCTGACCCACAAGCTGCCTGCAGGCCCCACAGGACCTGGAGAGGCAGAGAGCAAGGGACAGGAGACAGGGACTCCTGGTAGCCACAAATGCTCCTTCTTTCCTTTCTCATTGTTGTCGAGTTTCTTTTAAATGAAAACAGCCTCTTTGGTTTGCAGGCCTAAAGCTGGCAGGAAGACAAATGATTTTTTTTTTTTACAATATCAGACACACGGTTTCCTGTCTCTGTTTAACTTGCTAGCAGATCATCTCAGCCAGCTGGGTCCCCCTGGACCTGTTGTGACCTTAATAACGTTGCTTCCCGCCATCCAGCAGACCCACTCCGGGTGTGGATCACGCGCCTGGCGTACTGTATGGACTCATCTTGGGTTCTGCGTCGGGGAGGGCTTGGACGTGCTGCCGACCTCATTTTGTGTTCGTTCTGCTCCAGCATGCGGCAGCTGGCTTCTTGGGGGAAGCTCTGAGTTCCTGCGTGCAAGAAACCAGCAGAATGATATGTGCTCTGGCAGCTCTGGGCTTTGGGTGTGCTGCTGCCTTTGAACTGCGCCCTCACGACTCAAAATAGCTGGCTCGCCAGCTGTGCTTTTTTGTTTCAAGAGAAACAAACCAGATTTACTTTCTGGTCTCAATACAAAAGGAAAAGAAACCTAAGTGTGGAAATTTGGTGGAGAAAAGTTGTTAGAAGAGGAAGAAAATTCTGGATTCAAGTCACTCGTCTCATTCTGGGGAAGAGAAATGAGTTATTTGAGGGGATGATTCAGTGCTGAAGGAGACTTGGGTTGTGAATGAGTTAGAAGCATCCTCTGAATCCCTGAATACAGCCCCATGTCTGGCCAAGGAAATTATAAAGATTGGACATGCCAGAGGGCACTGTGACTCAGTCCAGTGAGGCTTAGCATGTATTTGAAGTGTCTTCAGGCAAAGCAACTGGCTTCTGTAGGGTTTTTTTTTTTTCCCCAAGCAGCAAAGTAAACAAAGATGCTCTGAGGCCAGATGTGGTTGCCAGCTGCGAATATTTCTACCCTGGAACCTCATCCTGACGTGAATCACAGCCGAGTGGAATCCATTAAGGACACAGTCTGTCTCGAACCCCATCCCCTAGATGTGAGTGACCAATAGAACAGTTGAGCCAGTAAGGCTGGCGTTGCTGCGAAGCTGTGGTGAAACGTCTGCAGTCTCTCCTCTCACAGTGGCCTTCTCGTGTTCTGTAAACAACACACAGATGGGTGATGGCAAAAAGGGTCCGGGAGACTGTTTGCTACTTTCCAGGTACCTCAGTGTCCCACCAATGGAAAAACACTGGAGCTCGCTAACCACTGGGAAACTGACCCTCATGTCCGCCCGTCCTGAACTCCAGAGGCTGTATTTACCTCCAGCTGGACATCCGGCCAACTGGCTCTTGGAAAACCTTTTCTGATCCTCAAATAACTCTTACACGTTGCTAATTATGTAAAATCTCAGTGTTCCCAGCAATAATTATGCTTTATAAAAACTAATATTAACTTTTAAAGAAACAATTCATATTTGCTTCTTTACTTTAAAAAAATACATACACCTCATGCCACTCTCTCCAGTGTCAGGAACAATGGATCCTAAATTTAGTGATTAAAATTCCTTCCACGCCTTCTCTTTTTTCCCAGGTTCCATCCCAGTCTCCTGTCAGGCCGAAGTCGTTGTTCTCGGCCTTGGCCACACATTGGAACCACCTGAGAAGCTTTAAAAATGACTCATTAACTGGGTCTTAGCTCTGCAGTTTCAGATTTAATTGATCTGGGGCCTGGTGTCAGGAATAAAAAAACAACGACCCACCAAGACATTCTAATATGCAGCCAGTGTTGGGAACCACTGAATTCAAGGCAGCTTGTTCTGCCACATCTTTTTGTATTTTTCATCATGTTCCACATATAACTTGAAAGAGGATGGTAACAATTAGAGAGCAGTAACCACCACAGGAAGTAGCTAAATTCAGCCCTCCAGGTTAGAGGAGAAGAAAAACAAGCAAACTCACACCTGGTTCACCCCCTCCCTGGGGAATAATAGGATTCCTTAATACAGGATGTCACTGTGCTTGCCACACTTTACAAGCGAGTACCTCAGAACGGGGCCACGGGCCTCACTGGGTGGGCATCTGAGGTTTTAGAACTGGTGAAATGATACATTCAGGGCAGGCACATTTGCAACCTGAAGGTGTGGATGGCAGGCTCTGGGTGCCAAAACCCAACCACACTGTGGTTCAGGTGGAGCCAGAGAGGAGGCAGGAGGTGTTTCGGTGACATGACAGGTATTGATCATGTGCATAATTGATGTGCTTTTCTAAAGCCGGGGGGTCTCCCTGTTGGAGAGGATAGTGGGGTAACTCAAGCCCTCTTTCTCTGTTTTCAGGTTTCCTGAAAACATGAAGGGCCCCTAGACAGGGTGGAAGATATGATACAGACAGGCAGCCAGGAAAAGAATGAGAGAATCGGGGCAGCTGGGGGATCTTAACAAAGCCCAAGCTAAGTTAGTGGTCAGAGGACTCTAACGCAGAGAGGGAAATGAAAAAATCCTGCTGCAGAGAGCACAGGTCAGCCCGTGGAGGATAGATATTCATAGGACGTGTCATTGTGTTGTGGGCAAAGCCCGGCACGTTTCAGGCTCTCTCTTCACGTAGGAAGGATGATCAGCAAAGGGGAAGGAATGCTAACGGCAGGGACAGGATCGGGGTTCTAACTGCTTGAAATGACCGAGATACGAAACTGAACAGATACACGTCAAGCCAGGCCTGTCTGTCCACACAGTTGATGGCAAAGGAGCAGCTTATCAGAAAGCTGGCTTGGCATCTGCTCAGGCGATAAAGACCCAGGGGGTTAGAGGGGAGTCAAGGTCATTCTGAAATTGGGGTGACCTGGTGGAGAGAATCAAAAGGAAACGAGAGCACACAGACCAGCAGTAGTCTGTGCTCATTGGTAAGAACGGTGAGAGTCCTACTGTTACCTGTCTACACGGATTACGTCCCACGTATTGGAGCTGGGTCTGGTGAAACGTCACAGAGAATCTTGAGAAGCAAGAATGATTTCAGAGACCAGATCACTTTATACTTAGACCCGGCATGTATGGGGTGCCTGCTCCACGCTGGCAGGCGGGAGTCCGATAAACGTGCCAGACTTTAGGGTCTGATAAATAGGTCTTTTTAGGAGTGATTGAAGGAGGCAGAGATGTTCAGCTTGAAAATGAGATGATTTAGGGAAATGCGTTAAATGCCTAACAGCAGTTTGAGAGCTGCCATCCCATAGAAGGAGGAGTCATTGCATTGTCTTTTGCTTTAGAGAATAGCACGAAAGCCAGTAAGTGGACTTAGGGGAAGGCCATATTTGATTATAAAGAATATATTTTAAAATATCCCAATGTTGAGACTTTCTCCTAATAGGTCTATTGGGGTTAGATTATGGGATGATTTATAGAAGAGTGGAGTCCCTCTGTCGTAACACTTACGACAGAGGTTTCCTCTGTACCTTTCAGGAATATTCTGGAAGAGGTTGTCATACTGGATTAGACTACATGTAAGACCCTTTTGTTGGGGAGAGAGGTAGGGAGGAAATAACCTAAAGGAGACTCTGCAATGGGATGTGAGGTGAGGCAATAGCTTAGTTTTGAAATATGTACAATTGGAATAAAACAATCAAATGGACTGGAAAGAAGAATTCTTCCATCATTTGGGGAAAATGTATTCTCCAAGTTTGTCTAGAATGTCAAACAGTGCTGTCCATATGCTGGAAGTTACATTAAGCCCTGCATGCCCAGTAAGCTACTGTCCTGTTGTTTAATTAAAATGATTTTTTATTGTTTGCCTGAATTTAATTGTTTACTTTTTCTTGAGATGATGGATGGGGAATTACATCTCATTCTATACTCCTCTTGAAGTTCGTTTGACTAGAACGTTCTCATGGACCATTTTCTCATTGGCTAGCACTGCATACAATTGGCCTAGGGCTTTGCAAGCAAGTCCACTGTCGATTTTCTCTGTAAGAGGGACAACTCTGTGGCAGAATCCCAAGGGATGTTTGCTAAAGCAGTGCTTCTCAAACTTTACTGTGTAAATGAATCTCCTAGAAAACTTTATAAAATGCAGATTCTGCAGTCGGCAGTGTAAGACAGGGCTGAGATTCTGCGTTTCCAGTAAGTTCCCAGGTGCTGCCTGCTGATACTGCTGGCCTGGAGGTACCAAGAGATCCTTTTTGTACCGTGCCACCAGAAAATATGCAAAATATTGGAACTCCTGAGTTAGAAAGTATGTATACAGTGTGATGGATTGGGGTGTGTGTGTGAGTGAGAGATGGGGCAGTAACAGAGGAAAGCTGATAGGATGTGGAGTGTCACAGAATAAGGAGGCAATTTGCGTTGCTCCTTAAGAAATCCTGTATCTCTGCCTCTAGGGATCCCCATGTGTCTGTGCCTGGCCAGGGCTGTGACTCAGTAATGCTCCCTTTGTCTGTCAAATGAACATACTTGGAACATAGCCAGTAAACGTCTAGCGGATATCTGTATCTTTTGTTCACTTTCATCATTCTCTTTATTATAACTGGGTCCCACTTCACTAGACGTGATAAAACTGAATTTTGTCTCTGGGAAAACAGAATCCAAACCAGACAGCCAAAAAGCATCTGCCTTCCCTTCTCTCAGCGCAGCCAGACTGACTCCCTCCAAGGCCTTCTACCTGCTTTTTTTAAAAAATTGAAGTATGGTTGATGTACAGTGTTGTGTTACTTTAAGGTGTATAGCAAAGTGATTCAGTTATACATATATACATATATATTCTTTTTCAGATTCTTTTCCATTATAGGTTACCAGAAGATACTGAATATAGTTCCCTGTGCTCTACAGTAGGTCCTTATTGTTTATCTATTTATATACAGTAGTTTGCATCTGTTAATCCCATACTCCTAATTTATCCCCTCTCCCGCACTTTCCCCTTTGGTAACCATAAGTTTCTTTTCAAAGTCTGCGAGTCTGTTTCTGTTTTGTAAATAAGTTCATTTGTATCATTTATTTAGATTCTACATGTAAGTGATATCATACGATATTTGTCTTTCTCTACCTGACTTACTTCACATAGTATGATAATCTCCAGGTCCATCCATGTTGCTGCAAATGGCATTATTCCGTTCTATTTTTTTTTCTTTTTTTTTTTTTCGGTACGCGGGCCTCTCACTGTTGTGGCCTCTCCCGTTGCGGAGCACAGGCTCTGGACGCGCAGACTGAGCGGCCATGGCTCACGGGCCCAGCCGCTCCGCGGCACACGGGATCCTCCCGGGCCAGGGCACGAACCCGCGTCCCCTGCATCGGCAGGCGGACTCTCAGCCACTGCGCCACTAGGGAAGCCCTCGTTTTTTTAAATCATGGTACATGAGTGAGATTGTTCTGTAATTTTCTTATATTCTTTTTGTCTGCTTTTGGTTGTCCTATTTTCAGAGAACGCTTTTCCTATTCACTGAGTTTGTGTGACATTGAAGTAACCTACTTCTTGAAAGTTCGGTGGCTCTCAGCTTCATCTAGGACAGGTGTGTGTTTGGGGCTTCGAGGGGAACACTGTTGCTCAAATGTTTTTGGAGACTTTTTCCCCCAATTTTTACTGGAAAAAAATTAACCTTTCTGAAAAGTTGAAAGAATGGAACAGTGAGCCCCTGTATACCCTTTCCCTTTCTATCTATTTACCATGTGTTAACATTTCACCACCTTCTCATTTCTGTGTGTGTGGGGAGGCACTGGGGGTGGGTGTATTACAGTCCACATTCAAATTTCCCCGAAGCAGTGGGGTTTCTGCTGTTCCAGGCAAGGACCACGCATGGCATTTGGTTATTTTGCCTCTTCAGTGTGTTTCTTTTTTTTTTGTGACTCTGACTTGAAACAGGTGGGCCATTGATTTTATAGAGGCACATTCTGGATTTATCTGATGGTTCCCACTTGTTTAGACTATGATTAAACATTTTTGTAAGATTTCCACTGGCATTTTTACTGTAGGAAGTTTTTTTAGGGGGTTGACAATTCCACAAAAATCAAATTCTGACACGTGTATTCAGTCACTGATACTAAGAAATTTGATAGTAAAAGGCTTAAAGATAAAAAACTTAGGGTTATACTGTGGAAGATTTTTAACTACTCAATTTCTTTAATGTTTGTAAGATTATTCAGGTTTTTCTTGGGTCAGTTTTAGTAAGTTACACATATAAACTTTTAGGACTTTGACCAATGTTGTTTTAAGTTTTCAAACTTACTGGAAAAGTTTTTCAGATCCCTTGAGTCTTGGCTGTGCCCATGATTCTGTCTCCTCCGGGCCTTTGCCCTTGGCTATATATCAGTCTCACCGAGGTTTACGTGTTGTGTTGATCATTCAGCGTGTTGTTGATTCTCCCTCTTGTAACTTTGTTTTCTATTCCACTGATTTCAACTTTTATCTTTACTCTCTCTTTCCTTCTCTTTTCTTTGGTTGTGTAATCTTGTCCTTTTTCTAAATGCTCATGTTGAAGCCTCTGTTGGCCAAAGATCCTGGGAGCTGCCGTCAGCATCCCTCTTGAATGACACTGCCCCTCCAACTCGCCACTAACTGCCACACCAGCCTCCTCTGCAAGGACCGCAGGTTGCTGTACACACAGGCTTCCATCTGCACGTCTAGGAAATGGGACCTGATTCAGATCTAGCAGTGTGGCTGCAGGGGTTCAGAATAATCCACGTGAAACCCAGTGTTTGGCATTTAGTAGGTTCTCAATAAATGAATGCTGTGCTTTTAAATATTACAATTAACTTGACTTAATGACTTGAGACAGGAAATTCTCCTTTCCCACCAGCGTATCTCTCTTGAGCACAGTTTCCTTCTTTGGATCTCAGCCTGTTGCTTTAGATGAACATGTTGGCGTGTGAAAATCTCTGTGGTTAGCGTGTCACTGCCAACTTCAAGCATCTCTGTGGTTGTCTTGCAGTGTTCACCAACGCACTGAGGTGTACAGAAAACGAGCATCTGTATCCCTTTCTGTGTCTTGGATAAATTACTATCTTCGTAAATTTTTGCCCAAACTCTTCATTGAGTGGAGGAATTGCAGAACTAATTCAAATATTAAAGTAGGATCCCATCTGTCAAATTCAGCTCTGTTAATTTGGTTTTTATCAAGATGCATTAACCAACCCACATAGGCATTTTTACTCTTGGACTTAATTTAATGTCCTTTTTACTATGTGAGTTTTTGAAAAAAAAAAAAAAAGAATTATAGAGATTCAGTTTTAAGTTCCTTTTGGTAATCAGTGTTGGATTTGGGCCTCACAGAGGACTTGAAAGAGCCTGGGAGCTACATGTTTCCATTGTGTTGCATGTATGTGCCCACCTGTGTGGGTGTGATTAGGCAACTTCTTTACTTGTTTTTTTTTCTTATTTACTTTTAAGTCATTCTGGAGGAACCTATACCAAGGAATTTCCCCTTGAGGTTTTCTGCCAGTTTGTGTTTTGTTTTTTTTTAATGGTGTACTAACATTTCTCTTTGACATTTGTCCTTAAAAACTATTTATTTATCAACATTCTGACATTTGCAAATGGCTCCTTATTTGCAAGTCAGTTTGGCTCCTCTATGTGGGACACATTTGGTTGGAAAATTTTGGAATTATTAAACGGGCCTTTGGTTCATTGCTAGGGAGACATCTTGGTGGCGTGGAAGGAACAAGGGCTCTGGAGCCACTCAGACCTGTGGGAAACAGGCTCCTCTCAGTTTCTTTCTTTCCTTTTTCCCCTCTTTCTTCCCTTCCCTTCCCTCTCTCTCTCTCTCTCACACTCCCCCTTCTGCCTCTCATCCCCCCCCCACTTCGCCTTTCTCTCTCTCTCCCTTTCCCTTCCTACCTCCCTCCCTCTCTCCCTCCCTCCCCGCCCCTCTCCTTCCCTCCCCGCCTCCCTGCATCCCTCCCTTCCTTCCTCAGTAGCCTCTTCTATAAACCAGGGCGATGAACAGAACCTGACTTGGCTGTTGAAGAAATAAAGTGAGATGCTGCTGATACAGTGAATGATCTTTCCCCAGTTCAATGAAGCCCATGATAGGGGAGTTATCTCTGGTGTCCTTAAGAGAGTTCAGAGGAGAATTTCCCATCCTTTTCCACTGCAGAGCTCACCTCACACATGATAGAATCCACCCTTGTCCACCAATGATGGAGGGTCCGTCATTGGCACCTGTATCCTTCCTTACTAACTTCCCAGAGAAACAGATGAGTCTGGAAATCTCTGCTCTAGGAAATCCTGGCAGAGAGGCTAGGGCTTGATGCCTTCACTCTGCCCAGGGCTCTCTGGTTTTATGTGTGTGCCCTGTACTTCTGGGACGTTTGGCAAAGCCTGTGGATCTCTTCACAGTGATGTCTTCAAATGCATAAAATAGTATACACAGGAGTTCAAAGAAGATCACACATAGTGTAATACAATTATCAAATATTTAAAAATATAAATTTGTGATATAGTAATATTTACTTCTATAGTAATGGTTTAAATAACAAGATCTAGCATCAGATCGAACAAATTGAAATGGCTAAGTGATGAATATAAAGGATTCACCAAGCCTCTGCAACACATGTAAAGCGGCATGAAAATATCAGTGGTTTCTCTTGGTGACAAAGTCATAGGTGTCGCTAATGCTGGGAAATGTGAAATTTTAGTTAAAGGTTAGAGAAAATAAAAAGATGTCATTTTGCCCGTTTAGATTTACAGACTCCCAGAAGTCTATCTCTGGAGCCCAGGCTAAGAAGGTCTGCTGTTAACAGTGGAGCGCTGCATGTGTATGAACCCTGGAAAAGTTCCCCTCGTTTGTAATGCCCCCCAGAACTCTCTGTGGCTCAGTGTTACATAACAAGGGAGTGCCATGTGAACATCACCTTTGGGGCACTGGTTACCTGTGTGCCCAAGAAACAATTCATGGAGGGTTCCATATCTTGAGTGCCCTACATTCTAGGTCCTACGAAAGATTTTAGGGTTCTTCCTTGTGTAAGACTTTTCCTTCCCAGGCAGGGAAAAGATGCATATTTGCAAGAACACTAGTCCACTCTGGTTCTTAGTTAAGAGCCAAGGGGAGCAGTCTGCACACCCGACACGTTGTCTGAGAACTGCCCATAGGTCAGCGTTAAACCTTAGGGGACGGCCGTGAAATCACTTAGTCCAGCCCCCAGTGAAGAAAACCACTTTATCAAATTGAGAGCTTGTATGAAGTCATTCTTAATCAGCTCCCACTGATGTGAAGTTTAGAGACAGTATGGCACGGGGTTAAGAGCGGGGGTCTCTAATCAAACAGAGCTTGAGAAATTATTTAAACTGTCTGACCCTTAGCTTCCCTATCTGAAAAATTGGGTTTATAATAATAGCAGTATCTACCTCATAGGGTTTTTCTTTCCATTAAATATAAATATTATATAAAACTCTTGGCACACAGAGAAGTACATAATTTGTATTCGATAATTATGAGTTTCTGTGTAACTGGGGGCTGGCAAAAAGAAATACTTCCTGCTGGTCTCTGAGTAAAGGAGAAGCTAGCTTGGACCTACTGTAGCTATAGCTGTTGGTTTTTCTAGGAGCAGCTCAAGGGTTAACTCTGAGAGCGTGTGGGTGGCTTCGGTTTAGATAAAGCCACATCCCAAAGCTTCCTTTCAGCGCGATTTGCTATTGTTAGGGTTTTTCACCACCGCTTTGAAGTTTCAAGATTGACAGATGATAATAGATAATTCCTGCCTCACCACATTTTTACCTGTAGGTTTTCAAAAAGAAATCAAAGGGAATTTGAGGGGAAAGTAACACTTTGGTTTCTGACATTGAAGGGGGGATTTCTAGAGTCTTCTTCAATTAATAAATTAAAGGAGATTTCTGTTTTTGTGTTTCCCTTAGCCTGAAGAAGACTAGAAGTCAGCAAGGAAGACCCTTTTACATATATGGACAGGAATTAGAGAATAAAATTATCAGGGATACATGAACAGTTCATTTGGATGTTTTACACCCTTTAATGAATTGGAGACTTAGCTGAGTAATTATGCAGTTAATATTTAAAATTTTTTCGTTGTGTTGTTTTCTCATATGTAAAAGAATATTCACATTGGACCAGAATGAAGCTTCTCCAAATTCTGCCAATGCATTGCAGGTTGTTAAAATAACACCAATAGAAGAGGGGCTAGTAAACTTTTTCTGTAGAGGGCCAGGTAGTAAATATTTTAGGCTTTCTGGGCCAGATATGATCTCTGTTGTATGAACTACTTAGTTTCTTTTTGTATTTAAACGACCCTTTAAAAATGAAAAATTCACAGCTCTTGAGGCTGTACAGGAGCAGCCTGTGGGCCCTGGGGCCATAGTTTGCCAACCCCTGCTGTAGAGCATAAAGAAAGGAAGGGC
This sequence comes from Leucopleurus acutus, assembly GCF_964270905.1. NCBI lineage: Eukaryota > Metazoa > Chordata > Mammalia > Artiodactyla > Delphinidae > Leucopleurus > Leucopleurus acutus. The sequence goes on along the minus strand of NC_139153.1, from coordinate 54,540,883 downwards.
TTTTTTTTTTTATTGAAGTATAGTTGATGTACAATGTTGTGTTAATTTCTGCTATACAGAAAAGTGATTGTTATACACACACACACACACACACACATATATATATATATATATACACACACACATTCTTTTTTTTCATATTCTTTTCCATTATGGTTTATCACAGGATATTGAATATAGTTCTCTGTGCTGTAGAGACCCTGTTGTTTATCCATTCTATATATAAAAGCTTACATCTGCTAACCCCAGCCTCCCACTCCATCCCTCCCCCCTTGGCAATGTCCTCTATGTCTGTGATTCTGTTTCTGTTTCACAGATAGGTTCATTTGTGTCATATTTTAGATACCACATGTAAGTGATATCACATGGTATTTGTCTATCTCTTTCTGACTTCACTTAGTATGATAATCTCTAGGTCCATCCATGTTTCTGCAAATGGCATTATTTCATTCTTTTTATGGCTGAGTAGTATTCCATCATTGTATATATGTACCACATCTTCTTTATCCAAGAATGGGAGGGATATTGTCCCACATAAGTAATCATTCATTCAGCTTCTACAGGAAACATTTGCTGAGTACCTAAGTGCCCCGCCCTGAGTCAGCTGCTGGGTAGAGCCTGGTGATCAATACGTGTGGATTTACCCTTGTAGAGCTTACTTTTTCATGGGAGGAACAGGCAATCAGAGAATCAAACCCATTTATTTATAAGACATTTTATGTTGTTAAAGACAAGTGTCCACCTGAAGAAAACACGCCCATTGGATAGTCCAGATAGTAGAGGTGGAGTTATAGGAGGGGAAGCTTACTTTCTGCTGCATCTCAATATCATTTCATCTGTCCCCTCAATCTTGATCTCCAGGTTCATTCTTTGTTGGACAAGAGAGACCATCCATACTTCTGCACAAGATCTTCTGTTTCACTTGTAGTTCCAATCTTTCTTGTAATCACTTTGTCCCACCACACTGAAGCCTCTAGTCCCACCTGCCTTGGGTCCCACTCAAGCCTGACAGTGTAAGAACTTAGGGTTTCAAGATTCAATCACCAAATTGTTTCCTTCTTCCTATTCTTTAAAATTTTATTGAAGTATAGTTGATTTACAATGTTGTGCTAATTTCTTCTGTACAGCAAAGTGACTCAGTTATACAGACATATATATTCTTTTTTCATATTCTTTTCCATTATAGTTTGACACAGGATATTGAATATATAGTTCCTTGTGCTATATAGTAGGACCTTGTGGTTTATCCATCCTATATATAATAGTTTGCCTCTGCTAATCCCAAACTCCCATTCCTTCCTGCCCCTCCCCACCTTGGCAAGTCTGTTGTCTATATCTGTGAGTCTGTTTTTGTTTCGTAGATATGTTGATTTGTATCGTATTTTAGATTCCACATATAAGTGATATCATATGGTATTTGTCTTTCTGTGTCTGACTTACTTAGTGTGATAATCTCTAGGTCCATCCATGTTGCTGAAAAATGGCATTATTTTATTCTTTTTGATGGCTAATATTCCATTGTGTGTGAGACACACACTACATCATCTTTATCCATTCATCTGTTGATGGACATTTAGGTTGTTTCCATGTCTTGGCTATTGTAAATAGTGCTGCTGTGTACATAGGGGTGCATATATCTTTTTGAATTATACTTTTGTTAGAGTATATGCCCAGGAGTGGGACTGTTGGATCATATGGTGACTCTAGTTTTAGTTTTTTGAGGAATCTCCATACTGTTTTCCATAGTGGCTGCACCAATTTACATTCCCACCAACAGTGTAACAGGGTTCCCTTTTTTCTGCACCCTCTCCAGTATTTGTTAATTGTAGCCTTTTTAATGATGGGCATTCTGACTGGTATGAGGTGGTACCTCACTGTAGTTTTAATTTGCATTTCTCTAAAAATTAGCAGTGTTGAGCATCTTTTCATGTGCCAGTTGGCCATCTGTATGTCTTCTCTGGAGAAATGTCTATTTAGGTCTTGTGCCCATTTTTTGATTGGGTTTTTTTTGTTGTTGTTGTTGAGTTGTATGAGCTGTTTATATATTTTGGAAATTAAGCCCTTGTCAGTCACATCTTTGCAGATATTTTCTCCCATTCTGTAGGTTTTCTTTTTGTTTTGTTTATGGTTTCCTTTGCTGTGCAAAAGCTTGTAAGTTTGATTAGGTCCCATTTGTTTATTTTTGTTTTTATTTCTATTGCCTTGGGAAATTGACCTAAGAAAACATTGGTACAATTTATGTCAAAGAATTTTTTGCCTATGATCTCTTCTAGGAATTTTATGGTGTCCTGTCTTATGTTTCAGTCTTTAAGCCACTTTGAGTTTATTTCTGTGTATGGTGTGAGGGTGTGTTCTAACTTCACTGATTTACATGCAGCTGTCTAACATTCTCAGCATCACTTGCTGAAGAGACTATCTTTTTCCCATTTTATATTCTTGCCTCCTTTGTTGAAGATTAATTGACTGTAGGTGTGTGAGTTTTCTTCTGGGCACTCTATTCTGTTCCATTGATCTGTATGTCTCTTTTTGTGCCAATACCATGCTGTTTTGATTACTGTAGCTTTGTAGTATTGTCTGAAGTCTGGGAAGGTTATGCCTCCTGCTTTGTTTTCCTAAGGTTTGCTTTGGCTTGGTCTTTTATGGTTCCATATAAATTTTAGGATTTTTTGTTCTAGTTCTGTGAAAATGTCAGGGGTAATTTGATGGGGATCACATTAAATCTGTAGATTGCTTTGGATAGTATTGCCATTTTAATAGTATTAATTCTTCCAATCCAAGAGCATGAGATACCTTCCATTTCTTTGAATCATCTTTAATTTCTTTTATTAATGTTTTGTAGTTCTCAGCATATTAAGTCTTTCACCTCTGTGGTGAAGTTTATTTATTTATTTTTTTGATGTGCTTTTTAAAGGGATTGTTTATTTACATTCACCTTCTGATATTTCACTGTTAGTATAAAGAAATGCAACCAATTTCTCTCTGTTAATCTTGTATCCTGCTACCTTGTCGAATTTGTCTATTCTTTTTAATACATTCATGTATCTTCCTCAAAAATAGTGATTTTTTTTTCCCTTTTGGTTGCTGAAATCCTGATGTTTGGGGGTACTTTTCATGTTTTTAGTGGCATCAAATAGATGTAAGACCTAAGGCTTTCATCTAGAATAGTCAGTGGAAGTTGGCATTTCCACTTAGAACTTCTCTTAAGAATAGGTAGTTAATCATAGTGCCACTTGACATTGTCTTAGTTTCATTTCTCTCTGTGCTTCATTAAGTGAAGGCATCAAATACCATTTAGGTAATGGGTTCCCTTTGAGAGATTATCTCTGTTCCACCTGGACTGTATTCTCATCACTTTTTAAAATACACTGCCAGTAGGTGAATACTGCCAGTTACATAATTATGAATCCGTCCTTGGACATGATGTCTGGTCCCAAACCACCTATCCAAACTTTCCTCTCTATTCCTTTGTGCACAGTTGTCAGTTTGGGACTCCTGCTCATCCTCAGGTAGATCCTGTATTCTTACTTCTCCACATAACATTCCTTCTGCCATCATTGACTGCTTCCCATCCTTCACTGGCCAGCTCACAGTCCTTACCACTGTGCCATCCCTGTCTCTCTGTCTTTCCCACACTCCAGCATAGATGGGGGCACGCATTAGCTTCCATCCCAGACTGCTGGATGTTGCCAGGCAGGTGTAGACACATCCTAACTTCTCTGCTGGGTCATCCCCACTTTGAGGGCTGTCTCATCCCCTAGTAGGACCTCAGTAGTTCTGTGTTTAATGAATGAATCTAGCTTCTGAGCATGAGGACTGCTCCTTAGTGGGCACCTTTGAGAGAAAATGAATGACTGATAAAGTAATAGAATTCTGGCATCCGTTTCCAGTGGAGAAAGGCTAGCACAAAGCTCTCCCTGAACTATAACTATGTTTCCCTGACTCTTGCCCACTGAGCATCTCCATCCGCGTTCTTCTTCCCAAGAAGAAAACTATTTAACCAGAGCCAACCAAGGCCAGCTCATGAATCAAAGTTTGAGGAACAAGACATTGTAGTTACTTAGCTGGTGATAAGGGCTCTTCTCCATTCCCCCACAGAGCCTGCCTCACTGGTCCCAGTCAGGAAACTGGCCTGCACTTCCCTTCTATAACTTCTCTCACTAATGTTTCCATTATTGCTACTAAATATCCCTGTTCTATGAAGCTATAAATCACATGACACTGAAAAGAGAAACATTACGGGGATATAAGGTAACTGACTTCCAAAGAGACCCTTACCACAGACCAGTAGGCCCAAAGCTGATGTTTCACGGTAGCCTGGGTGTTGAGCAGAACTGGACAAGTTAGAGTTTACAAAAGAGCACAGACTGCGGCAGGACTGTGGCTGTCTCTTTGTTTTCACCAGATACCATATACGTGAGCACTCTGGAGGCAGGAGTTGTCATTTTCTGTATTCCCAAAACCTCCTGCAGTGCTTGGAGCTTAGTGAACACTCAGTAAATGCTTCATCCATTTATTCAACACTTACTAAGGCCCTCATGTGTGCTAAGTGCTGGTTACAGTCATGGAGAAGAAAGGCATCGTCCCTGGCAGCATAGAGCTCTCAGTCTGCTGGAGTGGGGAAAGTAGGGAAGGGCAGATACGAAACCAGTAAATGGAGTCATAGTTCTTTAACTCAAATTGTGCTCACTTCTTGCACAGGAAAAATGTGGCATGCTATGAGAATATATAAAATAGAATGTTTCCCTCAATTTCCTTTAGGGAGTGACGTTTAAGCTGAGTTTTGTGGGCGTTTTTTGTGGTTGTTTTTTTTTTTTTTTAGCAGAGAAAGATTTATTGCGGGGCCATGCAAGGAGAACAGGTAGCTCATGCCCCACCCCCAAAACCCCAAATCTCCCGAAGGGTTTCAGCGAAGCATTTTTTAAACTGAAGTATAGTTGACTTACAATGTTGTGCTAATTTCTGCTGTCCAGCAAAGTGATTCAGTTATATATATAGGTACATCCTTTTTTTAATATTCTTTTCCATTATGGTTTATCCCAGGAGATTGAATGTAGTTCCCTGTGCTATACAGTAGGAACTTGTTGTTTATTTTATATGTAATGGTTTGCATCTGCCAACCCCAAACTCCCAATCCATCCCTCTCCCACCTCCCCTACCCCTTGGCAACCACAAGCCTGTTCTCTGTGTCTGTGAGTCTGTTTCTGTTTTATAGATAAGTTCATTTGTGCCATATTTTAGATTCCACATGTAAATGATATCATATGGTTCTTGTCTTTATCTTTCTGATTTACTTCACTTAGTATGATCATGTCTAGGTCCATCCATGTTGCTGCAAATGGCATTATTTCATTCTTTTTTTATGGCTGAGTAATATTCCATTGTATATATGTACCACATCTTCTTTATCCATTCCTCTGTCGATGGACATTTAGGTTGTTTTTATGTCCTGGCTATTGTGAATAATGCCAGCAAACCATTTTTAAAGACCAGGCGTGGGAGGGGCATCCCAGGGTATGTGATTAGCTCATGCACAATTCTCTGATTGGTTAATGTTGAGTTTTGATTTCTAAGATGAGTTTTGAGGGAAGAGTAGGAGATACTGAATAGATGGCCAGAGGCAGGCAAGACTGGACAAATGCACACTAGCATCCATGCCTGTAATAAAAACTCACCATATGCTGTCCACAGAAACTATGCTGAAGGTAAAACCTACGATGCTTGGGGTGTGGACCACTTCCTTCCAGTGCACACCTGCTGACCCAGCTCCTTCTCTCCTTTGTTTCCACCTTAGAATACGCCACCAACAACCCCGACTTGCTGTTGGTCATCTTCCAAGTGACAGGTGTCAGCCTCCTGCCGCCGCTGGGCATCGCCATTGCTGTCATTGTCACCTTCTACTGCTACCGTGTCCACCGGCAGCAGAAGCTGAGCCCGGCCTGGGACTCAGGCAAGCCGCGCAAGCTGATGGAGTTCAGTGAGCACCTGGCCATCATCCTGGAGGATGACCGCTCCGACATCAGCTCCACCTGCGCCAACAACATCAATCACAACACGGAGTTGCTGCCCATTGAGCTGGACACCCTGGTGGGCAAAGGGCGCTTCGCCGAGGTCTACAAGGCCAAGCTGAGGCAGAACACGTCTGAGCAGTTTGAGACCGTGGCCGTCAAGATCTTCCCCTATGAAGAATATGCCTCCTGGAAGACGGAGAAGGACATCTTCTCGGACATCAACCTCAAGCACGAGAACATCCTACAGTTCCTGACAGCTGAGGAGCGCAAGACGGAGCTGGGCAAGCAGTACTGGCTGATCACCGCCTTCCATGCCAAGGGCAACCTGCAGGAGTACCTGACGCGCCACGTCATCAGCTGGGAGGACCTGCGCAGGCTGGGCGGCTCGCTGGCCCGTGGCATCGCACACCTACACAGCGACCACACGCTGTGCGGCCGACCCAAGATGCCCATCGTGCACAGGGACCTCAAGAGCTCCAACATCCTGGTCAAGGGAGACCTCACCTGCTGCCTCTGTGACTTCGGCCTCTCCCTGCGGCTGGACCCCACTCTGTCTGTGGATGACCTGGCCAACAGCGGGCAGGTAGGGCAGCCCCGGCCCCCTTGGGCCCCTCCCCTTGCTACTGGCACCCCTCCCTCTCATTTCCATCAGCCCTGCACTCTGACACTGGTCCAGGGAATCCAGTTAATCCTGACTGCACTCCGCTCTCGTGCCGGGGTACCTCTGCCAACCAGCAGCATTTCTCTCCCTGGTTCTCCAGATCCTTACCAGCCTAGGACAGGCATTTCTCCCGGAGTCAGTTCTCGTTTCTCTTCCATTTGAACATTATTTTCCTTTGCTTCGAACACTGCTAGTACTGTATTTCTATCCTTTCCCTGTCTTAGGGTTGTACTCAGCCCTTGCTACTCTGTATTCTTGGTCCTTATATTGTTTTTTTTTGGTTTTGGTTTTTTTGGGTTTTTTTTTTTACCATTTTAGAAGGCAGTCTCCTTGAAGTCCAAATCCACATCTATTTGGTCACATCCATCACAAGGCCTTGAACAGGGAAAGTGACCAATAAGTATTTGTAGAGTGAGTGACGGACTGGGTGAAGGAAGAGTTCCTCTTTTGAAGCATCTCACTGATTAAAACTGAAACCGTTTTGGTTAAGGAGCTATTAGATACTAACATTACCATCATTCTTTACGTTTCACACACCGGAAGCTTGGCTGTGGGTTAGAGTGAAGTGTTGAGAGCACCGCTGTTTCCTCTCACCAGGCTGAGGGGAGTGCTTTTGAAGCATCTAGTCACTGCTCAGGCAGCTCTCCGGGTCCACGGCCACACATCAAGTGTAGAGATAAACATGTTGAAACACGGACAGATTACTGTGCCAGGGTAACAGGTCATGCAATGACCTATTAAAAAGAAAAATTTCTTCTAATGCATGCCAGTAAGAAGCGTTATTTGGGGTGATATTATCAACTCACTTGACATTCCCTGGATCCTTGGGAAGGTAGGATTTCATTGTTATTTAGTCAGTCTATACAAGCTGCATTATCAAACATTCAAGTGATTTTTTTCCCCCAGAAGCATTTCTTATATGTTCCTATGTATTGCAGTGTTTTCATACTACCAGTCATCGTTCAAATAAAACTACATAGCACGCCCATCAAAATTATAAAATGAGGGCTTCCCTGGTGGCACAGTGGTTGAGAGTCCGCCTGCCGATGCAGGGGACCCTGGTTCGTGCCCCGGTCCGGGAAGATCCCACATGCCGCGGAGCGGCTGGGCCCGTGAGCCATGGCCGCTGAGCCTGCGCGTCCGGAGCCTGTGCCCTGCGACGGGAGAGGCCACAACAGTGAGAGGCCCGCGTACTGCAAAAAAAAAAAAAAAAAAAAAAATTAAAATTATAAAATGACCAGGTTTGGGCTCTTAATGGAAATACTTTCATACAATTCAATTTAGCAGAGATTTTATGTAATTATATGACATGCTCGGCACACTAGAATGTGCCATGGGGTAAACAAAGAGTAAGACAGTTCTCAAGTGACAAAAAATTAATGGCAATTATTATTTCACCACAAATCTTGGAGTTACAAGGGTGAAAAAATATTTAATTTGCAAAAACAAAAATCAACATCAAAAGTATCACTGATGTGGTCGCTCAGGTTCTCTGCAAGGATGTTATTGTATACATGATATGATGACATATGTCACGGGGCTAAACAAAGCAGCTCTGGGGTTTGGCATTTCCTTATTGTGGCATTTTTTTGTTTATATTCATTAAAAAAGTTTTTTTAATTCATTTATTTATTTCTTTATTCAAAAAAATAATTACATAAGCTGTACATTTCTGTGCTGGTCTCGTTACTTTTAAAAGCATTGTGCTTTTTAAAGGTCCACTACCCGTGTAGGGACAAACATCAGCTATATTTTGAAAATAGGTATGGTACGCAGCTGCAATTCAGCGATGGACCTCAATGTCTTTTTCTGCTTTAGGTGGGAACGGCGAGATACATGGCTCCAGAGGTCCTAGAGTCCAGGATGAATCTGGAGAATGTCGAGTCCTTCAAGCAGACAGATGTTTACTCCATGGCCCTGGTGCTCTGGGAGATGACGTCTCGCTGCAGCGCAGTGGGAGGTAGGCATGGACACCGTCGCGGTGCAGTGGTGCCTCACGCGCCTTCGAGCGTGATGTTGTGCTCTTTGCTTCAACATGGTTCCAGGGATACAGAGCGCTCATTGAGATCTGGTAGGACCCAGCTATTCCAGAACGATCCGGAATGGTGCTAAAAAGCCTAGGTTTTATAGCTGAAAGCCAGGTTTGGAGCATAAAGCATTTTGTCTCCTTTCCTGAAGTTTATAATTACTTTTCTCTTGACGCATCGCGCCACAGATATTTACATATCTGGCAAGAGATGAACACTAGTAATATAAGAATTATTTCTTATCAAATGGGTACCATGATTCAGAAAAGTATCTGACTTTTGTTTCTTTTTGTATTTTAAGGTTTTTCAGAATTATATGGTACAGGAACTGGATTTGACTCAAAATTTACTTTTATGGACATAACTTTCCTTTGTTGAACAAAACAAGCAAAATGGTTTGACATATTTGTTTAGGTTTTGAAAAATCTAATGAAGAGAGGTTATTGAGGAATGCAGTATTCTTCAGGGGTACAGGGGGATGTCATCGTTTTAGAGAGCATTGTCCCCTGATCTTCTTGGAGATGGGATTGGCTAATGTCTACATCACTTTATTATCCTTTTCTGACCCTTCTCTCAGTGGTTTCCGTCAGGGTCTTAGGTCTCACCTTAGAAAATTGATGTATCCCAACCTGGTCCTGGCTAGATGCTAAGTCAAGCCAAGCTAACACCAATTTTAACCCTTTGTTTTGTAATAATGTTAGACACACAGAATCACTGCGTGAGTAGCACAGGGAGTTCCCATGTGCTCTTCACCCAGCTTCCCCTTGTGCTAACACCTTACCTAAACCAAGCACAGCTGCAGAAGATTGGACATTGACATTGGTACCATGTCTTTAATTAATCTATAGGACTAACTTGTATTTCCAAGCCCCCAGTAATGGGGCACAGGATCCACTCCAGGATTCCACGTTACCTTAGCGTCCAGGTCACCTCAGTCTCCTTTGATGTGTGATGGTTGCTCAGTCTGTTTCTTTCGTGACCTTGACACTTGGGAAGAATTCAGACCAGGTATTTTATAGACTGTCTCTCACTTTGGGTTTCTCTAATGTTTTCTCATGATTAGATTGAGGTTGTGCATTTTTAGGCAAGAATACCACAGAAATGATGTTGAGCCCTACTCAGGGTGTCACATGCGGGTGGAGATGCCAGTGTGCTGTCCAATCTCATCATGTGCTGAAGGTGTCTCCACATTTCTCCCTGTAAAGACACTACCTTTTCCACTTGTAATTTATACAAATCTTGTGGGAAGGCACTTTGACCTGTTTCTACTAAACACCTGTTTAGTAAGGAGACTAGACGTGTTTTTTACCATTATTTTATCTGCTAATTCTAGGGTCCATCAGTAGTTCTTGCCAGCTACAGTTATTACTGTAATGTTTGCCTAATGGTGATTTTCTGTTTTTCTTATCCCTTCTACATTTATTCATAGATATTCTGCTTATGAAATATCTGTCCTTTCTCTCACCAGCCTCTTTTATTTATTCGTTTTACTATGTATTTATATGAGTATGAAGTTGTGGATATTTATCTTATTCTATGGGTATTTAATATTATCAATATTTATTTTGTTGCTTAGATCATAACAGCTTTGGTCACTGGGCCAAACTACCTAGCATTTTGCTCCAGGTGGATCTGGTTGGCACCATTTCCTGCTCTGATAATTCCTCCTTTTGAGAACTTTCTTAGCTGACTCTCTAGGATGGGTCCTGCTGGGAGCCTTGCTGTCCCCATCACCTGTTTCCCTGGGTCCCTGCATGGGGATGGCACTTCCTGTCTGGTTGACACTGTTATTTTCTGGTTTCCTGCCTGAGATGTCTTCCCCCATAGCACTTCCAAAAGTAACAGTTTTTTCTTGCACAGTGAAATTTGTTTAATCAAGTTTTAGCCACTGAGAATCATTTTCTACTTGAAAGCTTTGACAGCTCGAAAATGAATCCTTAGACCAGACCAGTGTGAGTTGTGTCAGAAGAGACGATGATGCTGTTGTCATCGTCTCAGAATGAATTTACCTCGTTTTTGGTATCTCTCTTATCCTTTCAAGCCCGTCATTCTATAAACATGAGCTGGAGACTGTGTCCCTGTCTTCCCCTCTGGCAGTGCCGCCAGCTTCCTAAGGCCTGATGTGAGCTCCCTGCTTCCTCGGTTATCAATGACTGACGCCCTTTCCTGTTGATATTTGCTGAGTGTGGAAGAATTCAGGCTAATGGGGAAGAACCGAGTTCACCAGCTTTTACAAGGTCTAAAAACGGATACAGTATAAATAAGTTTTCCCAAGGAAGGAACAGGATCCCATTTGTTTAGCAAGCCTCAAAAAACCTTTCATAACCTTTAGGATAAGAACAGACAGCTTTAGGGAACCGGAAAGAGGCCATCCCGGTTTTCATTTTGTTTGATCTTAAGCCCACAGTACTGTTCCTCCCATCTCCGCTCAGGCTGCAAAAATCAAAGTTCTTTGTCTATTCTCACTTTTGTCCAGCAGACAGCCCTTCACTTGATTAAGTGCGTGAACTCATGTATTAAATCCTTTCTTTTGCCTTCTTTTAAAAGTACTGTTTTTTTTTTGTTTTGTTTTCTGTTTTTTTGTGTCTGTGCTTCAAAAACCGTGAAGGCAGATTTTCAGCCTAGTCTTAATTACAGAGACTTTTCTTTTATATTTAAAGAGCCCCTTAGAGGGTACATTAAAGTTAGTACCTTCTAAGGGAAGTTAGGGTGTGTTCCCTCTAACCTGTTGTACAAACACAGATGAAAGGACAAGTATTTCCATGAAGAAGCTTGCTGTCTACTGATGAAACAGACTTTTTTTTTCTCCTTTACTTTTAAAAACTTTGCACATTCAGACACATTTCTTACCTTACACATAAAAGAGACAATATTCCTCTAGTTGATATTACGCCTTAATTTATACAGAGAGAGGGCAGGATATAAAAGGGGTTTCCTGAAGCTTAAACTTCTTTCTGTGACTTGAAAATACAGCATATGTAATTACTATTTTTCATGGACAGTCTCATTTCAGAAAAGGAAATGTGGAAAATGCTTACCTCAGTGTGATGAGTTATAGATTGATATTTTATTTCACAATATAGATCCACTGATATTCTCTCCCATTTATTCTGAGCAGCAGGACATCTAACTGAATGAAGCAGGAGACTAGGCATCAAAGGATGGTCTTGCAGGAGAAGGTGAAATCCCAGCTTTCCTGACTCGAGTGACTCTGTTCTGTTCTCAGGGCTGAGCCCAAACTCTTGGCGTGGATGCCCAGCAGGCCTCGCCTGCTTCTCTCTGCGTTTATCACAGGTCTTAGTGGTAGGCTTTGTCTCGTACTATTTACTGGGCCTAGAACACAGAAGGAGACTTTTTTACAGGCGAGGCAGGGGACAAGGAACTGAGTGCCCAGATTGGCTAAAGGGAGTTCAACAGTAGGGTCAGGCAAGGAGGGTTAGGTCAGCTCTCAAAGGAACAGTGAGGCTCGGAAGTGTCCTCTCTGTGCAAGAAGTACAGAGGAAACACGAACAAGAGACAACACAACACTGGAGAAGCCGCACTCTTCTCAGGTGAGAAAATGCGGAGGTGGTAATAGCACTCTTTGGAAGCCAGCTGGTCCAGCTCCCTTACCACAAGATTCCACCTAGGAGCTCAAGAGATGGGTTGTCATAATTGAAGAGAGTCGTCAAAAGGGAAAGACTTTCTGGTAGAAGTAGGTTTGGTCCAGATGAAGAAGGCCACGGAGAAACAATAACTACCATTACATAAGCAATTGCTTCATGGAACAACTCATTCCATCTACCAAGGACTCTTTGAAGGGTGTGCTGTTACTAGCCCCATTTTACAGATGGGAAAACTGAGGTTTTAGGAGGTGGGAAAGTTGTGGAGACAAGCATCAGACCCCTGTTGTCTGGCTCTGGCCCACAGGCCCTAACCTTCCTAGTACAGTGTTGGCCTGACCAATGGAGAGCATGTATAGCCCATGGCAGCTAGAACTACCATTATTATTTTTACAGAACTGGGTAGTCAATGCTACTCTGTGTATTGTGACCTTTGACTTGAAGCCTTTCTGGAAGCATCTGGCAAGACAGTCACACACTTGGGGAACATTCAGTGATGGCCTCACTTCTGAACATTTCCAGTGGTTGACTTTCGTCTCATCTCTGGGTGAGTCTCTGTTAAAAGAATCCCAAAGCTATTAAATGCTGTAGTGTGTTACAGCCTCAGTGCCTTAAAGTCTGAGATAACTTCCTTATCCTTATTTCTCTGAAGATATATCTATTCATTCTTTCATTCACTAAACCAATATTTATTGAGTACCTACTGCATGGAAAGCATTACTCAAAGTGCTCAGGGTACAGAGACTCTCAGGAGATGGCAGAGGAGAAGGATGTGAGCTCATCCCTCTCACAAAAACACCAAAATCACAACTAACTGCTGAACAACTATCGATAAAAAAATGCTGGAAGCTATCAAAAAAGATACACTACATCCAAAGACAAAGAAGAAGCCACAACAGGATGGTAGGAGGGATGCAATCGTGATAAAATCAAATCCCATACCCATCGGGTGGGCAACACACAAACTAGAAAATAACTATATGGCAGAAGTTCTCCCACACGAGTGAAAGTTCTGAGCACCACGTCAGGCTCCCCAGCCTGGGGGTCTGGCATCAGGAGCCCCCAGAGCATCTGCTCTGAAGGCCAGTGGGGTTTGATTGCAGGAATTCCACAGGACTGGGGAAAACAGAAACTCCAGTCTTGGAGGGTGCACACAAGGTTTCGTGCACACCAGGACCCAGGGGAAAAAGAAGTGACCTCTTAAGAGCCTGGGCCAGACCTACCTGCTGTTTATTAGAGGGTCTCCTGTGCAGGTAGGGTGTGGCTCTGGCTCACTGCGGGGACAAAGACACTGGTGGCGGTAGTTCTGGTGAGTACTCATTGGCGTGAGCCCTCCTGGAGGCCACCATTTTCTCACCAAGACCTGACCCCACCCAACAGCCTGTAGGCGCCAATGCTGGGACGCCTCAGGACAAACAAACAACAGGGTGGGGACACAGCCCCACCCATCAGCAGAAAAGCTGTCTAAAATCTTCCTGAGCCCATAGCTTCCTGCTAAACACACCCCTTGACACAGCCCTGCCCACCAGAGGGACAAGAACCAGCTCCAGCCACCAGTGGGCAGGTACCAGTCCCTCCCACCAGGAAACTGGCACAAGCCCATTAAGCCAGCCTTATCCACCAGAGGGCAGACAGCAGAAGCAAGAAGAAATAAAACCCTGCAGCCTGTGGAACAGAAACCACAATCACAGAAAGTTACACAAAGAGATGGCAGATGAATATGTCCCAAATGAAGGAACGAGATACCCCAGGAGAACAACTAAGTGAAGTGAAGATAAGCAATCTACCTGAAAAAGAATTTTCATACACCACAGTCAAGTGCGATTTATCTCAGGGATGCAAGGATTTTTCAGTATCTGCAAATCAATCAGTATGGTACACCACAATAATAATTTAAAGAATAAAAACCATATGATCATCTCAGTAGATGTAGAAAAGTTTTTGACAAAATTCAACACCAATTTATGATGAAAATTCTCCAGAAGGTGGGCATAGAGGAAACACACGTCAACATAATTAAAGGCCGTATATGACAAACCTACAGCTAATATCATGCTCTGAGGAAATGCTTTCAGCTTTTCACTGTTAAGATAAGGAAAAAGACAAGGATGTCCACTCACCACTTTTATTCACCATAGTTTGGAAGTTCTAGCCATGGCAATCAGAGCTGAAAAAGAAATAAAAAGAATTCACATTAGAAAAGAAGGAAAACTATCATTGTTTGCAAATAACATGATACTATACATAGAAAATCCTAAAGATGTTACCAAAAGACTACTAGAGCTCATCAATGTATTTGGTAAAGTTGCAGGATACAAAATTAATACACAGAAATCTGTTGCATACACTAACAACAAAAGATCAGAAAGAGAAATTAAGGAAACAATCCCATTTACCATCGCATCAAAAATAATAAAATACCTAGGAATAAACTTTGCCTAAGGAGGCAAAAGACCTGTACTCAAGAAACTATAAGATGGTGATGAAATAAATCAAAGATGACACATACAGATGGAAAGATATACCGTGTTCTTGGATTGGAAGAATCAATATTGTCAAAATGACTGTACTACCCAAGGCAATCTACAGATTCAATGCAGTCCCTATCAAATTACCAATGGCATTTTTCACAGAACTGGAACAAAAAATCTTAAAATTTGTATGGAGACACAAAAGGCCCTGAATAGCCAAAGCAATCTTGGAAAAGAAAAACAGAGCCAGAGGAATCAGGCTCCCTGACTTCAGACTATACTATAAAGCTACAGTCACCAAAACAGTATGGTACTAGCACAAAACCAGAAATATAGGTCAATGGAACAGGATAGAAAGCCCAGAAATGAAACCAAGCACCTGTGGTCAATTAATGTACAACAAACGAGGCAAGACTATACAATGGAGAAAAGCGAGTCTCTTCAATAAGTGGTGCTGGGTAAACTGGAACGCTACATGTAAAAGAATGAAATTAGGGCTTCCCTGGTGGCACAGTGGTTGAGAGTCCGCCTGCCGATGCAGGGGACACGGGTTCGTGCCCTGGTCCGGGAAGATCCCACATGCCGCGGAGTGACTAGGCCCGTGAGCCATGGCTGCTGAGCCTGTGCGTCTGGAGCCTGTGCTCTGCAACGGGAGAGGCCACAACAGTGAGAGGCCCGCATACCGTGCAAAAAAAAAAAAAAAAAAAAAAGAATGAAATTAGAACATTCTTTAACACCAAAAATAAACTCAAAATGGATTAAAAACCTAAATGTAAGACTGTACACTATAAAACTCTTAGAGGAAAACATAGGAAGAACAGTCTCTGACATAAATTGCAGCAATATCTTTTTTGATCCGTCTCCTAGAGTAATGGAAATAAAAACAAAAATAAACAAATGGGACCTAATTAAACTCAAAAGCTTTCGCACAGCAGAGGAAAACATAAACAAAATGAAAAGACAACCCACAGAATGGGAGAAAATATTTGCAAACGATGTGACCGACAAGGGAGTAATCTCCAAAATATACAAGCAGCTCATGCAGCTCAATGTCACACACACAAAAAAACCCAATCAAAAAATGGGCAAAAGATCCTAAATAGACATTTCTCCAAAGAAGACGTACAGATGGTGAAGAGGCACATGAAAAGACATTCAGCATTACGAATCATTAGAGAAATGCAAATCAAAACTACAATGAGATATCACTTCACACCAGTCAGAATGGCCATCACCAAAAAGTCGACAAACAATAAATGTTGGAGAGGGTGTGGAGAAAAAGGAACCCTCTTGCACTGCTGGTGGGAATGTAAATTGGTGCAGCCACTATGGAGACCAGTATGGAGGTTCCTTACAAAACTAAAAATAGAGCTATCATATGATCCAGCAATCCCACTCCTGGGCATATATCCAGAGAAAACCATGGGTCAAAAGGATATGTGTACCCCAATGTTCATTGTAGCGCTGTTTATAATAGTCAAGACACAGAAGTAACCTAAATGTCCATCAACAGATGAATGGGTAAAGAAGATGTGGTATGTATATACAATGGAATATTACTCAGCCATTAAAAAGAATGAAATAATGCCATTTGCAGCAACATGGGTGGACCTGGAGCTTATCATAGTAAATGAAGTAAGACAGAGAAAGACAAATATCATATGATATTGCTTATATGTGGATTCTAAAAAAAAATGATACAAATGAACTTATTTACAAAACAGAAACAGACTTAGAAAACACACTTATAGTTACCAAAGGGAGCAAGGTTGGCCAGTAAGGGGTGATAAATTGGGAGTTTGGGATTGACATATACACACTACTATATTTTAAATAGATAATCAACAAGGACCTGCTGGTGGTTCAATGGTTAAGAATCTGCCAATGCAGGAGACACGGGTTCGAGCCCTGGTCCGGGAAGATCCTACATGCTGCGGAGCAACTAAGCCCATGCGCCACAACTACTGAGCCTGTGCTCTAGAGCCTGCGAGCCACAACTACTGAGCTCGCGTGCCACAACTACTGAAGCCCACACACCTAGAGCCCATGCTCCGCAACAAGAGAAGCCACAGCAATGAGAAGGCTGTGCACCGCAACAAAGTGTAGCCCCTGCTTGCTGCAACTAGAGAAAGCCCATGTGCAGCAACAAAGACCCAATGCAGCCAAAAATAAATTAATTAATTAAAAAAAATAATAATACCTGAGAAATGTACAGTATGACCTCAAAGGAAAAAAAAATACTAAGCACAGGGAACTCTGCTTAGTATTCTGTAATAACCTGTAAAGGAAAAGAATCTGAAAAAGAATAGATATATGTATATGTATAACTGAATCACTTTGCTGTATGCCTGCAACTAACACAAATTGTAAATCAACTATAGTCCAATTTAAAATAAAAATTAAAATGCGAAGGATGCAGCAGTGGAAAAAAAAGAGACCCTGTCCTCAAGGGACTGGGTGTCTAATGAAGAGCTACTATGCTAGAAAGACAAGTACTGCATGAATAGATATAAAATCATAACTTAAGGCTGGGGGTGTGTATGATGATTGCAGAAAGAAAAACAAAATAGAGTTAGGGGATAGCTAATAACGGGTTGTTACTTCAGGTACTTGGGTCATCTGGAAGCATAGAAAAGAGAAACCAAGAAAACAGGTTTTTCAGAGTTGCTTGAGGAGGGAACAAGTGGAAGGAGGTGGCCAGTGTGTTACTGTTTTATAAAGAAAGAGGAAAGCCATGAACTCACCATCCCTCCAGGACAAATCAGGAGAGTTGTTCTCTTCTACAAAGAAGTCTCTGTCCTGGCTTTCGGCTTGTCTGGTGTCCATGCAAGTGTTTGCACCGTGTGTGGTGTGTGGGAAGCGGAGGAAGGTGGGTCCTTCAGGGCCCCCTCTGGGAGCACAGCAGGCACAATATTCACGTCACCCGAGCCAACCGGGCCCCCAGGCTGGCTGACTTCCAAATCCCTGGGCATGTCGGCCTTTGAATAGCAGCTGACACACAGCAGCCAGCTGAGCAAGTATTTTCACAAGAGGAGAAACACAACCCCAGCTTGCTGCAGCCTGTGAGGCAGACAAAACATGCAAAAGAATCAAAAGGAAAGGAGGGAAGAAAAAAAAGAGGGGTGGGAGAGGAGTGAAGAGAGCCTGGGATCGCAGCCTTCATCTTCCTGCATTTCCAGGCAGGATAATTTGGAAGGAAGGCAGATATAAAAGTCAGGGTTGTGCTCAGGGAAAAACTGCCAACAACTTCACGGCTCTATGAAGTTGGAACCACGATCAAAACAGCAGCTGCAGACCAGATGCTGACTTTCAGGGAGTGAGCATCTCCGCTGCCTGGGTCCCCTCTGAGCTCCAGAGCCGGAGACTGCAGACTTTCTCCTGAGAGCCTCCAGCCAGACAAAGAGATGCTGTGGGGCCAGGATGGGGCGGTGGCCCTCAGTGAAAGGACTGCGGTGGGGAGGATGGGATCGGGGTGGGAAGAAGAGCAGAGAGATCTAAAACTTTCTTAGAACAGAGGCTGTGTGAAGCCCTCAAGGAAATCCCAAGGTCCCCATTGCGCCTATAGGGAGGCAGGCAGCTGAGGCGCGAGAGGGAGCCTGGTCCCAGCAGGTGGTCCTGCCGTGGTGAGTGGGGTATCTGCCTTGGGTTGGGTGCCTCGGGCCCTGGAACAGGAGCCTGAGCTGACATTCTGTAGGAAAAAGAGGGCAGGAAAAGCCACGGAGAGAAGGAACAGGCAGTGAGTCAGGAAGGGGAGGGAGCTGATGAACCCTGTGCTAGCAGGCAGGTCACCATGGGGACAACCAGAGCATGATCCCACTGGGGACCCTGGCAGTGCACAGAGCCCACGTGCACCTCAGCATCACACCCCCGGCTCAAGGAAGCCCGGTTTATCTTCCAACCCCCATCTGCTGCTGATTGAGGGCTGCCCTTGGGGCACGTTGGGAGGGTGGACCCCAGTCGCCGGCCTGACCCTCTTGGACTTGAGCCAGCATGGGTGCACAGGGTGAGTGCTGAGCGCTGTGGCCAGCGTCCTAGGGTAGTAAGCGTGCCCTCGGCCGGCATCCACGGTTCGGCATCCGCGGATCCAGCCACTCACGGATCTTGTACTGTGTTTACAGTCCACGGTTGCTTGAATCGTGGATGCAAAGCTCGCATATACAGAGGGGCAAATATGGGGCTTGTGCGTCTGCAGATGTTGGTATCTGCTTCTGGTCCTGGAACCAACGCCCCACGAGTACCGAGGGAGGACTGTGTTAACGATGGTCAGCACTTGCGCTTTCTCTTGTTTTGTGGATACAGAAACTGAGGCACAAAGAGTTGATGTCTCTTTTCCAAGTCCTCATCTCTAGTTTATGATGGGTCTGGGGTAAACACAACGAATAGTACCCCTACTTATGATGCATACCGTTAGCACTTTTTTTTTAAAGTGCTAAACTCGATCTTACTCTCTAAGCTGTTTGCTTTTTTTCTTAGAGACATTTCCAAAATTTTTAAAGATGGTATTTATTTTAAAAGATGGCACTCTCTGAACTAACCCCACTCACCTTTTGACTTGCTTTCTCTGCAGTTCTTCACATTATTTGATCAAAGGCACAAAAAGAAAAATGCCAACAGTCTCATTTTTCTCCATCTGCACCACCATCAGCCTTATCCCAGGGGGAGCTCTGGAGCATGAATTGCACAGTAGTCATCTCCTCTAGGGGCAAGACAGACTGTCAGAACTCCCGTGTTGACCCAGCAATACCATTACCGGGCATATACCCAGAGAAAACCATAATTCAGAAGGACACATGCACCCCAATATTCATTGCAGCACTATTTACAATAGTCAGGACATGGAAGCAACCTAAATGTCCATCAACAGAGGAATAGATAAAGAAGATGTGGTACCTATATGCAATGGAATACTACTCAGCCATAAAAAAGAGTAAAATTGGGTCATTTGTAGAGACGTGGATGGATCTAGAAACTGTCATACAGAGTGAAGTAAGTCAGAAAGAGAAAAACAAATACCGTATATTAACGCATATATGTGGAATCTGAACAAATTGGTCTATACGATCTTATTTACAAAGCAGAAAGAGAGACACAGATGTAGAGAACAAATATATGGATACCAAGGGGGAAGTGGGGGGGATGATTTGGGAGATTGGGATTGACATATATCCACTACTATGTATAAAATAGATTACTAATGAGAACCTGCTGTATAGCACAGGGAAGTCTACTCAGTGCTCTGTGGTGACCCAAATGGGAAGAAAATCCAAAAAAGAGGGGGTATATGTATATGTATAGCTGATTCACTTTGTTGTACAGTAGAAGCTAACACAACATTGTAAAGCAATTATACCAATTAAAAAAAAAAACTCCCATGTTAATTCGTCATTGGCTACAGACTGCCCTCCAGGCCAGGAAGCTCCCATCAACCAAGGGTAATTCTCCATAGAAGGGAGAAATTGTGAGCCCTTACAACTCAGCGTTTGCAGCACCTCGGGGCTGTGGTGTTCTTGGCTTGGTAAAGGGGGTCTAGGCAGGCTGCCAACCACATCTGCCATGGCAGCCAAAAGAGTTGGAAATGGAGAGTCAGTGGACTGATACATTGTCTAAGGAGCAGTTTATGTCATATGCAAATCATATTACATTACATTATATTATATTATATTATATTATATTATATTATATTATACAAACCTCAGGGCATGGCACTAAGAGAGCATCATTATTTGATTAGATTGAATTACAGGATAGCTCTGGAGGGGGACATGGAGGTCATCTAGTTCAGCCCATTCATTTTATAGAAAAGAAGATTTAGGTCAGAGTAAACCCTTACTGGGAACTTATCTCTTGCTTGAATTCAAGCCAGCTCATACTTATTGAAAGCCTACTGTGTATAAGGCACAATTTCAGCAGACACAAAACTCAGCCTCTGCCTTAGGCCTTAGGAGTTTACAGTCCGGTAAAAGATAAGGGACTAGAAGAAAGAAATAAGGTGTATAAATACCATGCAAATCGAAGTTCAGATCTCACCCCAAGAGCAGTACAGATGAAGTGCTATGGGCACTTGAAGGCAAATGCAGACACACAGAAGGATGGTTTGTGCTTGTCTCACAGTGGTGGAGGAGGGGAGGGCTTCATCCCAACGAAGGAAAAGGAAAATACCCTGCCAGCTCTTCTAGTTGGGTGAGGCGGAAAATGATAAATGTGCAAGTAAGGTTCTGGGAAAGGGGGAAAATCAAATAAACAAGAACAAGCCATCTCTTTTCAAAATGTCATTTCGCCTTAAATGCTTCTTCAATTCTCAGCCTGGATGGGCAAATTATTGAAAGTTTCACTCATTAAACAGGGTTATTTTGAAGTAAAGGCCAAAGGTCCTATTTATTTTGGAGGAAAATGGCGAATCCAGCCCACTCTTCCCTTTTGGCTCAGGCATGTTTCAGTACTGGAGTGATTTTATTTTCTAAATTGTCCTGTGATGCACTGACATGGGTATTGTCCCACCCACTTAAATTAATAGATGTTCTAATATTCACCCAGAGTTTATGCATTGGCCACTTTGGACAGGATCTAAGATTAATTCATTCATTCGCTCAACAAAGCATTTATTGAGAGCCTGTTGTATGGGAGGCCCTGCCATGGGTGCCAGGAATACAAGCATGAGAAAGGGACTCTGAACCTGCCTGCAGACGCTCACCATCTGGTCGAGTGAGACAGATGAGCAGTGGCTGTACACCCTAAAATAGAGCTCTGCCCCAGACATCTAATAAAGAATCGCTCTGGGGATATTCAAGGAAGCTTCTATAAAGATATCGACCCTAGAACATGAAGGGGGATCAAGATGGCAGAGTAGGAAGACCCTGAGCTAACCTCCCCCCATGAACATGTCAAAACTACCACTACATATAAAGCAGATCTCTCTGAGAATGACCTGAAGATTAGCAGATCAGCTCTCCTATAACAAAGGCTATAAAGAAAGAACCACTCAAAGTCAGGTAGGAGGCAAGGAAAAGTGATCTCGTCCAGACCCACACCCCTACTGCATGACCCAGAAGAGGAGGGAGTATCACAAGCTCCAGGATCCTCCCTGGGAAGCAGGAGGTTCGAGCCCCATATTAAGCACCCCAGCCCTGGGGTCTGGCACTGGAAGTTGAGCCCCCTCGGCTGGTTGGAAAACCAGTGGGGCTTACCAGAGGACTGTAAGAAACCAAGACCCCACTCTTGAAGAGCACACAGACAGATTTGCTTGCTCCCTGCCCCAGAGCAGAGGCAGCACCCCAGGAAAAGACACGGTCCGTGCTCACTTCAGATCCAGCTCTCCCACCAAAGCCACAAAGGGCACATGCAGACTGCATAGGGATGCACACAAGGATATGCCTTCAAGATCAGGATAGATAACTTTTTCACTTAATTTAAGAGAGACAAACAGAACTAGTCAAAGTGAGAAGACAGAGGACTCTATTTCAAATGAAGAAACAAGATAAACCCCTACTGAAACACAGATAAATAATTTACCGGATATAAAGAATTCAAAGCAATAGTAATAAAAATACCTTGATACAAATGAAAATAAAAACACAACTTTTCAAAAATCTGTGGCACATAGCAAAAGCAGTTCTAAGAGGAAAGTTTATAGTGATACAGGCCTACTTCAAGAAACAAAAATCTCAAACAACCTAACTTTCTACCTAAAAGAGTTAGAAAAAGAACAAACAAAGCCCAAAGTCAGCAGAAGGAAGGAAATAATAAAGATCAGAGAGGAAACAAAATAGAGATCAGGAAAACAATAGAAAAGATTAATGAAACCAAGAACTGGCTTTTTGTAAAGAAAAACAAAATGGATAAACCTTTAGCCAGGTTCACCAAGAAGAAAAGAGAGAGGACCCAAATAAACAAAATAAGATATTAAGGTGGAGAAGTAACAACTGATATCACAGAGATAGAAAAATATCGTAAGGTAATACTATTAACAGTTATGCCAACAAATTGGACTACATGGAATAAATGGACAAATTTCTAGAAACATACAACCTACCAAGATTAAATCAAGAAGAAACAGAAAATTTGAAGAGACCAATCACTAGAAGTGAAATTGAATTTGTAATTAAAAAACTCCCAGCAAACAGGGCTGGATGTCCAGGGCTGGATGCCTTCACAGGTGAATTCTACCAAATATATAAAGAAGAGTTAATGCCTTTATTTCAAAAACTATTGCAAAAAAATTGAAGTGGAGGGAACACTTCTAAACTACGAGGTCAGATTTACAATTTACAAATTCTAAGAGGTCACCATTACCCTGACACAAAAACCAGACAAAGGCATTATAAAAAAAAAAAAAGAAAATTACAGGCCGTTATCCCGGATGAACATAGATCTTCCAAAAAATATCAGCAAACTGAATTCAATAGTACATAAAAAGTCTCATACATCGTGATCATGTGGGATTTATTCCAGGGGTTATGGATGTTCAGTATCTGCCAATCAATCAATGTTTTACAGTACATTAACAAAATGAAAGAATAGTCATATGATCATCTCAATCGATGTAGAAAAAGCATTTGACAAAATTCAACATCCATTCATGATAAAAACTCTCAACAAGATGGTATAGAGAAAACACACTTCAACTTAATAAAGACCATTATGATAAAGCCACAGCTAAATAACATTATACTTAATGGTGAAAAGCTGAAAGGTTTTTGTCTAAGATTAGGAACAAGACAAGTATGCCCACGGTTGTCACTTCTATTTAACATATTATTGGAAGTCTTAGAGCAGTCAAACAAGAAAAAGATATAAAAAGGCATCCAAATTAGAAGGGAAGAAGTAAAACTGTCACTGTTTGCAGATGACATGAAACCATATGTAGAAAACCCTAAAGACACCATCAAAAAACTATTGGGAGTAATAAATGAATTCAGTTAAGTTGCAGGATACAAGATTAATATACAGAAATCTGTTGCATTTCTGTACACTAATGATGAACTATCAGAAAGAGAAGTTAAGAAAACAATCCCATTTATAATCAAATCAAAAAGATTAAAATACCTAGGGATAAATTTAACCAAGGAGGTAAAAGACCTGTACTCTAAATACTATAAAACATTGAAGAAGGAAATTGAAGATGATACAGATAAATAGATATCCCATATTCATGGAATAAAAGAATTAATATTGTTAAAATGTCCATACTCTTTAAAGCAATCTACAGGTTTAAAGCAATCCCTATCAAAATACCCATGACATTTTTCACAGAACTAGAACAAATAATCCTAACATGTGTATGGAACCACAGAAGACCCTGAATAGCCAAAGCAATCTTGAGAAAAAAGAACAAAATTGGAGGGATCACACTCCCTGACTTCAGATTATACTACAAAGCAGCAGTAATCAAAACAGTATGGTACTGGCACAGAAACAGACATATAACACAGCTCAGTGGAACAGAATAGTGAGCCCAGAAATAAACCCACACACTTTTGGTCAATTAATCTACAACAAAGAAGGCAAGAATATACAATGGGGAAAAGACAGTCCCTTCAATAAGTGGTACTGAGAAAACTGGACAGTTAAATGTGAAAGAATGAAATTAGAACACCTTCTCATACTACATACAAAAGTAAAATGTATACGTGTGTACACACAACACACAAAATGGAATATTAGCCATAAAAAAGAATGACATTTTGCCACTTGCAACAACATGGATGGTCCTGGAGGGTATTATGCTTAGTAAAATAAGTCAGACAGACAGAGAAAGACAGATACTGCTTGATTTCACTTACATGTGGGATCTACAAAATAAAACAAGCAAAACAAACAGACTCACAGATACAGAGAACAAACTATGGTTTCTTGCCAAAAGGGTTAGGGGTGAGGGAGATTAAGAGGTACAAACTACTAGGTATAAAATAGATAAATTACAAGGATGTAATGTACAGCACAGGAAATATAGCCAGTTTTTTATAATAACTTTACATGGAATATAATCCATAAAAATATTGAGTTACTATGTTGTATATCTGAAACTGATATAACGTGGTAAGTCAACTAACTATACTTCAATAAGAAAAATTAGAAGAAAATCAGCAACCTGAATTTCCCTTAAAAAAAGAAGAAAAGATTTTGTCCTTAGTTGAAACCTGAAGTCCTAATGAAGTGTTCACATCATCCTTCTTTATTTTTTTTTTAGCAAGTATCACTGAAGGAAAGTTACCTTTTTAAATTTTGTTTGTTGGTGTTACCAGTCGCTCTCCTCTGTCATCTAAAACAGCATTTCTGAACCTCTTTTTCATTATTACTATTGCAAGGAGCCTTTGTAGACATTTTTTTCTTAATCACTTCTCCCCATGATTTTTCTCCCTGTGGAAAAATTATACATGATATAAAGTTCACCAGTTTAGCCATTTTTAAGTGGTTACAATTCACAACTTAAGTGGTACAGTTCGATAGCATTAAGTACATTCACAGTGTTGTGTAATTATCACCATTATCCATTTCCAGAACTTTTTCATCCTCCCCAACTGAAACCCTGTACCTATTAAACAATATCTCTCTACCTTTTCTACCCCCATCCCCTGGCAACCACTATTCTGCTCTCTGTCTCTGTGAATTAGCCTGTCCCAGGTACCTCATATAAGGGGAATCATACAATATTTGTCCTTTCGTGTCTGGCTTATTTCACTAAGCATAATCTGTATTGTAGCATCTATCAGAATTTCATTTCTTTTTTTTAGGGCTGAATCTCCCCAAGAAATTTAATACCACATATTAAATCTATTTATGTACTGTGGACCTTTGTAGGGCCACAAACCATTGTAATATGTAAGATTTTTCTACCTCCCAAGAACCAGGATTGCCCCATTGAGATGTCTGCATTAAAACCTGAATCCCCTGACCTTGTTGGTCTTGTTCTCTGCTCTGTCCCCAGCTGTTAGGACATCGTGGGCACTCAACAGTCATGTGTTGAATACTTCTCAAGCTCCTTCCACAACCCCTCCTTATATTTGAACCCACAAGAATTAAAAAGTGCCCCTAGCGTAATCACAGGTGCATCACACTCTGTCTTAGCTGTGCACACCCTTCTCAAGGGCCCTGTGTTTGCCTGCTCTCTCCAACAGAAGTGAAGGATTATGAGCCTCCATTCGGTTCCAAGGTGCGGGAGCATCCCTGTGTCGAAAGCATGAAGGACAACGTGTTGAGAGATCGAGGACGACCCGAAATCCCAAGCTCCTGGCTCACCCACCAGGTAAGGAGTGACTGTTGCGGACGGCAAGTAAAGTTCATCCGGAGTAATACCTTAGGTAGGAGAGAATTCCTGGCTATTGGGCATCAATCTGAGGCCGGTCCCTTTGTTTTCCACGACCCTGTTCACTTTTCTTTATAAAGAAGTTTCAGTAAAGTGGGATGACCTTGTTATTGCACGTTCTACCCACCATTCAGAAAGGGCTCACACAGAATCATTTGACGGGCATTTGTCATATTGTCCAAGCCGTCTTGCTTCTGAGTTAAAATATTTTGTTTGCAGCCTGTGCCACTCACCTCTTATAGGGAGTTTATGTTTTGTTCCCTTCTGGGTTCCAACTGTTTTCTTCTGGGAATCTTCAGCTCTGGCAGGAAATACTTAGTGAGAAAGAAGGGGTGTTTGGCAGCCAGCTGGCCTGCAAGGGGCTGCTGTGCGCTCAGGCTGCGGCACGGCAGGTGTGTCGAGAAGGAGGCTGGGATAAAGGAAAGCACAGAAGAGCAAAGGGCAAGGGAACAAATAGGAAATCTGTCTTTCCAGAACTTCCTAATGGCTTCTTTTTTTTTTTTTCTTTTTAAGCAATGATAGGTAAGGCCATCCATCCATAGCAGGGCAGTGGTTCTGACATACAGGGAGACCTATCCAAACTCCCCTCATCAAAATGCCCCCAATCAGAGGCAAAGAAGGAGGCATAGGTTGTGAGAGCTGGGGACTGCCAGTCACAGCAGGGAAGAGCCGTGAATGAGGGAGAGGGGCCTGTGCCCATAGCTCACTGACAAGACTGTCCTTTCCATTGACGTAAACCATTTATGGCTGCCTTTGGCTGAATTCCCTTACCCAGGGAAGGCTGGGGCTAAGTCATAGGTTTCCTAAGGGCAAGGCAGATAAGTCAGGTGCAATCAAGGAGACAGATGGAGCAGGAAGCCTGGTGTGTGCCAGCCCTCGCCAAGAGCCGCTTCAGCGGACAGACCCTGATAAAGCCGGGGGAGAGCGTGGACCAGGACGTGGCCTAGGGCTTCTCCTTGGGTTTCAGGAAAGCCTCTTTGGCTTTGAAAATGCAAGACTATTTTGTGTTAACTCTGAAATCAGAAGGCACTAGTATTGTTTCTTTCAAACTCTTGTTGCCTCCTCTGCTGTACAGTTCTTCTAATGAAGCCATTATTCATGATGATAAAATTCTGGAAAGAATTTGCATAATACATTTTTTCTCTTAATGAGATTTGCTGCCCTATTTATTTCAAGTTAATGCTTAATATTTAATTTAATTTACTGCCTGTAATTACAGTGCCAGAATAAAATAAATGTTACTTGTGTACCAACAATAACACTCCACTCTTAACAGGGCCATCAATCAATACCACCAATTAGGTGAATTACACAATTAATTCAACATCATGAACTCACTCACAGGGCGGGAAGGGAGGGTCAGGTTCCTAGGTGTGTGGGGAAAGTTGCTGGTTAGACTGCAGACAGGAGAGTGCCATTCTCAGGGCAGAGTGGGGATTGATCCATTCCACCTGGCCACTCATGTGAGGGGACACCAGTGATAGGGTTGGGCCTCTGGTTGGCAAGAGCACAGTCTGTTTCCACCTATTGGGCTATCTAGTTAATCTGTGCCTGCTTTATTTCCAAAAAATGACTTGAAATAACAAAAATATTTGCAATGCAAAATAAAAATTAAAGCCATGAAAGAAGACCCTTGTCACACATTGTGGGCAGCATTTTCTGGATGGGCCTTTTGAATGGGGCCTTTATGGGGTTAGGCTGAACTCTCTGAAACAGTCTGCAGGACCTACAAAGACAGACAGGGCCCAGCCTGATGCAGGAGAGGAGGGGCCTAGCAGAGGGTCTCCCCAGCAGCTGCTGGAAGATGGGACTTGAACCCAGAAAATGCAACCAGACCAATGCCTGGACTTCACTCAGATATTCAGTCCTGTTTACATAGGAATGTGTACATGATTCCAGCTCTTAAGACTCTCTGGAGAAGGCAAAACCATTAAGACAATAAGCAGATCAGTGGTGGTCAGGGCTGAGGGGGGAGGAAGGAGGGGTGACAGGTGGAGCACAGAGGCTGTTTAGGGCAGTGGCCTTCTGTGGATCCTGTGATGATGGACACATCTGCCAGAATCCACGTCCTGTACATTACCGTGAACTGTGTTCTGGTTGACTTTGGTTGATAGTGACGTGTCAGTGTTGGTTCACCGATTTTAACAAATGCACACACAGATGCAAGGTGTTGATGGAGGGGCAGGTTGTCCGCGAGGCTGGAGGGCGTATATGGAAACTCTGTAATTTCCACTTGATTTTGCTATGAACCTAAAACTGCCCTCAACAGTAAAGCCTAAAGCTATGCCCCTCCCCACCAAACAGAAAGGTGTGAAATGGCATTAGAAGCCCACTTCACGGGAGTTTTCAGGATTGGGGATGCTGCTGTGCCCCAGGAGCCTACTGGGGGGCCTTGTGCTGTGTCTTCATTTCCCCACTTCCTATGATCAGATGGCCCCGGAACGCTGGCCGCCTGCAGCTGCAGTTAGATGGTGCTGGGGATTGGCCTGCAGGCGGGGACAGAGCGATGGCGGCAGAGACAAGGCAGGGGCTGCCTTGCCTCCAGGAGCCGCCATCCCCTCTCAGAGGCCTGTGGACCCTCTCCCCCTGCAGGGCATCCAGATGGTGTGTGAGACGCTGGCCGAATGCTGGGACCACGACCCCGAGGCCCGGCTCACGGCACAGTGTGTGGCCGAGCGCTTCAGTGAGCTGGAGCATCTGGACAGACTCTCGGGCAGGAGCAGTTCAGAGGAGAAGATTCCCGAAGACGGCTCCCTGAACACTACCAAATAGCTCTTCCAGCGGCTGGCCGAGTGTGGCTGCCCCTGTGGCCAAAGAACAGAGGCAGCAGGAAGCTGCCCCTGAACGATGCTTCCTGGAACCCCGGGGCCGCTCCCTCCCCCCCGAGCTGGGGAGGGGGTGACAGGAAGCGTCCTATGTCTTTGACTTTGTCATAGGATAAGCTGTGTTAGCACTTCCTCAGGAAATGAGATTGATTTTTACAATAGCCAATAACATTTGCACTTTATTAATGCCTGTATATAAATATGGAATAGCTATGTTTTATATATATATCTATATATGTTTATATCTATCTATACGGCCATACTCTAGAAAGAGGTGAGGAAAAAGATCAAATATGCCCAAGAAATGGGTTGGATGGGCGAGCTTGGCACTGAGCACAGAAGGAAGGGCTCTGGGGCAGCCTCAGCACTTGGCAGTCACTCGTGTGCTGGGCCTCTGAGCACACAGGGGTTGGGGGGGTGCGGGGGGGGTGCAGTCTTTGCCTTCAGAGAGAGACTCCAGGTCTCAGAGCCTGCTGTGGCCAAGTTGCACTTGCTTTTGCAAAGTAATAATTCCCTGTACTGGGTCCTGTTCTGGCCATGGAGCTGATTGGAGTCGCACTGTTTGGGGACCAGACCCTGGGGTCCCTGTGTGCCATCATCTCTCCTGGACTTGTCACCGGAGCTTCACGACCCACCTCTGGTTTGTGAACCTCCTTCCTCAGCTAGTTCAGAAACTTTGCTCCATTTCTAATTGCTTAAATGTTTTAAGCCCCATGTTTTACCTTCACAGGCTACAGAAAAATCAGGACACATTTCCCCACCCGTGAAATTGCCACACGTTCTACTAATGAGAAATTGTTATTTTTTTAAAAATTCCCCCCCCCATACCTATGTTACTGTTCCCTGTTTCCTAAAAGGGAATAGGTCTCCCTTCCAGGTTCTTTATGTTTAGTTTTTTTTATCACTCTTGGTTTCAGTCTCCAGCTTTCTATGCAACACTAGTAGGTTCTATGCTCTGGGCTTCAGGGGACTCGAGCACATTTTGGCCAAGGGGAAAGTATTTGAGCAGCACAGCACTGCCACATCAGGAGTCTCCTCAGGCACTCTGAACGTGTGTGTTGCTTGGCCAGCACGGTGTTTAACAAAATCGAGGCACTTTTTAAATACTTGGAGATTTTGCAAAAAAAAAAAAAAAAAATTTGGATCCTCAAGTAAGACTAGAGAGCAAATGGTTTCCAGGTCTCTCTGGTCCACATCATTCACAGACGCAGGTGTGGACACTCTTAGAAAGCTGCTCACTTCCGCCATGAACGTTTGTGTTTTCCACCCACCCCCACCCCAGTCTGGGAATTAAACCTGCTTCCAACCAAGGGCCCCTGTGAGAAATGTGCGTCCACGCACTCCTTCTCTGGCTATAGAGTATGATTTTGATTCCCTTCCTGGGGTTAAGATTTGAAGCTGGCCTTCTTTTGGACTAACGGGGACCTCCTCTGGGTGTTCCCTGTTAACCCAAATCTATTTTGCTTGTATTTTAAGAGCTTCCCCCTCTGCTTTCAGAGGGTGCTCTTTACTCCAAGAAACTGTTGTCGTTGTTACTGGTCTCAGTCACACCTGCCTTCCCAACCTTTGCAGAATTTGAATGTGGGACACAGGAGTCCCACGTACAGTTAGGAAATCTGTGTCCACATGGACAAGAACAAAGAATGTGCTTTACTACTCCATAGGAAACTCGTTAATCCACAAACAAGTGTTAATGCTGCAAATAACAATTTTTTAAAAATGTTTTTGAAGCTTATTTTCAGCCAAATAGGATTATTGGAGAGGGACTGGCAGTGACCAGCTCTACTTGGGTTTTGGAAGGTCTCATCTCATTGGGGTTTTAGCAGATATGCTGAAGTTTGGGATTAGGTGGAACTTTTAGGAACCCTGCTCGGTGGGGTGGGCTGAGAGACTTAAGGTAGTTTGACCCGCAATGCTGCGGAAGTGCCCAGAAATCCCCTGCACTTTAGGGCTGGTGAGGCCGTCCCAATAGCTGTTGCTCATTGACCTCTAGTGGTGAATTTCTAGAATACTAGTCCATTATGGGATCTTCCAAGAGTCAAAAGAGCTTTATCACTTCTGGGTGGTCATCAGCATAAACTGGAATGTAGTGTCAGATGATACTGTGGCTTGTTTTATGTTTGTTTCCCTTATTCAAGAAAAAGACCAAGGAATATCATTCTGTAGTTCCTAAAAATACTGACTTTTTTCACTACTCTACATAAAGGGAAAGTTTTATTCTTTTATGGAACACTTCACCCGTACTCATTTATTAAAATAGGAATGTGAATGCTATATACTCTTTTTATATCAACTGTGTCAAGCACTTATTTTCATTCTATGCATTGTTTGTCTTTTATATAAATAAAATGTTTATTCGATGGAATAAAACAAAAATACTCAGGTCAGCTTCCTGCCTCCTGTTCCTATTCATAGGGGTCCACAAGCCTCATTTGGTTATTTTGCAGTTTGTGCAGAAAAAGCCACAAGACAAATCCTCTCCAACTTTTCCATAGTCACTGTCTTCTTCAACTGACAGTGTCAGGTCCCTGTGTTTTTTTTTGTTTGTTTTTTTGCTGTACGCGGGCCTGTCACTGTTGTGGCCTCTCCCGCTGCGGAGCACAGGCTCCGGACGCGCAGGCTCAGCGGCCAAGGCTCACGGGCCCAGCCGCTCCGCGGCATGTGGGATCTTCCCGGACCGGGGCACGAACCCGTGTGCCTTGCATCGGCAGGCGGACTCTCAACCACTGTGCCACCAGGGAAGCCCAGGTCCCTGTTTTTAAAAAAGCAGTCACTTCAGTACTGGGAAATGTGGCAGATGCTGGTGGTGGCTTGCCCCTTATCCCAGGTCCGGCACGGTGTCCCTCTACATCCCCGACCACCATCTCCCCTGTCCCCGGGTCCCGAGAGCGGCCCGCATCCACACATGGTTTCTCGCGGGGTGCGCAGCGGGCTCCGCGCATGCCCACTTCTCCCTCCCCACTCCTCTCAGTTAACAGGCTGCTGCTATCTCTCCCCTCCCCCCACCCCGCCATGTGTCACGCTTCCTCCCTCTTCCTTTCTACCCAGCCACCCCATCCCACTTGGAGCTTTTTCATTGAGGTATAATTGACATACGAAATTGTATGTTTCAGGTATACAACATAATGATGCAATATTTGTATGTACTGTGAAATGATCACAGTAAGTCTGGTTAACATCCGTCATCATACAGAGTTGCAGGATTTTTTTTTCTTGTGATGAGAACGTTTAAGATCGACTTTCTTAGCAACTTTCAAATATGCAGCATAGTATTATTAACTATCGTCACCATGCTGTCACACATTACATCCCCAGGACTTATTTATGTTATAAACTGTAAGTTTGTACCTTCTGACCCCCTTCACCCATTTCATCCACTCCCCACCCCCTGCCTCTGGCCACCACCAGCCTGTCCTCTGAATCTTGTTTGCTTTGTTTTTTCCAATTCC
The DNA here is from genome assembly GCF_964270905.1 of Leucopleurus acutus. Lineage (NCBI taxonomy): Eukaryota > Metazoa > Chordata > Mammalia > Artiodactyla > Delphinidae > Leucopleurus > Leucopleurus acutus. Next base: position 54,508,538 of record NC_139153.1, on the reverse strand, counting down.
ACATATAAGTGAGATCATATGGTATTAGCCTTTTTCTGACTTACTTCACTAAGCGTGATGCCAAGTTCTGTCCATGTTGTCACAAATGGCAAGATTTTATGTTTTTATGGCTGAAAAACATTCCATTGTATACATACGCCACTTTTTTTTTATCCATTCATCCATCAATGGACACTTAAGTTGCATGGTTATCTTGGCTTTCATAAATAATGCTGCAGTGAACATGGGACGCAGATATGTTTTCAAGTTAACGTCTTCACTTTCTTCAGATAAATACCGAGAGGTGGAATTGCTGGATTGTGTGGTAGCTCTATCTTTAACTTCTTGAGGACTGTCCACACTGCTCGCCTCCATAGTGGCTGCACCAGTATGTGCACTCCCACCAGCAGTGCACCCGCCCCACAGCTGCAACAACCAGAAATGTCACCAAACATTGCCACATATCCTCTGGGGGACAAAAGTCTTCACTCTCAGCTGAGAATCACTTAGCTGGATGATGGGGTCCTGTACTACTGCGGGCATTAGTTGTAGTGCTGTCTTAACTAGTAGCTTGGCAGTTTTAGAGGTTACTAATTTTAGCAGTTTCCTGCTCCTCCACTTACCACCTGTGTGACCTGGGCAAATTACTTACGCTGTCCATGCCTCAGTTTAATTATATGTACAGTGGGATTTTACAGGCTTCATCCCATACCAGTGACCACTGTGGTAAGGAATACTGGTGTTGCGTCTTGAACTTGGAAAGCCTTCAGTGCATACTGGCCAGTATTCGGTTGGTTTAGTGTGTCAGGGCTGCTTTCCAAAGAGGCCGAACCTGAGATACATCCTAGAGGGCGTTAACAACACAGAGAAGTGGACACACACTGCAGGCCTGGAGCACAGGGAAGCTCCTGTCCTGGGTGAGTACTGGTCATCTGGGGAGGACGCCCATTCACTGAGCACCTGCCAAGACTAGGTCCATGAAGTAGGTAGTGTGCCCATTTTACAGATGAGAAATCACACTCGAAGGACCCCAGTAAGAAGCCTAGGGTCTCACAGAGATAGGTCTGCTTGCAAAGCCAAGGTGTCCTGGACTTCAAATTTGAAATAATAATTTGGAATAATGCTTGGTTCTTTTCTCGTATTGTCTCCTGAGGGACCTGGCCTGCCCAGCAGGATGAGAGGGCTGTACCACCATGAAACACCCCATAGCACCATCATTGTTCTCATCCACCCCCACCCCCCGGGGGTCTGTCTGCACAGTGGGAGCAAGGAAGGTGTGTTCTTATCTCTATTGCTCCACTTGCTTCCACTCACATGAGAACTGCTGTCTAAATTCTTGCCGAGAGCACAACTGGAGGACGAGTGAATAGTGTTGCCTAATGTGTGGAGTGTGCCCACTCCTTCAGACAGTTTCAGATTGTGCCAACCTTTAAAAACATTATTTTAGTGGGTCTGTTTTTATTTTAACATGTACTAGAAAAAATAAACACATTTACCCTGGGCTTTCACAAATATTATTGCTTGAAATATAGCTGGGTTTAAAAACTTGAATTGACTTTTTAAAATGCATTAAGTAGATAACAGTCCTTATTTTTGGCAACTGCAGGGGCTGGGAATATGAATGATGAGGTTGGCGTGCTCCCCACAAGGAAGCAAATCCGTATGAATTGCTAACATTCATGGAGCACTCGGGAAGCACCAAACACCATTCTCTGTGTTTTACCATCTTTACCTGCTTTAATCTTCACCACCAACCTATGAGGTAGTCTTACGTCCATATAAGAGTTGAGGAAACAGGCAGGGAGCAAGGTATTACTAAGAGTCCCACAGTGAGCGGTCTTAAGGCCAGGATTGGAACTGAAGCAGTCAGACTCCAGAGCCCGCATGCAGACCCTGAACACAAGGTGAAGCTGGAGTTGAAGGGCAAGGTGGAGTCCTGGAATGCTCGAGGTCTGATTCTTTAGGGTCAAATCCACAGGAGGAAGATGCAATGCACACTGGAGGGGCCAGGGTGGCCATCAGGGAGCAAAAGTCATTCCTCAAAGGCACATGGACTCTGGGCTCCAGCCCAAGTGCTCCAGCCAAAACAGGAGCCAAGGTCCTCTGACGCCCCCCCCTTACAGGCTCTGTTTTACCCGGGTTATTTCAGTCCTGGCTACTGCAAAGTCGGGAGCATTCCCGGTTGGCAGTAAGTCTCCAAGTGCCCTCAGCGGGGTCCTGGTCCTTGCACCCGTCAGCAGCTTTGGAATGCAGGCGCTCTCTGTGCCTGGCAGTGGTGGTTTTTGTTTTAAGCTCCCTATGCAAATGACAGGGTGTACACTAATAGTCTAGTCCCGAGGGAAAACCCTTCCCAGGGTGACAGAGAAGTTTTCATCTAAGCAAGCGTGTCCATCCTTTTTCACAAGTCACCACAGTTGGCATCTGCAATTCTGTTCATTTTCCTTCTGAAATAGGCTGCCTAATCGTTGCTTATCACATTTCCAATTAGTATTTCTTTTTTTACTTGGATAATTATAGCTCCAGACTATGGGTGTGGGCTATGGCTTTTGGGCCTACTTTGCAAACTGCAGATAAAGACAAGATTGTGAACCTTCCCCCATTACATGGCCTGCCAATCAGCCTCACACGGTGTAATTTAATTCTAATACACCTCCTGATCTTTGGTGCATTTAAAAATAGCTTGTCAATAGTCTTCCTATTCTAATTAAGCTAAAATTGCACACGGTGTGAAATGTGTGCTCTCTCTCACTCTTCCTCTACACACACACACACACACACACACACACACACACACACACACACACACAATGCTAAAAACTCACTCTGCGTGCACCCTGTGCAATCGGTGTTGCTGAAACTGTCCTTGAATCTTCCCCCCTCCATGTCTGCTGTGTAGACAATAGAATAATGATAGCCCTGGTGCTGGTGTGTCACCAGAAAGATGAAGTGCCTTTGAAATGTCATATTTTGTCTAAATATTCTAACAAAATCATTAAAATTGGGACCTCTGGAGTCAGATCCCCTTGGTTTGGTTCAAATTATTGTCAGCTCCACAATGACTGACATGGCAATGAACCTTTTAATCATTTTATTACTTTGGTTTCTTACCATGTAAAATGGGTAATGACAGGATCTACCTGAGAGAGTAGTAAGAATTACTATAAAAATAGAGTTACTGTTTTCAAAGTCATTAGAACAGAGACTGGTGCACATAAGCATTAATTATTATCTACTCCAAAATGAAGTTGTGATGTTGTCATATTTCAAAGACGTAATGTCTCAACATCACTATCAGAGAAATGCAAATCAAAACTACAATGAGGTATCACCTAGCACCAGTCAAAATGGCCATCATTAAAAAGTCTACAAACAATAAATGCGGGAAAGGGTGTAGAGAAAAGGGAACCCTCCTGCACCCGTGGTGGGAACGTAAATTGATACAGCTACTATGGAAAACTGTGTGGAGGTTCCTTAACAAAAACTAAGAACAAAGCTACCATATGATCTGGCAATCCCACTCCTGGCATACGTCCAGAGAAAACCATGGTTCAAAAAGATACATGGACCCCAACGTTCACTGCAGCATTATTTACAACAGCCAAGACACAGAAGCAACCTAAATGTCCATGGACAGATGAATGGATAAAGAAGATGTGGTACATACATACAATGGAATATTACTCGGCCATAAAAACAATGAAATCATGCCATTTACAGCAACATGGATGGACCTAGAGATGATCACACTAAGGGAAGTAAATCAGACAGAGAAAGACAAATATCATATGAGATTGCTTACCTGTGGAATCTAAAAACTGATACAGATGAACTAATTGACAAAACAAAAACAGACTCACAGACTTAGGAAAGAAAAGAGTTACCAAAGGGGGAAGTTGAGGAAGGGGGAGAGAGAAATTAGGAGGTTGGCATTAACACATATACACTACTATATATAAAATAGATAATCAACGAGGACCTACTGTATAGCACAGGGAACTCTATTCAACAGTCTGTAATAACCTATGTGGGAAAAGAATCTGAAAAATAATAGGTACATGTATATGTATAACTGAATCAAGTTACTGTACACCTCATAAAAACACAACATTGTAAATCAACCATACTCAACAGAAAATAAAAATTTAAAAAAAAAAGGAAAGAAATGCCTACTCTATTCTCCTCAGGACTTGGTGACCTGGGTTGGTGTCACATCCCCTGGAGCCTGAGCAGGCTTGGGTCCCAAGGCTAGACTCTCATGGGGCTGAGGGAGCTGGGGAGAATGTACCAGCAAATGAGCCCCCCTTGGACCTGCAGTGCCTGGTCCCCTCTAGATGGGACCACAAGCTCCAGATCCAGGCAGGTCCTTCAAAAGCTAAACCAAGCCCATTGCACCCAAAGAAGGGTGGACCCTCTGGTTTGGAAGAGCTTTGAAAAGTCACCTGGTCTCCACATCTCCTGGTGGTGGGATTCCTACCTCCATCCTCCTTCCTTACAGTTGCCCCACCTACAGATGACAGCACCCTCAACGTAGTGGTTTTGCAGGATTGGGGTTTGTCTGGTGGGTGACGGGTAAGGGGGAAGAAGTAATGAGACACAAGCCCTCAGGAGTTTCTTCTAGCACATTCCACTCTGATAACCCAGGAATGCGAATTTCCTAAGGCTCTGGTTGCCCAAGTTGCCAGAGTGGGGCATATAGAAATGCTGCTGCCTTGTAGCCATTTCTCATAACAAAAACTTTAAAACTGGTGCTTATGGGTACTTCCTCTTAACAAGACCTGTGGGGGCTATAAATATACCTGCCCTCAAGAAATGTCCTGTGGTAGGTAATCAAAAAGGAATTCAAAACAGGGCCAACTTTCAAGAAACCAATTTCAAGAGGTAAATTTTACTCACACTGTTTTAAAAAAAAAAAAAAAAAGCACATGAAAAGATGCTCAGCATTGCTAATGATAAGAGAAATGCAAATCAAAACTACCATGAGGTATCCCCTGGCACCAGTCATCAAAAAGTCTGCGAACAATAAATGCTGGAGAGGGCATGGAGAAAATGGAACCCAACTACACTGTTGGTGGGAAGGTAAATTGTAACAGCCACTATGGAGAATAGGGAAGTTCCTTAAAAAATGAAAAACAGAGATACCATAAGATCTGGCAATCCCACTCCTGGGTGTATATCAGGAGAAAACCATAATTCAAAAAGATACATGCACTCCAATGTTCATGGCAGCACTAGTCACAATAGCCAGGACATGGAAGCAACCTAAATGTATATCGACAGATGAATGGATAAAGAACTGGTACATAGAGACAATGGAATATTACTCAGCCATAAAAAAGAATAAACTAATGCCATTTGCAGTAACATGGATGGACCTAGAGATTATCATACTAAGTGATGTAAGTCAGACAGAGAAAGACAAATATCTATGATATCACTCATGTGGAATCTAATTTTGAAAAAAATGATATAAATGAACTTATTATAAAACAGATTCACAGATTTCAAAAACAAACCTATGGTTACCAAAGGGGAAACGTGGCAAGAGGGATAAATTAGGATCTTGGGATTAACATACACACACTACTATGTATAAAATAGATAACCAACAGGGACCTACTGTATAGCATAGGGAACTCTACTCAGTATTCTGTAATAACCTATATGGAAAAGAATCTAAAAAAGAATGAATGTATGTATATGTATAACTGAATCACTTTGCTCTACACCTGAAACTAACACAACATTGTAAATCAACTATACTCCAATAAAATTTTTTAAAAAGACATAATGTTCCACAAATCATTGGGTAAAATGGACTCTTGAGGAAGATGAGCCATGTCTTCTGTATAAAAACCTTGCCCCTAGCTCTGGTCTGTGGAGCACTCCTAACTACTTTTGGTTTTTTAATATGTTTCAGTTTACCTTTCAATACACATGAATATACCACAATTTCTTCATTCACCTTACTCAAAGACACTGGGTTTTTTCCAATTTTTTTTTTATAATTACAAAGTGTTGAGTAGACAGTATGGATCTATTTTATTAGAAAAAGGAAATGACATCAAAATTAATTAAAAGAAAATGATTTACATTATAAAATTCATTGAAAAATATACAGATTGAGCATGACTAGTGAAAAAACAGGATAAGGAGCAGAAGACAGCATAATTGTGACACACACACCCCCCAAAGTGAGAAAAGCTCTACCAGTTTAAATGCTAAAAAATTGTATGCAGGATCTGTATGCTGAAAACTACAGTAAACTGATGAAAGGAATATAAAAGACCAAAATAAATGGAGTGCTATTCTGTGAGCATGAATTGGATGACTCAATATTGTTAAAACATCGATTCTCTCCAATTTGATCTGTAGAGTCAAGACAATTAAATCTAAACCCTAGCACTTCTTTTGGTAGGTATCAGCAAGAAAATTCTAAAATTTACGTAGAAGTGCAAAGAAACTAGGATAGCACAAACAATTCTGAAAGCGAACTAAGTTCTATCTACTTTGAAGACACACTATAAAACTATGTTGACCTAAAACAAATAGACTGCCATTTATTTCTCCAGCAAAAATGGGTTTATTTTGGATCCTCAAGAGATTGTAATTTGGAGTCTGCAACCATGGCAAGTCACATGCAAGTCCCCTGCACAGCAAGGAGAGGAGAACTCTTTTAAAGAGAGGTGAAGGAGGAGTGGGAGGTACAATCTATGGAGTGAAAGATAGGCTCAGTGATGTATTATACAACATGGGGGATACTGCCAACATTTTGTAATAACTGTAAATGGAAAGTAACCTTTAAAAAGCATATAAAACATTTTTAAAAATTAAAAAATAAATGAAGAGGGAGAAAAGAAGTTAAAAGGGCTATAGTAAACAAAGAGTCGACTGGAGGAATTCAGATTTTGAAGAATAGTGGCTTTTCATTGGCTGAGTTGTGACAGTCTCTCATTGGTTGAGCCCTTGCCAGACATAAAAAGAACATCTTTCTTCTTCCTTTTGGGCTCTGCTATGGTCATAAGATGTTTGTTCTCCTTTTCTTTTTCTGTGGTTGATTTCTCGTTTCATGCCACTGTGGTCATAAAAGATGCTTGAAATAATTTCTGTACTCTTAAATTTACATGGAGACTAAACTACATGCTACTAAAAAACCAATGAGTCAACAATGAAAGCAAAGAAGAAATTTAAAAATACCTTGAGGCAAACGACAATAAAAATACAACCATTCAAAATCTATGGGATGCAGCAAAAGCAGTTCTTAGAGGAAAGTTCATAGTGATAGAGGCCTTCTTTAAGAAACAAGAAAAATCTCAAATAAATAACCTAACCTACCACCTAAAAGAATTAGAAAAAGGAGAACAAACAAAACCTAAAGTCAGCAGAAGGAAAGAGATAATAAAGACCAGAGAGGAAATAAATAAAATACAGATAAAAAAACAATTAAAAAAATCAATAAAACCAAGAGCTGGTTATTTGAAAGGGTAAACAAAATTGACAAACCTCTGTCCACGCTCACCAAGAAGAAAAGAGAGAAGACACAAATAAACAAAATCAGAAATGAAAGAGAAGAAATCACAACTGTGATGGTTCAACATACACAAATCAATCAATGTGATACACCATATCAAATAAAGAAAGGACAAAAACCACATGATCAACTCAATAGATGCATAGAAAACATTTGATTAAATTCAACATCCATTCATGATAAAAACCCTTATGAAAATGAGTATAGTGGGAACATATCTCAACATAATAAAAGCTATTTATGACAAACCTACAGCCAATATAATACTCAACAGTGAAAAGCTGAAAGCCTTCCCCCTAAAATCTGGAACAAGACAAGGATGCCCACTCTCACCACTTCTCTTCAACATAGTATTGGAAGTCCTAGCCACAGCAGTCAGACAAGAGAAAGAAAGAAAATGTATGCAAATTGGAAGGGAAGAAGTAAAAGTGTTATTATACACAAATGACATGATACTACATATAGAAAACCCTGAAGATTCCACACAAAAACTACTAGAACTGATAAACAAATTCAGCAAGATAACAGGATACAAGATTAACTACAGAAGTCCGTTGCATTTCTTTACACTAACAATGAAATATCAGAAAGGGAATGTAAACAAATAATCCCTTAAAAATTGCATCAAAAAATACTTAGAAATAAACCTCACCAAGGAGGTGAAAGACTTATACGCTGAGAACTACAAAACATTAATAAAGGAAGTTAAAGATGATTCAAAAAAATGGAAAGACAACCCATGCTCTTGAATTGGAAGAATTAATATTGTTAAAATGGCAATACTACCCAAAGCAATCTACAGACTTAATGCAATCCCTATCAAATTACCCATGCCATTTTCCACAGAACTAGAACAAATAATCCTAAAATTTATATGGAACTATAAAAGACCCAGAAGTGCCAAAGCAATCCTGAGGAAAAAAAACAAACCAGGAGGCATAACCCTCCCAGACTTCAGACAATACTACAAAGCTACAGTATTCAAAATAGGGTGGTATTGGCACAAAAACACACATACAGATCAATGGACCAGAATAGAGAGCCCAGAAAAAAACCCACACACCTACGGTCAATTAATTTTCAACAAACAAGGCAAGAATAAACAATGGGAAAAAGTTCCTTCAGTAAGTAGTGCTGGGAAAGTTGGACAGCTGCATATAAATCAATTAAGTTAGAACACATGCTCACACCATGTACAAAAATAAACTCAAAATGGCTTAAAGACCAAAACATAAGATATGATACCATAAAACTCCTAGAAGAGATCATAGGCAAAACATTCTCTGACATCAATTGTACCAATGTTTTATTAGGTCAGTCTCCCAAGGCAATAGAAATAAAAACAAAAATAAACAGATTGGACCTAATCAAACTTACAATCTTTTTTGCACAGCAAGGGAAACCATAAACAAAATGAAAAGACAACCTACGGAATGGGAGAAAATATTTGCAAATGATGCAACCAACAAGGGCGTAATTTCCAAAATATACAAACAGCTCATACAACTCAACAACAAAAAAACAAACAACCCAATCGAAAAATGGGCAGAAGACCTAAATAGACATTTCTCCAAAGGAGACAGTTAGCCAACAGGCACATGAAATGATGCTCAACATCGCTAATTATTAGAGAACTGCAAATTAAAACTACAGTGAGGTACCACCTCACACCAGTCAGAATGCCCATCATTAAAATCTCTACAAACAACAAACGTTAGAGAGGTGTGGAGAAAGGGGAACCCTCTTACACTGTTGATGGGAATGTAAATTGGTGCAGCCACTGTGGAAAACAGTATGGAGTTTCCTCAAAAAACTAAAAATAAGAGTTGCCATATGATCCAGCAGTTGCACTCCTGGGCATATATCCAGAGAAAACTATAATTCAAAAAGATAGATCCATCCCTATGTTCATAGCAGAACTATTTAAAATAGGCAAGACATGGAAGCAACTTAAATGTCCATCAATAGATGAATGGATAAAGAAGATGTGGTACATATATACAATAGAATATTACTGAGCCATCGAAAAGAACGAAATAATGTCATTTGCAGCAACATGGATGGACCTAGAGATGATCATACTAAGTGAAGTAAGTCAGACAGAGAAAGACAAATATCATATGATATCACTTATATGTGGAATCTAAAATATGACACAAATGAACCTATCTACAAAACAGAAATAGACGCACAGACATAGAGAACAGACTTACGGTTGCCAAGGGGAGGAGGGGTAGGGGAGGGAAGGAATGGGAGTTTGGGATTAGCAGATGCAAACTATTATATATAGAATGGATGAACGACGAGCTCCTACTGTATAACACAGGGAACTATATTCAATAACCTGTTAGAAACCGTAATGGAAAAGAACATAAGAAAAAAATATATATAAAAGTATATATATATATATATATAACTATAGTCACTTTGCTGTATAGAATATAATATTGTAAATCAACTATACTTCAATAAAATAAAAAATAAAAATAAAATAAAATAATAAAGAGCCCAGAAATAGACTCTGCAAATATAGGCAACTGATTTTTAATAATTGATGGGGAAGTCTAATATTATAAATAAAATCTTCTGCTAATGAATAAAACCTAGCCACAAAGGTGACAGTTTTATTGTTGACTAAGCATTAAACCAGAGATTACGTGCAGCTCAGGTAATATGCTAAAGAGATGGTAAAGACAGAAAGAAATCACACAGGATTAGGCACATGAGTGTTTTTCCAGTGGTTTAGCTTTAGCCCCAGGAGGGATGGAACAGGCCCAAATGTCACATAATCTGCTTATGAGTAATCTCCAGGATTGGCAATTCACCCTGGATTGTTCACGTTAGGGGACATGATGCAGAAATTCCCACCTAGACTTGATTATGTGACTGCAACTATAACGCGCATCCAGTGCTTGCAGGAAGTGGAGAATCTCAAACAGATCCTTATCATTTGCACACCAGATTCGAAGGAATGTGTGTGCTCCTGCCTGGCAGACCAGCAAATCCCTCTAATATGAATATAAGACCTCCCCAGAAGCCATGCAGATTGAGGTGTGTGGTTCTGCCCCAAGGATGTGAGAAATACCAAAATTTATCCTCTAGAAAATTCCTCTCCGAAGACCCAAATGTGAGAGGCCTTAGAAAAACATGGCACAACCTAATAATCATTCAACTAAAAATTCAACTCACATGTTGACTTAAGTAGGATTGGAAGACATATTTTTAGGTTTAGTACAGGTTCTCCAATGTGACAATAGGGCCCTCTTCCAAGGGCAGGGAGGCGAGGAGGTAATGAAGTTCCTCCAGCATCGATGCTCACCCACTGCCCCACCCAGCCCACCACAGAAAGGCCTCCTCCTGCAGAGAGAACAGCTGTGTTTCCATAATGGTGTAACAACCTTCTCATCCCTTGGTCTGCAGTAGAACATGACCCGCCCATAGAAGAGCCTTCAAATAACAGAAAAAAAATTGTTTAGGACTCACTATTCACTTGGGTTACATTTTGTGGCTATTTGTATTCTACATTGTTATCAGCTATCAGTCAGAATTGCAGAATATGTCAAATATGAGTGGGTCCTAGGCAGTGTTCATAAAATGTTAACCGACCTGTAACTTGTGATTCTTAAAATGAATATGGCTTTAGCCTGACATTCTCTTGTGAGAAAATATTTAGAAATCAAAATCATGCTACTCCCAAGAAGAAAAGTTTTCTCAGATAAGTCAATCTAAATTCATTTTTAGGGGGAAACTCTTCTCTTTTCCTGCAAGGATGCATATACTAACCAGAACACTTAACATTTCAGTTTGTAGCATGTGTTTTAAGATTAAAGGTGACTTCTGTTGGTGGGAATGTAAACTGATATAGCCACTGTGGAGAACAGTATGGAGGTTCCTTAAAAAACTAAAAATAGAATTACCATACGATCCAGCAATCCCACTACTGGGCATATACCCAGAGAAAAACATAATTCAAAAAGACGCATGCACCCCAATGTTCATTGCAGCACTATTTACAATACCCAGGTCATGGAAGCAACCTAAATGCCCATTGACAGACGAATGAATAAAGAAGATGTGGTACATATATACAATGGAATATTACTCAGCCATAAAAAGGAACGAAATTGGGTCATCTGTAGAGACGTGGATGGATCTAGAGACTGTCATACAGAGTGAATAAGTCAGAAAGAGAAAAACAAATATCATATATTAACGCATATATGTGGAACCTAGAAAAATGGTACAGATGAACCGGTTTACAGGGCAGAAATAGAGACACAGATGTAGAGAACAAACGTATGGACACCAAGGGGGGAAAGCGGTGGGGTGGGTGGTGGTGGTCTGATGAATTGGGCAATTGGGACTGACATGTACACACTGATGTGTATAAAATTGATGACTAATAAGAACCTGCTGTATTAGAAAATAAATAAAATTTAAAAATAAAAAAAGATTAAAGGTGATTTAAAAGCTTTTTCTAAGACATGAGTTAGTTATTTTACATTTACGTATCCAGGTGTTCCCTAAATAAAGAAGTTATCATCTCCAAAGGCAAACTAAATGCACCTACTTGCCAACCTTCCTCACAGCCACGATTATTTATTAATTACTATGTGCTAAGCCCCCTATGGATATTATAGTCTAATTTTTAAATGCATAGAGATATATAATTACAAATAGTGATACAAATATTTTAAGAAAATTATAGAGAGCTTATATTGGGACAGATCCCCTTTTGGGTGGCTGGAAGGCAGGCAGAGAACATCCCTAAGAAACAAAGAATCAAGCTGGGACCAGAACTGTACGCAGAAGTTTAGCTAGGTGGAGGGGGAAACAGCATTGTAGGAAGAGGCAGGACTACATCCAAAGGTTTTGACAGCTGGGATAAAAAGGAGGGGTGGGATCTGAAAAAAGCCCAAATTCCGGCTCCCATGAGGTGGGTGACAGCACAACAGAACCTGTATGGGGCTGGAAGGACACAGTGCCTTGGCAGCCACTTCCAGAATTTGATCTTTATCCTGGGAATTAAAATCACCTGCTTTCGTATAGCTTAACTATCAGGGTCGCGATCACCTACGCCAACATGATTTAATTTTGTTTCAGGAGATTTTCGCTCAGAAACTTCATGTTGTAAATCAGTGAGTAACTTTACTGTTTGCTTTAGGAAATTTCTGCCAACCAGCTTATCCAGAGAAACACTTGACTCATCTCTCCCATCAGGACAAAAGAGGGCTCAGCTGTAGAAACAGCTCACTTATCACACAACTTATTTATGGAGACTTGTGCCAAGACACTCCCCTTGCTGTGCCCACCAACCCTACACCATTACATGGTGGACTGTGTCCCAACCAGTTTGCCTTAAAAGACCCACTATTTAAGCCACCTGAGCACACACCTGAAGCCTGTAAATAGGCTTCTTCAACTCCCCCTTCTGAGATCCCGCTGAAACTCTTTCAAGGCAGTGTTGCTCCATACTCAGTAGGGCTAATAAAGTTTTCATTAGCTCTGCTTGACCAACAGCTTTTCTGAAGATCTTCTGCAGAGCTTGTAAAACAGAAAGTGAGAGATAGGATCAGTTTGTGTTTTAATATGGTTGCAGTTTGGTGAGCAGATGGGACAAAGCCCAGAATCAATGTGTGGATGCAGTAAGAAGGCTATAGCTATAGTCCAGAGGAGAGGTGAAAGGAGTTTGGAATTTGGACATGACAATGGGGCTGGGATAAATGGATGGATTGGAGACATGTTTTGGAGGTAAATCCAACAAGGTCTGCTCGTAGGTTGGACACTGGGGGAGAGATGGAGACAGAGATATTAAGCATCAATTATAAATTCTGGTTTGCTGAACTAGATAATGATGTCGTTTGCTGAGATGGAAGCATGGACAAAGGAACTTGTTTGAACAGGGGTGTAGAAAATCCTGAGTCAGTTTTGGGCACGCTGAGTTTGAGTGGGACCTGAGTGGAGTTGTCAAGTAAGCATTTGCCCATGTGGGCATGGAGCTCACAAAGGTCTGAGAAAGCAATGGCCAAATACTAAGAAAATATTTATTCTCACCTCCATTGGGGTCCCTATTAAAATTTCTCACTATTTCAAATCAAAATGCCCTCCAGGCTATTGCCCTCCAACTTCAATGGCAAAAAGCAGACAAGAAAATTCCTATCCTCTGGTTTGAGAAAGGGGCCATGACAGTATAATTACTGTCCTCTTAGACCAACCTAGTTCTTGATGTTTCTGTTTGCCAAGTAACTGTGGGATGTCAGACACAGATTGCTAGGATTAGTTCAAGATGACCCTTTTCTCTCTATACATCTACAATAGCAAAGTGAAGAAGTTTAGAGCCTGGGTTCTGGGGTGAGGTGGATTTAGATTTGACCCTGGGGTCTACCACTCAGTAGTCTGATAATCTTGGAGAATTTTCTTACACTATTTGTGTACCAGGTTCCTTGATTGTAAAATGAGGATAATAAAACTCTCACCTTGATCGAGTTTTGTAAGGTGTGTGTAAGACCATGTAAATGTACTAGCTGGCACAGTCCTTGGCATGTCGTATGGACTCAGTAAATGTTAGCTATTGTCACCATCATCCTTGGTTTTCTGCATTAGAGGAGGCTCAAACTTGTAGAATTTGCCAGGAGAAACACCGCACCTGCAGGACTAACAGGTTAAAGAAACAGGAAACCTATATTATCTTTCTCCTTTCGGCTATAGCACTCCACATACTCCCCCTGTCCCAGGGGCATTTACTTTAATGGTCTGGGTGTCCAATGCTTCATTGGTACAGTCTAATGGCCCCCCGGAAGTTGAGACTCCTAAGTGATTTCTTGTATCATATCTGGTTGGCTGACTTACAGCTCACATTTTACATGACCAAAACCAGGTAAAGCTACTCTTCTTGCAGCCCTCACCCCAGTAATGGCAATTCCTTTCTTATGGTTGCCCAAGCCAAAGGTAAATGAAACTATCCTTCATTTCTCATTTCTTTTTAAATACTCTACTCCATTAGCCAAGATTCCACCTTTCAGTGCCTCTGGGATCAGACCCGTTTTCACCGCTTCCTTCACTACACCTCTAGCATAAACCACCACAGTCTCTTGTTTGCGCTATTGCAATTGCCCCCATTTGATCTCCACCCTTGCCCATGCACGCCCTATTCTCCAAACAGCAATCAGAGTGATCCTCCGAAAATATAAGCTGAATCATGTCAATACCCTGTTCAGATGCTCCAGTGTGTTTCCACCTAAGTCTCCATCTACATGGTCCAGTGTCCTGACTCCCAGATACGTCCCTGATTCCACCACCTATCCTGACTACCACTCACCCCCATCAGTCCCTCCACTCCAGCCACACTTACCTCCACGTTGGTCCCTGGATGGCTCACAAGTGCAGCTCCTCAGCCTTTAGCTTACCAAGCCCTCCTCCTGGTACGTCCTTTCCCCAGAAAGGGCTCTTTCCACAGGGAAAGAGGGCTCTCTTTCCACTTCCTTGACCTCCATGCAGAGGTTCCCCTGTCAGCGAGGCCCTGCCTAACCAACTTCTCTCCGACAGCCAAGTCCACCCTCACAGCTACCATATTCCATCCCTTTACTCTCTGTCTTCAAAATACACATTGCCACCTGACTTGTTACATAGTGACTTGACTGTCAGCCCCAAGGATATAGAAAGCTTCACAGGAGCAGAGATTTTGTCTATTTCAGTCACTGGGTATTCCCTACATCCGAGATAACAGTCTGGAACATAGTAGGCCCATTAGCAATACATTTAAAGGGTGAATGAATTACAATTAACCTTTTATCAAAAAATTTTTCTTGACCATTCAGTCAAGTACCTGATTGGGGGTGGTATATCGGAACATTTTAAGGAGAAAGGAGTGGGATGTTCAAAGTAGTGGTAGCAGTTGGGTTTTTTTGCCATTGAGCAAGGAACTGTCATCTTTCAAAAAAAAGGCCCAACAGGAGCTGAGCGCAGGCTATTGAGTCTCCCATGACCTGCCTTGTAGATGAAGAAAGACTGAACAAGAGGCAAATCCATACTTGACTATTAACTGTTTTTTCCACCTTATTCCAGGTGTTAACTAAAAAACAGACCACTTCCAACCTACTGTCTCAATTGTTTAACTAAAATGCCAACAGAGCTCAAATTACTTCTAAAATGTATTGGTACCAAATGAACTAATTTACAAAACAGAAACAGACTCACAGACTTAGAAAACAAACTTAAGGGTAACAAAGGGGAAATGTAGTAGAAGGGATAAGTTAGGAGGTTGAGATTAACATGTACACATTAACATATATAAAATAGATAATCAACAAGGACCTGCTGTATAGCACAGGGAACTCTACATAACACTGTAATAACCTACATGGGAAAGAATACGAAAAAGAAAAGATATATGTGTATGTATAACTGAATCAAGCTGCTGTACACTGACAACAAACACAACATTGTAAATCAACTCTACTCCAATATAAAATAAAAATTTAAAAAAAGATTTTAACACTTAAAAATATAAAAAAAAATAAAATGACTGTTACTTACAAAATAAATAAATAAAATGTATTGGTACAATCCAGTAAAGGGGGGTGACAGGAAAAGAAAAGCCAAACACGGTGTGCTCACCTTGCTTTTTATTTCATTAAACACAAATTATTGCAAACATCAATTTCAGAACATTTTAGGAAGACGTTAAAACAAAAAGGCAACAAGAAATGCAATACACACACACAAATACCTATCACCAGAGACTGAAGTAATTCAGAGAAAGATTAAAATATTCTTTGACTGATGGAGATATTGAGAAATGACACACCCTAAAATGAGAATACGGAATAAAAGCAAATAGTACACATCTGCTTTTTAAGTCTTCACAATTTAAGTAAGTTAGGGAAGGCATACAAAATGGTTATTGAATATGCTACGTCTAATACTTGAACAATCTTCAATCATGTGCCTTCCAAATCACAGCTCTAATTAGATTCATAATTATACTTTGTTGAACTCTGCACCCACACCTCTGAATTCTATTTCTTAGTCAAAGAAAATTCTGCTATAAATCTAGGACCAGGATTAGATAGAATTACAATTATCCATTCCCAGGAGAAATGGAGGAGGTGTTTGCCCTGAAAGACCTCTAATTCTCAGATTCTCTGCCCAATATAAATCACTTAATAGTCTACACTGACATTTCAAAGCTTGCTAAAGGGAGTGTTGTATAACCCTGGACCTCATTCTGGTTCTTTCCTACAAGCAGAGAACAAGATAAAAAAAGGGCCCCTCAAGCTTAAAGAGGTACCTAATTAGAGACATATATGCCTAACGTTTACTCCCAATTAATGACACGAACGATTCTGGGAAGTGAATTAGGACTATTGCTTTGATTAAAAGGACTACACTACAAAGTGTTTGTCTTTTATACTTATCTCTAATTTAAATAGTTTATAATAGATTATGGCTAATTTTAACTTTTGAGAATAAACATTTAGTCTGCATAAAAGATACTTTTTATAAAGTAACCATCTTATATAGTTTCCCTTTTAAAAAACACTTTTGATATACTTCTGATGACCCTAAACATTTGTGCTACAGATGCCATAGCTGCATTTTCAGAGACCGACTCAGGAACCACTGAAATATTAGATATCCTTTTGCTGGCAACACATAAGAGTGCTTATTCAGTCAATTCAAAGTTGTGCTAAACTACTGGTTCTCAGATTTTAACTTGCCTCAGAATCACGTGGAAGGCTCCTTAAAATTCAGAATACCCAGACCACCCCCAGAGTTTCTGATTCAGTAGGTCTGGTGTGGGGCTGAGAACCTGCATTTCTAACATGTTTCCAGGTGCTGCTGGTGTAGGGATCACACTGTGAGAACCACTGCTTTAACCCACTAATTTCGATGTTCTTTCAAGAGAAATGAAAACTTAGAATCCAGAGCCCACGTAGTACTCACTAAACTCTCTCCCAGGCTCTGCCCCAGGGATCATCCGTGAGAAATTCCTTTATTGCAGCAGTAGCACCCAGGCAGCTAAAGAGTCCTTAACACTACTTGCTTAGCATTTTGGTTTTGCTGGGCAAGGATGTGGCATGTTTCCTATTTCTCACCAGAAGGGCTGCAATCTCCTATGTGCCCCCAGATGCCCTGGATCTGTAACCCTCCAGGGCAGGACCTGTGCCTCTGGGGGATCAAAAACCATAGCTACATGTCCCTACCCAGAAGGTCTATCTCATCCAGGAGGAAGTCCATGTCCTCCCGTCTGACTTGAGGGCTGATCAGCACCTGCCGGAAGAAGTTGACCTTCCCCCGGTGGGGCTGGTAGCCCAGCATGAGGCTCCCCTTCTTCATCATCCGCTCCTTAATGGCCGGGGCCACCTGCATGGGAGAGGAGGGAGGCGGTGAAAGACCAGAACACTGAGGCATCATGATTGCGTTGTACCCAGTCATTGGCTACTCATAGGGCAGCCACTGGTGTGGATGCCATTCTCACACACACAAAGTTGACATTAATAATAATCACCTGCTGAGAACTTATGGCATATGAGTACTGATTCAAGTGCCTTAGATAGATGAATTCACTTAATCTTCACAATAACTCCACAAGGGAGATATTATTAATATACCCTTTCCAGATGAGGAAACTGAGGTGCACAGAGATTAGATAAATAGCCTGAGGTCCTGCATTTGGTAAGTGGGAGAGCTGAGATTTAAAAGCAGGCAGTCTCACCCAAGCCCATGCTCAGAAACTTAAATCACGATGCAGTGATGCCACATTAAAATCAAACCAGGTGTTTGTTCTCAGGGGTCACAGTCTCAAAAGTGTCAAATGTTACGTTCCCAAATTTGTTGGAACTAAAAAATACTCCAGTTCAGGCAATTCGAATAAAGATTAGTCAGAAATGGATAAAAAGCACAAAAAATAACAGCCATGCCTTGACAGTCTACCAAAGAAAACACTAAAACAGGTATTATGTGCAGTTATATTTTGCAGACTATCAGTTTATTAGTTTATTAATAGAACATATTGGTTTATTAACAGGAAATATAACCACTGTGTCACTTATTAAGAGGCGTACAGTTGGTAATAAAATTAGTAAGTCCATATTTTAAGGATTTCTGGTGAACACGGGAAGAATAGGCCCTGAGAGTCCAAGTGCACACATTTTTCTAATTTTCCACTTCCATTTTCATTTTAACTCTTTCACAGTTGCTGAGCATATCCTCAGTGAATATGGGCAAAGAGAACAGAATGAGTGTCTGTCCTCTCCTGTCAGGAAGAGGAGACGTAGCTAGTCCAGAAGGGAGAAACGCATACTTAAATAAAACCAGGCACAACGTGGTATAAGATGCCTTAGATGAGGGGCATAAATCTTGGTTCCCGGGAGCCCTTCTCAGAGTGTGACCACCCCACACCACTCTGGTTTGAAACACATCTATGATTTGTCAGATACTTTCCTAAACACAAGCCCAAGTACTTCACCCAGCTCTCAACAAAATGATCTATTCCAAGCTTATGGGAGGATCAATGCTTCAGACCTCTGGAGATATATGTTGGACTCAACCAGAGCCTTCTTAAGCGATGTCCAAGGGTCATTTTAGCTAAATACTTTTTTCATAATGTGCTCATTTTAGAACTTAAATCTTGTAAAACATGAACTATTACTGTGCTTACAACAGCAAAAACGAAGACTTACTCAGCACAGTCACACTGTCATTCTAGCGAAGGACTGGACGTCTCTCACAGTAAAAGGAACATAGGGCTTCCCTGGTGGCACAGTGGTTGGGAGTCGGCCTGCCGATGCAGGGGACACGGGTTCATGCCCCGGTCCGGGAAGATCCCACATGCCGCGGAGTGGCTGGGCCCATGAGCCATGGCCACTGGGCCTGCGCGTCCGGAGCCTGTGCTCCGCAACGGGAGAGGCTGCAGTGGTGAGAGGCCCACGTACCGCAAAAAAAAAAAAAAAAAAGAAAAAAAAAAAAAGAACATAAAAAGAAAATATAAAAGCTTTAATGAAAAATAAATGTAGAAAAAGAAGATGAAGTCAGAGGTCAAGTTACTGAAAAAATAGAGACCATCAGGTTCTATAAATGTCTGGGAATGTGTCACAAATTTTATTCTGAGCTTTTTAGATTAGGAAAACAGGGTTAAATCAACACCACCTCCATTCTCTTTGCAAAACTTAGTGACAAAATCCAGTGGATACTGAAGCTGGAAGCTGGTAGGTAACTGTGTATGCTTATGCATGTCCATTTGAAACCCTTCAATTTGTATGCTCTTAGCATCAGTTTTCTTCCAAAGCTGTCTATGCAAGTACCATTTCTTATTAGAATTATAAAATCTAGTAAATAATACTAAGCAAAGGAAAAGTTAAAAGGATTGAGTGTTTTCCATAAAAACGAAGTTGAATCCTTTGGAAAGACCAGATAAAGGAGGCGAGGGGCTGCCAGAATTTACTGCCATCAAGTTAGGTGTGATGGGAGAACTGTAAAAGCTTTAAAACAAAGTCTTGAGAGTCCAGACCAAATCTGCCCACAGGTGGCTGCCTAGGTTCTGAGCACGTTTTCCATTGAAAAAAACCTGAGCTGGAAAGGACAGATGATTCCTGAAGAGTATAGTTTATGTAAGAACCATAGACGCCCTCAGAGCATCAGAACTCTGCTCAAGAAAAGCCTCATTTGCTCTTGGAGATCCTCACTCGATGGGAAAAAAAAAAAAACCTTTCCATCAAAAGATGGGAAAATTAAAATGCACATAGATGTGTTTTAAGTTAAAATATTTAAGTTACATATGCATCACATATTTTTCTAGGATTATTTGCTTTAACTTGATCAATCCTCATCCCCTTAGGTAGGTGGGCTTCTAGTGCATATGTGGGTATGAATGCGTGTATATGTGCATGTGTGTATGCATGCATGTGTGGATATGTGCATTTGTGTGTGTATATGTGTTTGTGTGGTGTGTATGTATGTGCATGTGTGGGTGTGCATGTGTGGTGTACGTGTGCATGTGTGTGCACAATCACATGTAATTTAAACTTCTAACCCCCCTTTTGTCATTTACTGCTCTTAAAATCCTCCTAGTCAGAGGGCAATGCAGAACTGTGGGCTGACTTAGGCTCATGACAAAGGTACATTTATTTTTAATTCCAAGAGCGAGTGGGCTCTTGCATGTAACCTGTAGGTGTGAGAGTAGGTATGAGAAGGCATGGCCCACAGTGCCCACGCTAATCAATGCCAGGAAGATCTGGTCCATGTGGGGCAAATGTCTACCCAGGAGAGTCACAGACTATCAATTTTAGAGCTTACAGCTTGTGGTTCTGTAGACTTTTTTTAAAATAAAAATTCCCTTCGTATTTATCTCCATCTTCCTCTAGGTAGTACCCAGGGTTTAATCCGCTCTGGCTTATAGCAAATTTTAAATTTAAAACAGGCATGTTCTTGGCTCAAACCTAATTTGCATTATCTATTCCTATTTATTTTTCCTCTATTTTTCTTTCCCAAATGATAATTTATACCTTACCTTTGGAGAGCAGTAGAATTTTGATTCCAGCTCCTAATGTGGCTCACAGGAGGCGCTTATCAAAATGAATGTCAGGTTTGCATTTCTTGTTAGCAAACCAAAAACATCTCCTAATGTGAGCAAGAAAGATAAAACTAAGAGGCACTCAGATGTGTTAATATAAAGATATTTTTGATCTTTAAATTCTTGCTCTTTGTAAGGCATAAAAATTTGCTTCCATGGGCAGAACACCTGGCATCAGAACCAAACTTCTAAACTAAATTTTGTCACTGACTTTCAAAAATTATAAAGAAATGACTAAATATCTGTGCGATTCAGAGAACCAGCTAAGTAAGGGTTTGGCAGTACAACACACATCTTATTTTCGTACCCATGAATATAAGCTTAATTCCTAGAGGTAATTAATTACTCCTGGCCAAGAGGGGAAAACCTCCTTTGTTTAAATACTTCATGGGGAAAGCAAGCTGTAAGCAACACCAACATCATTCATTAAACCTGCCACAAATTATAATTGTAGTAGTAGCGGTTGTTGTTAATATTTTACCAACTCTTTAACATTTGCAATGTGCTTTTCATGTCTCTGATTCTCATAAACCCAAATTAAAGCTTATTTGAAAAGAATCCACATTTTTGCAATTTAGGGACCAGAATGTTCTCGTGACTAGCCAGCTTGTCACCTTTGCACATTAAAAAAAAAAAAAAACAAAAAAAACCACTACCTATTTATAAAGCTTCAGGCATAATCCAATTCTTGGCAACTAGGATATTCTCTTTTGCTGATCACAGCAGAGAAACAGTCCTAATCCGACAAGATGGAATACTCACAAGGGAAAGAAAATATGCGCAAACTAAATGTAAATATCTGAATATCGCCCCTAAAGGGAGCACGCAAGGAGGAAAGCAATTTAGCAGGAGTGAGATTGCTTTCCAGCTCTCAATTATTTTACTGCTGGTTTTCCCCCCAAATTGTAAATCAAATTCTTTTCTCCTGCCTCAGTGCTCTGGTCCCTGCATCTTAAGTGGAGGAAGATCCTGACATTTCTATTTGGTTGCACAGGAACTTAATCGACACATTTCTGTAGGGTTGCTGTTTCCTCCCTTAAATTATGTTTCAGCAATGATTTAGCCATTTAAACAGAATGTTGTTGCCACACCCCTGCTGCATAAACAGCATTTGGTATTTAAAAGTTGCTTAAACCCAAGGAAAAGAAAAAAACAACTCTCTCATTCTGGCCAAGTACAGTAATTTGGTAACAGATAACTGACCAGATGTCACCAGAGCCTTTTATTAAAATAAAATCGTCATGTCTGTAAAATGACATTTCTTCTTAAAAATGTGTAACTTATTTAATGTTAAACAACACATTTTTTTTCAATATACAAAGTGTTTCTCAAACTCTCTGTAAGGAAGTTTATTTTTTCCAGTCCATTACATACTTTTGTGAAATACAATAAAAGTGAATAACTAAATAAAAATTAATTACTAAATTAAAATGAAATAAAAAAGACATAAAAACAAGGTCCTACTGTATGGCACAGGAACTATATTCAATATCCTGTGATAAACCATAATGGAAAAGAATATATGTGTGTGTGTGTGTGTGTGTGTGTGTGTGTGCGTGCGTGTGTGTGTATAACTGAGTCACTCTGCTGTATAGCAGAAATTTAAAAAACATTGTAAATCAACTATACTTCAATAAAACTAATTTAAAAAAATTTTTAAAAAGAAAGTAAGAAGGTAAAAGGAAGACATAATAAGTACAAGCTAAATTAGTGTAGTTTTTTTTTTTTAATCAACAGTAAACTTACTGTTGTTATAAAAGCTTCTAAACAGTAACTCTGGTTTCCCATGTTTTTCATATGGCAGACACCCAGTTCATGGATCTGCAGGGTGCTGGAGACCACATTTTGAGGATTGCTGCTCTAACTCCCTTGTCTCCTTGGGGGTGTATATAATTTTAGTTATGAATATTGGTGTTATTTTTCATATTTACTTCTGCATACTGGCATAATCTCCATACCATTTTGACTCGTGTTTTTGTTTTTCACTAAACCACTGTGCCATAGTTTACCTAAACATGTCCCACTTGTTAAGTCTTGGAACTGCTTCCAATGGCACTTCAGTGAAACCATGAACCCAATCATGAAAACTCTAAATCACTTCTTCGAAGTCTAGTTCAGAGATAAATGTCTCAAAATCTCCTAGACATTAGGATCTTTATACAACTTTTCCCATCAGATGCTCTAAGGGTGAAATAGCCACATTTTCACCTGCAAAATATGGGGCAGCACAACACCCAGCATGACTGAGAAGATAAGCCTGTAATTAAAGGAAGTGATCCTTTCAAGCAAATATGAGGGGCAAAGACTACATACACTTCTACTGTGATTCTAGATAGCAGAATCATTCAGAGCTTCTAATAAACCCAGCAAGATGTGTGTTTTGCTAAATTCTCCCCTAAATTGATGTTCTTCAAACTCCAGATTTTAGAGCTGTTTTCTCAATTTCAATTTAATTAAATCTTCATTCTGTAATCTCTAAGGAAGCAAAGATTTTGTAAGGAGTAGGAGGCTAAACTCATAATAATTTGCATATCTTGTGGGGAGAGCATGGAGTGGGCAGGCAGACTAATAAACTGAAGAATAAATTAGAGTTTTACTGTAATTAATAAAACTTTTTCTAAGATTATTTTGCCTAAAGGAGAGTTAGTTGTATCAAATGCAGAAAATTATCTACAATATTTTTTCTCTATATAAAAGTCACTTGAAAGAGTTTTTAATTTCCTTATATTTACACTAAACTTCATACATCTTTGGCACCTTCTGTATTTCCCAGAACAGAGTTTATAGCCATACCAAAGCTACTCATTGCAATACATGGTTAAGCAAATACACACTGAGAAAGCAATATAGTGGGGGCTGATTCAGCTGCTATGTTGAATGTTATTTGCTCTAGCTCTAGTTTGGTAAGCTTTTTTTTTTCTGTAAAATGCCAGACAGTAAATATTTTAGGCTTTGTAAGTCATACAAGCTCTGCTGCAAATACTCAACTATGCCACTGTAGCATGAAAGCAGCCCTAGACAATATATAAACAAATAAGCATGGCTATTTAGGGACTTTATTTAGGAACAATGAAATTTAATATTCAATATCATATGGTTTTCACATGTCACAAAATATTAACTGCTTTTCATTATTTTTCAAACTCTTAAAAATATTAAGCCCATTTGTAGCTCCTAGGCTGTACATAAATAGGTGATAAGCTAGATTTGGCTTTAGACATAATGTACTAACTCCCTGGTCAAAATGGAAAAAAATACATTACGATATATAAAATCTACCCCTTAGAAGGAAAAAGTGCATGAATATTAGGTTCACTGGGCTTCTTTCAGAAACTCTGAATTGGGCCAGGAAATGAAAAAGCTCTTCCTGTCTCTTCTTCTCCAGCAGAGCATGAAACCAGAGGCACAGATGGGTGGGCAGGGTTGCCACAGTGTATTTCTTCCAGAACAATTATTCTTGAACCATCACAACAAGTAGCTTGTTTTATATTGTCTTCCCAAATAATCTGGGTTCCAAATAAGCCCCATGTTCCATGTTAACTTGAGGTGGGTTCTTCTGAGTTAGATATTAAAATCTAGCTCATGAAAAGAGTTGGCAGGAAATGTCCACACTTGGTACCTGGCACCCAGCACAAGACTCTTTCTGAGACTTATAACAAGGTATGTAACTCCTTTCCCCATTTAAGTCATTTTTTTTTGTATAGTTTGGGGACATCTCAGATTTGCTGAGCCCAGATAGAGATGCAATGATGATCAAGGTGAGGGCCAGAATTCAGGGCATGAATAGCAGCAACGGCCAGGATTTAAATGGAAGAATTCCAGTCCAAGAGAAGAATTAGCAAGACTAAACCAGTCAGAGAACTTAAGTGGGCTTTCCAGGGGCCTTCCTTCTTCTGAGAAAAGTGCAGACTAGCACAGTGACAATCTAGGAAGCAAACGGGGCTTTCCCAGTGCATATAAGCTGAAGGCCAATCAATCATCAGAGAAAAGCTACCCTGGAGAGATTCCCCAGGCATTCCTGAATGCCCAATTTTGCAGTTATAGAAAATAAGATGTGAGAAAGCCTGTAAATCCTTTATTTGTTCATTACTTTCTCTGGTATTTATCTCCATAACTAAAGCATCATGATGGTCCTTCCATGAGCCAGTGAATGGAAGGTCATCATAACACTGATACTGGATCACAGTCTAAACACAGATTTTCATCTCTTATTTTCCTTTTGGTTTCAATTAAAAAAAGATATACTCTCCAGTGGATAAGTGCATTCCATCAATTTCTGATCATGAAAAGAGCTCAGACATATAAGAACTTCCCAAAACTTAAATGAACATTTTTATCTTGATTTCTTCTAACTGTCCATAAGAACCAGATAACTTGGTTTCTTCTGACTGTACGTAAGAACTGACTTTTCTAAATTTTAAAATTTGTATGGAAACACAAAAGACCCCAAATAGCCAAAGCAATCCTGAGAAAGAAAAACAGAGCTGAGCTGGAGGAATCAGGCTCCCTGACTTCAGACTATACTACAAAGCTACACTAATCAAAACAGCATGATAGTAATGCAAAAACAGAAATATAGCTCAATGGACAGGATAGAAAGACCAGAAATAAACCCACAGACCTATGATCAATTAATTTATGACAAAAAAGGCAAGAATACACAATGGAGAAAAACAGTCTCTTCAATAAGTGGTTCTGGGAAAACTGGACAGCTACATGTAAAATAATGAAATTAGAACATTCTCTAACACAATACACAAAAATAAACTCAAAATGGATCAAAGACCTAAATGTAAGGCTGGACATTATAAAACTCTTAGAGGAAAACATAGGCAGAACACTCTTTGACATAAATCACAACAATATCTTTTTTGATCCACCTCCTAGAGCAATGAAAATAAAAACAAACTAATGGGACCTAATTAAACTTAAAAACTTTTGCACAGCAAAGGAAACCATAAACCATGAGAAGAGGCATCGTACAGAATGGAAGAAAATATTTTCAAATGAAGCAACCTACAAGGGATTAATTTCCAAAATATAAAAACACCTCATGCAGTTCCATGTCAAGAAAACAAACCACCCAATCAAAAAATGGTCAGAAGATCTAAATAGACATTTCTCCAAAGAAGACATACAGATGTCCAAAAAAGCATATGAAAAGATGCTCAACATCAATAATTATCAGAGAAATGCAAATCAAAACTACAATGAGGTATCACCTCACACTAGTCAGAATGGCCATAATCAAAAGTCTACTAACAATAAATGCTGGAGAGGTTGTGGAGAAAAGGGAACCCTCCTACACTGTTGGTGAGAGTGTAAATTGGTACAGCCACTATGGAGAACAGTAATCCCACTCCTGGGCATTTATCTG
Organism: Leucopleurus acutus; assembly: GCF_964270905.1. Taxonomy (NCBI): domain Eukaryota; kingdom Metazoa; phylum Chordata; class Mammalia; order Artiodactyla; family Delphinidae; genus Leucopleurus; species Leucopleurus acutus. The sequence goes on along the minus strand of NC_139153.1, from coordinate 54,482,081 downwards.
GAGAAAACTCCAATTCAAAAAGATACATGCATCCTTATGTTCATAACAGCACTACTTACAACAGTCAAAACATGGAAGCAACCTAAATGACCATCAGCAGAGGAATGGATAAAGAAGATGTGGTACATATATACAATGGAATATGACTCAGCCAAAAAAAGAATGAAATAGTGCCACTTGTAGCAACATGGATGGACCTAGATATTATCTTACTAACTGAAGTCAGACAGAGAAAGACAAATATCATATGATATCACTTCCATGCGGAATCTAAAAAAAAAGATACAAATGAACTTATTTACAAAACAGAAACAGACTCACAAATATCAAAAACAAATTTATGGTTACCAAAGGGGAAACAAATTTATGGAGGGGAGGGATAAATTAGGAGCTTGGGATTAACATACACACACTACTATATATAAAATAGATAACCAACTGTAACTATTACTGTAGAACTCTACTCAATATTCTGTAATAACCTATATGGGTAAAGAATCTGAAAAAGAATATATATGTGTGTGTGTGTGTGTATACATATATTTGTATGTATAACTGAATCAATTTTCTGTACACCTGAAAACTAACACAACATTGTAAATCGACTATACTCCAATAAAATTTTTTAAAAAAGATATTTTCATTTTCACAGGTTTAATGTATTTCTGCTGTTTGGATATATGTGAAATTATAAATTAAGGAAAAATGAACACTATTATAACAGTGAAACTTCCCATCAAAGAAAAAAAAAGAATTGGCTTTTCCTTTACACATGCAATTCAGAACATATAGAAATGGGTTTTGAATTCAGCTAAATATATATCCTCCCATTTGTAACCTCTGTGTTACACAGGGAGGTTGTTGCTAAATGAACAGCTATTGATTGAAAGAAAACATTTCCTGATGGTCTAAACATGATATAGTCCAAAGGGGAAAGTGATTTTTTAGTCGTATAAAAAAAGTTCTTTGTGGTGATGGTTAGCTTTACATCCTTAAAATGTAGTAAATGGAATCTCTCACCCGATACTAAAGAAACAGTTGCTACCTCACAATACAGAAACGGTTCCGTTGTATTTCCAAACACTTTAATTTTCCCCAAACATGACATTCTATATAGAATAGGCATTTGCCCTCCTAACAGAGTTTGCTTTTGCCTAAAATTGTTCTGAGCTCACAGCCCTAAACAGCAGAAATTTTGCTTATGGCTGATCACACAGGCAGTTTCCACCCCCACCAAGGAAGAAACCAGTATCTGCCAGAACAACATTAAAGCACTTCCACATTTCTAAGAGCATTTCTGACTCAAAGAAGGAAAACTGTGATACTGTAGTGTGGATACATGACCATTGGACTATAAACTCTGTTCAAAGCTAGGTCTTCACCTTATTTTTCTTTATATCCCTCAGAACCTAATGTAAAGCCTTGCCAGGAGATAATGCTATGCACTTGTCAAAACTCACAGAACTGTGCACCTTGAGAGGTAAACTTTACGTGTGTGTAAATTAAGAAATGAATAAATTAATTAACTTAAAAACAACAGAGATTCTGAGAGGGCCATGTAGATCATGAGAGGGCCATGTGAGATCATGCAAGTATCTTCAGCTCCTAGTGCCCCAGTTTCCTTATCTCTAGGCAAGAGATAATAATAATAATAGTACAGATCTCTTCCTAAGATTGATAAAATATGGAATGTGATATTGTGGGTGAAGTGTGTAATGCTGTGAACAGACAGTCCATGATGGAGATTAATACTCTTACTCAGGAAGAATCTAGAAATACAAATCAAAACTACAATGAGGTACCACCTCACACCAATCAGAATGGCCATCATCAAAAAGTCTACAAATAACAAATGCTGGAGACGGTGTGGAGAAAAGGGAACCCTCCTACACAGTTGGTGGGAATGTAAATTGGTACAGCCATTATGGAGAACAGTATGGAGGTTCCTTAAAAAACGAAAAATAGAGCTACCATTTGATCCAGCAATCCTACTACTGGCCATATATCCAGATAAAACTGTAATTCAAAAAGATACATGCACCCCTATGTTCATAGCAGCACTATTCACAATAGCCAAGACATGGAAGCAACCTAAATGTCCACCGACAGATGAATGGATAAAGAAAATGTGGTACAATGGAATACTACTCACCCACAAAAAAGAACAAAATAATGCCATTTGCAGCAACAATGGATGCAATTAGAGATTATCATAATAAGTGAAGTAAGTCAGACAAAGACAAATATCATATGATATCACTTATATGTAGAATCTAAAATATGACACAAATGAACCTATATATGAAACAGAAACAGAATCACGGACATGGAGAACAGACTGGTCGTTGCCAATGGGGAGAGGGTTGGAGGAGGGATGGAGTGGGAGGTTAGGGTTAGCAGATATAAGCTTTTATGATAAACCATAATGGAAAAGAATATATAAAAAAAATAATGTGTATATATATGTATACATATGTATAACTGAATCACTTTGCTGTACAGCAGAAATTAACACAGCATTGTAAATCAACTATACTTCAATAAAAAATATTAAAACTGAAAAAAAAGAAGAGTCTAGAGAACAAAATCTGGAAAGGAAATGGAGCATGAATTGCAATGTTTCCTTCTAGTTCTACCACTCATTGCATGTCCTTTAGCAAATCACTTGAGTTCTCTGTAGGTCTGAAAATGAGAAGGGTCGTGTTGACCACTCTTAGATGCAAAGGATAAAGGTATTTTGGACATGGTGGCACTTGAAGCTTTTCTTCACGGTGGGCAGTGGAGACTAATGGAAACTGTATGGTCTGAGGTTTTTTGGAGGCTTTGCAGCACATAAGATCAAATATACTGGGGCTTCCCTGGTGGCGCAGTGGTTAAGAATCCACCTGCTAATGCAGGGGACACGGGTTCAATCCCTGGGCCAGAAAGATCCCACATGTCGCAAAGCAACTAAGCCCGTGCACCACAACTACTGAGCCTGAGCTCTACAGCCCGCTAGCCACAACTACTGAAGCCCACGTGCCACAACTACCAAAGCCCATGTGCCTAGAGCCCGTGCTCCGCAACAAGAGAAGCCATGGCAGTGAGAAGCCTGCGCACCGCAATTAAGAGTAGCCCCCACTCGCCACAACTAGAGAAAGCCTGTGCGCAGCAGTGAAGACCCAATGCAGCCAAAAATAAATAAACATATTTTAAAAAAAAGATCATATATACTGTAATAGGGAAAAACAAATCTGACTTTATATTAGATCTGTTCCTTTTGCTTTAACCTTTGTGCTCCATTGCCTGTGCTTAGTAATGCTGGCTCTGCACCTTTTGTAAAAGAATGTTGCATATAGCCTGAAATATACAGGATAGCCCATTCTCAAGTCTCTGACCTTTAAGAGTCCATTCATATAAAGGTAAAAAGTTGCAGAACAGAGAATAACATGTGTTTTGTTGGAGGTTTACAGGAGCATCATGACCTATGTGGACAGCTGCAAGAATGAAGGATTCTGCCACCAAGAAGTTTGCAACTAACCATGCCCCCCCTCCCTCTAGTTTGCCTTTAAAAGTGCTTTGCTGAAACCCTTTGGGGAGTTTGGGGGTTTTTTCGGCACGACCCACCCATAGCCTAGCATGGCCCTGCAATAAACATTTTCTCTGCTCCAAACTCTGACGTTTTGGTTGTTTGGCCTCACTGTGTGTCGGGCATGGGAACTTGCATTCAGTAACAATATCACCGTACTTATTAAATAGAATTCACACATAATTACAGAGGATTTCAGTTGAGTTGTGATTGACTAAGTTAACATAAGGTTCATTATCTGTGATTTTGCAGTTTTCCTTTTGTATTTTGGAGCCATCTTTCAAAGTTAGCAAGTATTTTTATATGCCCCAATTCAATTCTTATACCCCACCCCATGCTTATTTTGCCTGATGACTAAATAAACTAGCTCTATGCACATATGAGTGGCCGAATATCCACTGTCCTCAGGACAGACTCAACTTATACCTGTAATTATCACAGCACTCCTTTTCACTGTTATAAGTGTCCCAATTTAGAGGCTAAGTTATATGGTTTAGACTAACCATAAATGGACCAAGACACTAGTTTACTGACTAGGGACCCAATTCCTGAGATTCTGTGACTCTGGACAAGAACTTTGGACTTAGGACTATGACTCCTGTGGGACTCATAGTCCTCTCTTATGAAAAACTGATAATCCCTTGTAGGACTGTCATGTGGACTAAATGAAATAATATAGATAAAAACACCAAGCATAGGGGCTTCCCTGGTGGCACAGTGGTTAAGAATCTGCCTGCCAGTGCAGGGGACATGGGTCTGAGCCCTGGTCCGGGAAGATCCCACGTGCTGCCAAGAAAGTAAGCCCGCAAGTTGTGGCTCTAAAGCCCACGAGCCACAACTACTGAGCCCGCGTGCCACGAGTACTGAAGCCTGCGCGCCTAGAGCCCATGCTCTGCAACAAGAGAAGCCATCGCAATGAGAAGTCCGCACACTGCAATGAAGAGTAGCCGCTGCTTGCCGCAACTAGAGAAAGCCCGCACGCAGCTACGAAGACCCAATGCAGCCAAAAATAACTAAATAAAATAAATAAATTTATTTAAGAAAAACAAGCATAGCGTTGGCATCTGCTAGGCACTCAATGATATGAACTAGTATTATTAATTTCTTAAAATGAATTGGCTTTTAATCAACTTACATTCACATCTGGTCTTTTATTACTCTATTTCATTATCTCTTGAGACACAAGCATTTGAAAGTGTTGTGAAAACATGACTTGTAATTTATTCTTTCTCCCCAAAGCATCTAAACTGTATTAAATAATTCTGAGAGGTTGTGAGTTAGCAGTTTTAGAAATTAAATCTTACACCTCATGTATGCTGCTTCTATATTAATCTTCTATTTATGTTCTAGGTTTTTTCCAAATCAGACAAAAATTAACAAAGCAAACTTTTTCTTTCTTTAAAAAGTAAAACAGTTGTTGATTATCTTGGCCATTTGATGGTGGGGAGAGAAGTTTCCTTGAAATGTACTGTGGGCAGGGATGAGTTTCTATTGTATTCTAGAAATTTCTATGTGTTGTGTAATTTTGCAGCATACAGAAATATTTTCTAAGTAATGAAGTTACTTCTTCTTTGGACATGTGAAAAGTTCACATATAATGAAAAGGTCATTTGTCCCCATATTCGTGAGCTTGTATCCAAAACTTTAGTCTCTGTGTTGTCCTGCCACGTACATTTTTATCAAAGGAAGATCAAAGAGCTGTGTTAGGTGCTTCCCAAATGTGCCTGACAATACACGGCACCTGGTTCCAGACCCAAATCCACAGCAGCTGAATCTGAACTTCGATGGGACAGGCCATTGGTCTGTATGTTTACTGACCAAGCACTCAAGTTCTTGCTATCATGATGCAAGTTTGGGAACCTGGACCATGGCAGTCCTTTAACTAGGACGTTGGAGACATACGGTGTGGTAGGAGGTGAGAGGTGTTGGACAGGAAAAAACAATTTTGAGAGAGGAAGGAGGTGAGATTGGGAATCTTCCCTTCCTGAATTGCTTATGTTGATTTCATAATAAACGAGTGACCTTCAAAGAAGCTGTTAGCCAACTTTTCTGTTAATCATAAAACATGTATAAGTATTCAAAACACTTAATTACGGCCCAGGAAACAATGAAACTCTTCATACTGAATGCTTAAAGAATCAATTTTCCTCTCTCTCGATATATCTCCTGCCATTCCTTACCTGCTCAATTCTTCTCCTACTCCTTTGCCCTCACTCTTTTCCCCTGACATCTCCCCTCTACAATTTAGAGGTGAGCTGCATTGGTGTGCCTCCCAAGCTTACATTATGTAAAATCGGTGGTCCAGAGCCCATGATCATTTGCGTCTAAGAGATCATTTCAGCTTGGCAGACATGGAGAAACAGGCCACACTCGGGGCATACCTTTTTTCAAATATGGATTTTTACCCTTATTTTCCTCTGGAGTATATCTCAAAATCAGCACAACATTAAAAAGTGCTCCACTTCAAAAGCACTGCCCTGTCTATATGCCTCCCAATACAAATGAGCAAAGCCACAGAAACAAAGAGGTCAGACCTCCAGGAAGAATGAAAAACACAGCTTCACATGCGGTGTTTGTAACGTAGAAATGACAATGATGGCAATTCCAGTAAACCTAATGTCAGTCATACATTCAAGGCAGCCAGAATGAACAGTCATAAAAGGAAACCAAACTGACCTGAAAGCTTTAGCTGGAGAATGGACACAATAAATGTTCTACACACTCTATGAAGTAAAACCTTAATACTCAGTGGTGTCACATGAGCTCACGGCTCCTCAGTAACTGTTGTGGGCCAACCCCCAAACGTTAGCCCATGCTGCGAGATCCCTATGTTGTTCCTTAAAATGGCAAGTTATTCGGTAATGTTCAGCCAAGGCTGGCACCACCTCTCGGGGGCATTTGGAAAGGAGTCCAAGCATTTTGGGTTATTGCAATGACAGCTGCATGTTTCCTGCACTTGATGTGTGAGGTCAAGAGTGACAAATGCTTCACAATGGTTAGACACAACTTGCCCAAGGAAGAATGATGTTGCCCCAAATGCCAGTGATGCCCCTGTTGAGAAATGCTGATCAGGAGCCCTGTGGGCTCCAGGAACACCTTCTACACTTTGTCTTGACACCTCTGGGTCCTTTCAGTTCCTCCCACAAGTTACTGACCTTGCTTTGAGTCAGAACAGATGACTCAATTGATGGGTCAGCGAAGTAAATGGGACCCTTGAGAGCAAAAAATAGTATTTTGTTGTTTCCCTTAGATTCTTTTTTTTTTTTGCGGTACGTGGACCTCTCACTGTTGCGGCCTCTCCCGTTGCGGAGCACAGGCTCCGGACGCGCAGGCTCAGTGGCCATGGCTCACAGGCCCAGTTGCTTCACGGCATGTGGGATCTTCCCGGACCGGGGCACGAACCCACGTCCCCTGCATCGGCAGGCGGACTCTCAACCACTGCGCCACCAGGGAAGCCCTAGATTCTTTCTTTAATGTTTCATTTTAATTTCATTTTTTTCTAGCTTTATGAGATCTATTTGAGAAATAAGAATAGTGTATATTTATAGTGTCCAGTGTGATGTTTTGATACACACTTAAGTAACAAAATGCTTTAGCTTTGCACATACTGAGCAAATTAACAAAAGTGATTATACATTCTTCCTTATGGAGCTCCCTCAACACTGTTGAACCCAGTACTTAAAATTAGAAGTTGCTTTTGAAGCCACATACAAGCCCCTGTGTCCCTGACTTTTGAAGTAAAATGCTGACTCAAGAGTTATGATTGGGAATTGTGAAGAGGTAGAAACAGAGAACAGCTGTTGGGCTGGGGAAATGATGACAATTTAGACTATAAATCCATCACATAGCAGAATCACCGAACTCCCAGTTCCCTGAAAGATACAGATAAAGGTCTGACACACTCCTGAGTTGTTTGTACAGGAAGCAGACCCCCTGCAGGTGAAAACTGCTGACCGCAAGCACATAGACCCTAGACTGGCTGAAACCAGAAGGTTGAAGATGCTGACTCCCAATTACCTCACCACCAGCCAATCAGAAGAATGTCCATCAGCTGATCACGTCCTCTTTGAACCATTACTATAAAACTCCTCACTACCCCCTCCAGGGGTACACAGTTTTGAGGGCATTAGCCCGCTGTGGCCCCCCTTTGCCTGGCAAAGCAATAAATCTATTCTTTTCTACTTCACTCAAAACTCTGTCTCCAAGATTTAATCCAGTGCTGGTGTACACCAGCCGAATGTCAGCAACACTTTTTCCTTAAAGTCATGGAAAAAGTGTTGGCTGCAGGGTCCTGCCCCTGGAAAGAGGGGCTGCCACAGAGGCAAGAAGGAGGCAAAGCAGACAGGGCCCTTCTTGGCCTCAACCAAGCTCCTCTTTACCTGTCTTACATGTTGGAATTCTATGTAAGAATTTGTGTGACAAAAAGGGATCTGCCACTTAAAAAGACCAACTTTGAATTTGATTGGCAATGTATGTATTATTCAAGAGCTATCATTTTGGAATATCTGCAAAATAGCCCTCTAGATGTTGGCCAAGGGAATGCTCCCTAGATGCTGAGTCTAAGGGCAGAGAGTGGACCCTGGGGTCTGACATTCTTGACCGGGTTGGGGAAGCTAAGAAAATTCACAGGGAAATATATCTCCTTGCTAAAACTAAGCTTCTTTTACTTAAGAGTTAAGGATAAGGGGCTTCCCTGGTGGCGCAGTGGTTAAGAATCCGCCTGCCAATGCAGGGGACACAGGTTCAAGCCCTGGTCCGGGAAGATCCCACATGCCATGGAGCAACCAAGGCCGTGTGCCACAACTACTGAGCCTGCTCTCTAGAGCCCGGGAGCCACAACTACTGAGCCCATGTGCCACAACTACTGAAGCCCGTGCGCCTAGAGCCTGCGCTCTGCAACAAGAGAAGCCACTGCAATGAGAAGCCTGCACACCGCAAGGAAGAGTAGCCCCTGCTCTCCGCAACTAGAGAAAGCCGGCGTGCAGCAACTAAGACCCAAACGCAGTCAAAAATTAATTAATTTTAAAAAAAAGTTAGGATAGGGCTTCCCTGGTGGCGCAGTGGTTGAGAGTCCGCCTGCCGATGCAGGGGACACGGGTTCGTGCCCCGGTCCGGGAGGACCCCACGTCCCGCGGAGCGGCTGGGCCTGTGAGCCATGGCCGCTGGGCCTGCGCGTCCGGAGCCTGTGCTCCGCAATGGGAGAGGCCACAGCGGTGAGAGGCCCGCGTACCGCAAAAAAAAAAAAAAAAAAAAAAAAAAAAAAAAGTTAGGATAATCCATATGTTGCCAAGTTACGTTCCAGTAGAGTAATAATAAATAACGAACAATAAAAAATGACCATTTCACATAATTGAACTTAAGTATGTCCCAAGCGCAACTATGTAACAAAGCCATATCACATTCCAGGGGCTCTGTTGCCTCTGGCAGGTAATCATCATTCCATTCCCATGCTCTCACTCTCCTGTAAGTGCCCCAGGGTTTCAACTCATCTGCTGGCCACTTGAATGTCCTCTTTTTAAGAACTGCTTGTTCACGTTCTTTGCCCATTTTGGGTAATCATCTTTTTCTTACTGATTTAGAAGAACTCTATGTTGGTAAGAACACTATCTGATGGCTTTACATGTTGCAAGTGATTTATCTGCTTTTAACTTGGTTTTCAGTAGCTTTAATTACATATTACAATTTTTAACCCTTAAAATCCTTAAGAAAACCAAGAAACAAGTAATTGAACTGTTACTCCAGCATTTACTGATTGGCAAACTTAAGAACATATTCCATAACCTCTAAAAACTTACATTTTTCTTATAGCATAATTTCTCCTTAATGTCGTACAAGATACGTGTTTAATAAACCCAAACATCTTCTGAAGTTCTACTAATGAACCCAAGGCTGAAGTCTCAGGCAAAGTGGGCTGTGTTTGTATTTCAAGGACATGATGAGAGCTAACTTCAAGTTTTCTCCAAAGTATATTTTTGTTCTCTCAGGGTCAGAATTCTGAAAACAGTATTTTATCAAGCTAGCTTTCTCTAACTGCATATGCAAACAGAACCAGTTTTGGAGTTTCAAAAGAGTTTCATCTTAACCAGTTTTTTCCAGAGTCTAAAGAATACCATTGTCATATATTGTTAAAAAAATGATCTTTCTTTTTCTTTAGTCATAATATCATAGCTAAGGTTTTTCCAATGAATTGAACCTTAATTTCCCATTTTACAAAAGACAACAAAGATACCAATCACACAAATGGAATATACACTCATACACCAGAAAACACAACTGTCACAAATCCTCCGAGAGATAACTGATAAGTCCCAAACACTTCCCAACACAAACAGGCCTCGACGTCAGTCACACATCAGAACCAACTAGCAAAACACCCAAATGACGCTTCGTGCTCAAAAGAGAAGTTTTCCGGGTGCACACCGGTGGACTTACTCGGTCTTGGAGCTCGTCAGCTCTTCCAGCGGCATCTTTCCATTCTAGCAAGGGAAAGCATACATTGGAAGCCAGGGCTGAGCAGGGGAGAAACAGGAAGAAGCCCCGAAACAAATGGTTTGGGCAGCTGCTAGGAATGTCCACGCCAGACCCCTCTCAGGTCAGCTCCAGTGAGCCACGACCAGGAAGCTCCTCGCAGCCACCCCAACGTATCCTCACGGCGGCTGCCCTGCTCAGGAAAACCCAGGAGCCAGATATCGCGAGAGCCCAGCCTCACGCTGGGAACCAAAATCTGTTAGCAGAAGTAGGTCCAGCTGCCGCTGCTCAAAAGCCAATAAAGAGACAAGGCTGGTGGAAGGGGAAGTTTGCTTTATTTTGGAGGCCAGCAACCAGGTTGGGGGGCAGGCTGCTGTCCAAAGGCCGACTCCTCCCACTGACAATCAGTCGTCAAAAGCTTTTATAGACAAAGGGAGGGGGCTACATGCAGAAACAGCCCAGTCAGCTCTGACAGTCATCTTGAAACTGGTCATCGGTGGTCTGACCACCATCATCTTGATGGTTTTAAATACAGTTAATCTTCAGTTCCAGGGTGGGTTTGTTCCCATTTCTTTGAGGCCAGTTCTCAGAATTGTGGCAGCTTATGTCATGGGGACAGTCTGGCCATCATGTATTAACCTCTTCCACCTGGCGGGGGTTTCAGTATCTATAAGACAGCTCGCAGGACACGGCTCAGAATATTATCTATAGCACTTGAGGAGGAACTAAAGGTCCTTTACTTTGCTTCATGACTAAACTATTATCATTTAGTCTTGTTGGACTGTTCTGCTTTGTTTCTTCATTTTCTCACTTCTCTGATTGAACTTATTCTTCGGCTAAAGTTTTCCCCCAGACAAAAGGCAGGCTGAGAACATGGAGGGGCAAGGACCATAGGGTCCTGCTCCATTTCAGATGGACCTAGCGATGATCATACTAAGTGAAGTAAGACAAGAGAAAGACAAGTATCACATGATACCACTTATATGTGGAATCTAAAAAATGATACAAATCATCTTATTGACAAAACAGAAGCAAATTCACAGACATAAAAAACAAACTTATGGGGCTTCCCTGGTGGCACAGTGGTTGAGAGTCCGCCTGCCGATGCAGAGGACACGGGTTCGTGCCCCGGTCCGGGAAGATCCCACATGCGGCGGAGCAGCTGGGCCCGTGAGCCATGGCCGCTGAGTCTGCGCGTCTGGAGCCTGTTGCTCCGTAACGGGAGAGGCCACAACAGTGAGAGGCCCGCGCACCGCAAAAACAAAAAAACAAAAAACCCCACAAACTTATGGTTGCCAAAGGGGAAAGGGAGTGACAGGGGGAAAGGGAGTGACAGATAAATTAGGAGTTTAGGAGTAACAGATACACACTATTTATAAAATAGGTAAACAACAAAGACCTACTATAGCACAGGGAATTATATTCAATATCTGGTAATAACCAAAATAGAAGAGAATCTGAAAAAGGTATATATATATATATATATATATATATATATATATATATATATACACACACACACACACACACACATATATCTGAATCATTTTGCTGTTCACCTGAAACTAATATGATATTGTAAATCAACTATACTTCAGTTAAAAAAAAAAAGAAGGGATACAAAGAGGAAAAAAAAACTTCTATTGATATGATTAAAATTATATTAGGCCTATATATTAATGAGGGAAAATTAATCTTCTCATCTAGAATTATGGTGTTTTCCAGTTTCTTTTTTTTTAATTATACAAATGGTTTATTTGCTTCATCTTATTATGAATATTATACATACTCAGTATAAAACACATACATGTGCATGTATGCGTACACATACAAATCACCATCACCACCATTAAAAATATTATAAATTAGAAAATAAAGATTATCCAAAATATTATGACCCAGTGATAATAACCATCTCTATTTAACAAGAAAATTCTTAATTCGCAGATGTCCATAAATAGGGTATACAAGGCCTATTCTGGATCGCGTTCTCTTCTTTCTTCACTTTATCATTCTTCATAAGTCTTCAATTTTTTTTGAATTTTATTTTTCTATACAGCAGGTTCTTATTAGTCATCCATTTTATACACATCAGTGTATACAGGTCAATTCTAATCTCCCAATTCATCCCACCCCCCACTGCTTTCTCCCCTTGATGTCTGTACGTTTGTTCTCTACATCTGTGTCTCAATTTCTGCAGTGCAAACGGGTTCATCTGTACCATTTCTAGGTTCCATATATATGTGTTAATATACAATATTTGTTTTTCTCTTTCTGACTTCACTCTGTATGACTGTCTCTAGATCAATCCACATCTTTACAAATGACCCAATATCATTCCTTTTTATGGCTGAGTAATATTCCATTGTATATATGTACCATGACTTCTTTATCCATTCGTCTGTTGATGGGCATTTAGGTTGCTTCCATGACCTGGCTATTGTAAATAGTGCTGCAATGAACATTGGTGTGCATGTGTCTTTCTGAATTACGGTTTTTTCTGGGTACATGCCCAGTAGTGGGATTGCTGGGTCATACAGTAATTCTATTTTTAGTTATTTAACGAATCTGTATACTGTTCTCCATAGTGGTTGTATCAATTTACATTCCCACCAACAGTGTAGGAGGGTCCCCTTTTCTCTACACCCTCTCCAGCATTTGTTGTTTGTAGATTTTCTGATGATGCCCATTCTAACTGGTGTGAGGTGATAACTCATGGTTGTTTTGATTTGCATTTCTCTAATAATTAGTGATGTTGAGCAGCTTTTCATGTGCTTCTTGGCCGTCTGTATGTCTTCTTTGGAGAAATGTCTATTTAGGTCTTCTGCCAATTTTTGGATTGGGTTGTTTGCTTTTTAAATATTGAGCTGCATGACCTGTTTATGTATTTTGGAGATTAATCCTTTGTCCATCGATTTCTTTGCGAATATTTTCTTCCATTCTGAGGGATGTCTTTTCGTCGTGCTTATGGTTTCCTTTGCTGTGCAAAAGCTTTTAAGTTTCATTAGGTCCCATTTGTTTATCTTTGTTATTATTTTCACTACTCTAGGAGGTGGATCAAAAAAGATCTTGCTGTGATTTATGTCAAAGAGTGTTCTTCCTATGTTTTCCTCTAAGAGTTTTATAGTGTCCAGTCTTACATTTAGGTCTCTAATCCATTTTGAGTTTATTTTTGTGTATGTGTGTTAGGAAGTGTTCTAATTTCATTCTTTTACATGTAGCTGTCCACTTTTCCCAGCACCACTTATTGAAGAGACTGTCTCTTCTCCATTGTATATCCTTGCCTCCTTTGTCATAGGTTAATTGACCATAGGTGCGTGGGTTTATCTCTGGGCTTTCTACCATGTTCCATTGATCTATATTTTTGGTTTTGTGCCAGTACCATATTGTCTTGATTACTATAGCTTTGTAGTATAGTCTGAAGTCAGGTAGCCTGATTCCTCCAGCTCCGTTTTTTTCCCCAAGACTGCTTTGGCTATTTGGGGTCTTTTGTGTCTCCATACAAATTTTAATATTTTTTGTTCCAGTTCTGTAAAAAATGCCATTGATAATTTGATAGGGACTGCATTGCATCTGTAGATTGCTTTGGGTAGAATAGTCACTTTCACAATATTGATTCTTCCAATCCAAGAACATGGTATATCTCTCCATTTATTGGTATCATCTTTAATTTCTTTCTTCAGTATCTTATAGTTTTCTGCATACAGGTCTTTTGCCTCCCTAGATAGGTTTATTCCTAGGTATTTTATTCTATTTGTTGCAGTGGTAAATGGGAGTGTTTCCTTAATTTCTCTTTCAGATTTTTCATCATTAGTGTATAGGAATGCAAGAGTTTTCTGTGCATTAATTTTGCATCTTGCTACTTTACCAAATTCATTGATTAGCTCTAGTTTTCTTGTAGCGTCTTTAGGATGCTCTATGTATAGTTTCATGTCATCTGCAGACAATGACAGTTTTACTTCTTCTTTTCCAATTTGGATTCCTTTTATTTCTTTTTCTTCTCTGACTGCCGTGGCTAGAACTTCCAAAACTACGTTGAATAATAGTGGTGAGAGTGGACATCCTTGTCTTATTCCTGATCTTAGAGGAAATGCTTTCAGTTTTTCACCATTGAGAATGATGCTTGCTGTGGGTTTGTCATATATGGCCTTTATTATGTTGAGGTAGGTTCCCTCTATACCCACTTTCTGGAGAGCTTTTCTCATAAATGGGTGTTGAATTTTGCCAAAAGCTTTTTCTGCATCTACTGAGATCATCGTATGTGTTTTCTCCTTCAATTTGTTAATAAGGTTTACCACATTCACTGATTTGCACATATTGAAGAATCCTTGCATCCCTGGGATAAATCCCAATCCATCATGGTGTATGACCCTTTTAATGTGTTGTTGGATTCTGTTTGCCAGTATTTTGTTGAGGATTTTTGCATTGATATTCATCAGTGATATTGGTCTGTAATTTTCTTTTTTTGTAGTATGTTTATCTGGTTTTGGTAGCAGGGTGATGGTGGCCTCATAGAATCAGTTTGAGAGTGTTCCTTCCTCTGCAATTTTTTGGAAGAGTTTGAGAAGGATAGGTGTTAGGTCTTCTCTAAATGTTTGATAGAATTCACCTGTGAAGCCATCTGGTCCTGAACTTTTGTTTGTTGGAAGATTTTTAATCACAGTTTCAATTTCTTTACTTGTGATTAGTATGTTCATATTTTTTATTTCTTCCTGATTCAGTCTTGGAAGGTTATACCTTGCTAAGAATTTGTCCATTTCTTCCAGGTTGTCCATTTTATTGGCATAGAGTTGCTTGTAGTAGTCTCCTACGATGCTTTGTGTTTCTGTGGTGTCTGTTGTAACTTCTCCTTTTTCATTTCTAATTTTATTGATTTGAGTTCTCTCCCTCTTTTTCTTGATGAGTCTGGCTAATGGTTGATCAATTTTGTTTATCTTCTCAAAGAACCAGCTTCTAGTTTGACTGATCTTTGCTATTGTTTTCCTTGTTTCTATTTCATTTATTTCTGCCCTGATCTGTATGATTTCTTTCTTTCTGCTAACTTTGGGTTTTGTTTGTTCTTCTTTCTCTAGTTCCTTTAGGTGTAAGGTTAGATTGTTCATTTGAGGTTTTTCTTGTTTCTTGAGGTAGGCTTGTATAGCTATAAACTTCCCTTTTAGAACTGCTTTTGCCGCATCCCATAGGTTTTGGATCGTGGTGTTTTCATTGTCATTTGTCTCTAAGTATTTTTTGATTTTCTTTGATTTCTTCAGTCATCTCTTGGTTATTTAGTAATGTATTGTTTAGCCTCCATGTGTTTGTGGTTTTTTCCCTGTCATTGATTTCTAATCTCATAGCGTTGTGGTCAGAAAAGATGTTTGATATGAGTTCAAATTTCTTAAATTTACTGAGGCTTGGTTTGTGACCCAAGATGTGATCCATCCTGGAGAATGTTCCGTGCGCACTTGAGAAGAAAGGGTAATCTGCTCTTTTGGGACGGAATGTCCTATAAATATCAATTAAATCTATCTGGTCTATTGTGTCATTTAAAGCTTGTGTTTCCTTATTAATTTTCTGTTTGGATCATCTGTCCATTGGTGTAAGTGAGGTGTTAAAGTCCCCCACTATTATTGTGTTACTGTCGATTACCTCTTTTAGAGCTGTTAGCAGTTGCCTTATGCATTGAGGTGCTCCTATGTTGGGTGCATATATATTTATAATTGTTATATCTTCTTCTTGGATTGCTCCCTTGATCATTATGTAGTGTCCTTCCTTGTCTCTTGTAACATTCTTTATTTTAAAGTCTATTTTATCTGATATGAGTATTGCTACTCCAGCTTTCTTTTGATTCCCATTTGCATGGAATATCTTTTTCCATCCCCTCACTTTCAGTGTGTATGTGTCCCTAGGTCTGAGGTGGGTCTCTTGTAGATGGCATATATATGGGTCTTGTTTTTGTATCCATTCAGCAAGCCTGTGTCCTTTGGTTGGAGCATTTAATCTATTCACATTTAAGGTAATTATTGATATGTATGTTTCTATGACCATTTTCTTAATTTTGGGGGGTTTGTTTTTGTAGGTCCTTTTCTTCTCTTGTGTTTCCCACTTAGAGAAGTTCCTTTAGCATTTGTTGTAGAGCTGGTTTGGTGGTGCTGAATTCTCTTAGCTTTTGCCTGTCTGTAAAGCTTTTGATTTCTCCATCAAATCTGAATGACATCCTTGCTGTGTAGAGTTATCTTGGTTGTAGTTTCTTCCCTTTCATCACTTGAAGTATATCATGCCACTTCCTTCTGGCTTGTACAGTTTCTGCTGAGAAATCAGCTGTTAACCTTATGGGAGTTCCCTTGTATGTTATTTATTCTTTTTTCCTTGCTGCTTTCAATAATTTTTCTTTGTCTTTAATTTTTGCCAATTTGATTACTATGTGTCTCGGCATGTTTCTTTTTGGGTTTGTCCTGTATGGGACTTTCTGCACTTCCTGGACTTGGGTGGCTGTTTCCTTTCCCATGTTTGGGAAATTTTCGACTATAATCTCTTCAAATATTTTCTCAGGTCCTTTTTCTCTCTCTTCTCCTTCTGGGACCCCTATAATGTGAATGTTGCTGCATTTAATGTTGTCCCAGAGGTCTCTTAAGCTGTCTTCATTTCTTTTCGTTCTCTTTTCTTTATTCTGTTCCACAGCAGTGAATTCCACTATTCTGTTTTCCAGGTCACTTATCCGTTCTTCTGCCTCACTTATTCTGCTATTGTTTCCTTCTAGTGTATTTTTCTTTTCAGTTATTATATTGTTCATCTCTGTTTGTTTGTTCTTTAATTCTGCTAGATCTTTGTTAAACATTTCTTTCATCTTCTCGATCTTTGCCTCCATTCTTTTTCCAAGGTCCTGGATCACCTTCACTATCATTATTCTGAATTCTTTTTCTGGAAGGTTGCCTATCTCCGTTTCATTTAGTTGTTTTTCTGGGGTTTTATCTTGTTCCTCCATCTGGTACATAGCCCTCTGCCTTTTCATCTTGCCTCTCTCTCTGTGAATGTGGTTTTTGTTCTGTTTTCCAGTTTCTTAATGAAGTGGTTTTTAAAATATGGCTGCAAATTCTTTGGCACTGCTCTCGGAAATTTCCTGAATTGGAGATGATTTGTGGCAGGTTAGTTACCAGTAGAAAGCAATAGATACTGTGTGGCCCCCAAGATGAGGTCAGGAGAGGTATTAGGGCAGAGGCCAGCTAGTTCTCAGGGACACTCATCTTTTGAGGTCCAACTATCCTGAGCCCCCCAGCTCTGCTGAATCCCAGGCCACCTGGAGAGGCCTCTAGCAGGTGCTCTGGTTGACAGTCCCCAGTGAGTTTCCTGCCCAGGGCCAGCACCAACCATCAGACATAAGACTGAAGATGCTTCCAGAATATTCCAGCCCCAGCCACTGCATCACCCTCAGCTATATCAGTCTCCCAGATGCGGCTTCAGACATCCCATTCCCTCTGTGCTGTCTGAATGCCTAACCCACAAAATCTGGGTGTATAATAAAATGGCTGTTTAAAGCTGCTATACTTCAAATAATTTATAAAACAGAAACTGTTCCTGGAACATTAAGGATATTGTTTTGGTCCTTAAAATTTTATAGTTTTCTTCTGAAGGTACTATACTTCATTAAATTCAGTTATTTCAAGTATTTTTTGCTATTGTGGTGATGAAATTATTCTGACTAAAAATCTGCCTTCTGATATAAATTTCAATTTTCAAGCTCCTAGTTTCTCCTTCTGTATGTAAGAAAAAACTATTTAGGTATTCAACTTTGTACATCTACTATGGAAAAATTCTAAGTTTTTTATTTGATGCCCTTGGGTCTTATAGGTATACAATCATATAATCTAAAATGAATGTATTTGGATCTTCTCCTTTTAAATATTTTAAAGCCCATGTCTTCTTCTGGCTATTAAGCTGGTAGCACTCTTTGAATAACATTGATACACAGCGGGGAGGGCAGATGCTCGTAATTTGTTCCTGAGTTTAATGGGAAGGCTTTTTGCGTTTAATATAATTTAATCTAAGATGTCATATAAGCAAACAAAATGATATAACCATGAGATAACCTCTAAACCTTAACATTATTTTTTAATTGAAGTATAGTGAATTTACAATGTTGTGTTAGTTTCAAGTGTACAGCAAAGTGATTCAATTATACATGTACATATAAATACATTTTCAGATTCTTTTCCATTATAGGTTATTACAAGATATTGAGTATTGTTCCCTGTGCTATACAGTAGGTCCTTGTTGTTTACCTATTTTATATATAGTAGTGTGTATATGTTAATCCCAAACTCCTAATTTATCTCTCTTAACATTAATTCTTTTATTTTTTTTTTTGACTGCTTTGGGTCTTCATTGCTGTGCATGGGCTTCCTCTAGTTGTGGTGCATGGGGGCTACTCTTCACTGCGGTGGGCAGGCACACATTATGCGGGGCATGGGTCCTAGGTGCATGGGCTTCAGTAGTTGCAGCACACGGGCTCAGTAGTTGTGGCACGTGGGCTCTAGGGTTCATGGGCTTCAGTAGTTGTGGTGCGTGGGCTCAGTAGTTGTGGCTCATGGGTTCTAGAGCACAGGCTCAGTAGTTGTGGCACACAGGCTTAGTTATTCCGTGGCATGTGGGATCTTCCCCAACCAGAGATCGAACCTGTGTCCCCTGCATTAGCAGGCAGATTCTTAACCACTGTGCCACCAGGGAAGTCCCTTAACATTAATTTTGAAGGTCATTCAACATGTGTATTTTTTTCAATTTCTAAGGATTTTGTCTTTCTTGCTTCATTTTAAGTGGGAGAAATACTTTTGGACTACTTTCTTGATTTACTTGTTCAGCAATAGGTATAAAATGATGAAATTGCTTTTTCAAGCCTGCTTTGGCTGAGCATTGGAAATAATGGAGTTTGGCAGGATGCAGCACAGAAAATGGAACTTTGGGCACTTGGCTGACTAATCCATCTCCTCAGTTTTGGGGAATCCAAAAACACTATATAAATTAAGTTTGTCTTAATTCAAACAACTTGCATCTTCAGGCTCACAAAAGGGTCAGCTTTCTTTAAAAAGGACATGGAAACTTAAACCATAGGGTATCTTCTTAGGCGATTTGACTTTCTTTGTTGTAACCCTGACAAACAGAAGACAGAGATCTGGAATAACTGAAATGCCTCAGAATGGTGCCCACCTGCTGATGGAAGTAAGTCGAAAGCTGTTGAGTGGACCTGCTTTACCTCACCATTGATTGTTTAGCAAGTCATGGGCACTCGCCCCAGAAAGAAAAATAGAAACACGTGCATGGAAGGTGAGGTAAGGCTGGGTGGTTAGAACAAAACACAGAACAATAACCCACCTGGAAGAGGAGGGGGATCATGAAGTGTTTGCAGGAAGCAGTAACTCTGAGATTTCACAACACACCCTGGTTACCTAAGGATGGTTAGGAGGATGGAGGTTCTCTAGTTGGCAGATGGGGGACTGACTGTTCTGGCCTGCAGTAGGTTTTATTGCTGTCCTCAATTATCCACATGTCCTGCTCACTGTAAGAGTGTGCATCCTTGCCCTTGCCTCGCAGCCTGTGGGGCCTCCTTACAGCAGGAGTATGTATCATCCTTTCATCAGCATGTGACCAAGTACCTGCTGAAACTATAAGAGCCCTTGTGTATTTCCGTCAACCCTTTCCTCCTTTCCCTTTGTTGTGAGGACGGCATGTCCCAGACAGGGGTCCTCCTTCAGCCTGGATGTGAGGATGAGGTCCCTGTGTCAGAGCAGAGCAGCTACTGACCTGCAGCAGACATAAAATGCAATCAAGAAATAAACCTGAGGGCTTCCCTGGTGGCGCAGTGGTTGAGAGTCTGCCTGCTGATGCAGGGGACATGGGTTTGTACCCTGGTCCAGGAAGATCCCACATGCCGCGGAGCGGCTAGGCCCGTGAGCCATGACCGCTGAGCCTGCACATCCGGAGCCTGTGCTCCGCAACGGGAGAGGCCACAACAGTGAGAGGCCCGCGTACCACAAAAAAAAAAAAAAAAAAGAAATAAACCTGAGATTGGGGAGGGGGAGCTCACTTGTTCTGTAGTATAACTAAGTGAACCCTAATGAATGTGACTCAAACTAAGTTATGGGTTAAATCTAGGCTGAGTCCCACTTTAGAGGAAACTAGGTAACTCGTGCTTGTTTGGAAGTTTGGATCTAACTAATTCTTCCCACATTAGACAAGGGAGACTAAAGCCCTCAAGCCCTGATGACACCACACACTTAGATTTCCACAATGTCAAGGCAACAATCTGGTGATTCTAAGCTATTATTCGATGAATATCTGCCATCGTGAAAGTGGTTTAGTCATATAGAGAGAGCATCAATGTGTAGCACAGGGGTTGGCAAACTTTTTCTATAAAGGACCAGGTAGTAAAAACTTTAGGCTTTGAAGGCCATACAATTTCTGTTGCAAGTACTCAGGTTGTAAGTGAAAGCAACTGTAGATAATACAGAACACAGACTGTGGCTGTGTTCCAATATAATTTATTTACAAAAACGAACACTGGGCTGGATTTGGTCTGGGGGCTGACCCTGCTATAGCATAAGAAAACTTAAAAAACACACAAAGAAACAAAAAAAAATCTTAAAACCAGCCTAATGTTTTACAACCACGTTTCTATTGTTTTAACATTAAAAGCCCCACCTAGCAGCCACGGAAGGACATGCATAATACCTTGGTTTTGCCACAGAGATAATAAAAGCCACTCCATAAGGCTTTTGGAGAAATTAATTAAGATGAAACATAAAGTGCCAATGAGTAAGCACTCAATGAATTTCAGCTCCTTGCGTCCTTCTTCATTCTGCTCTACAGACTCAGAGTGGATTCTCACTTTAGACCTATTTAATGCATGCTGAGTTAACGCATGAGGTCAAACAGTAATGAGGTGAAGCAGAGAATCCTTTAAGTCAACATTTGCTGAGCAATTGGTTTGATATGACAAACAGGATAACTAAGAATAAATATTAATATCTGTCATGATTTACATGACCATTAATTAAA
This sequence comes from Leucopleurus acutus, assembly GCF_964270905.1. Classification (NCBI taxonomy): domain Eukaryota; kingdom Metazoa; phylum Chordata; class Mammalia; order Artiodactyla; family Delphinidae; genus Leucopleurus; species Leucopleurus acutus. The sequence goes on along the minus strand of NC_139153.1, from coordinate 54,461,017 downwards.
TTCTTAATTATATTGACCTGACATGGAAGTGCCTTATTTTCAATTCAGGGGTGTATTTTGAATGATAGATAATAACTCTGTGTTCTATAGCAAAGTCATGAAATTCCCAAAGCCTTGCATTAGAGCTTGTTCTGCATGGACAAGGAATAGAAAAAAGATCTTAGTGCTATCTGCTCAATTACACAGAACTCGATTATGTGACTTACTGAACTCAAGTTTTCTTTTAAAAGACAATGAATCTCAATACTACGTTGCTCTATGTTGTGTTAAATGTCTTCTGACATAAATCGTTAGGGTCAGATGTGCTTAGGACCCCATGGCCGATATCCAGCATCTTTGGTGCATGAGCCATAGAGACAACTGTTGAGATAAGTGAACCAACTTTTTTCTTCCTCTAAATGTACATGCCACCAGAGAAAAGTATATATTTTTTTCAGTACATTTTTTTGGCCTGATTTAGCATATTAAATTTATCTTCCAGTCCTCCTCTTGGACTCACCATGTCCCCGAATTTTAAAATCCCCTCCCCTCCATTCTTTCCATTTCTTCTACTGCCAAAATAATGACCAACATCATTAACAACCACACAGTGTCTTTTCTGCCTAGGAGATGGATGATCTGACATGCATCTTATCTATCACTGTTGCCTTGCAGGACACCAAGGCAGGTATGAACACCTTCTTCCTGGAATAGTGTACAAAGGAAGGGAGAAATATTCTCCTGTGAAACTGGTTATATACTTAAGGAAACTTCTACTTTTTCACAGGGTAGGGGAGATTTTTAAGGTAAGTGAAATTGCTCTGAGGTGATGGTATGGTTGTGTGTTTAAATAAACATATGGAGAAGGGAGTACAGAAAAGGGAGATGAGTTAATATTCATTTAATCCTGATGTTAACATACTTCAAGTATAGTGGTGAGTGGAGACAGTATCATTTACACGAGCCCTGAAACACCCTGTCTAGTGTTTCCGGAATGTGGACACATTGCCTTGGAATCATCTGGAGATGCTTGTTAAAAATACAGATTTTAGGGTACCACCTACTGCAGACCTACAGAACCTTCAATCGCTAAGAAGTTGAGCCTGGAAATATGATTTTTACCAAAATCTCCCTGTGATTCCAATGTTAAGTCAAGTACAGGAACCTCCTTATGAAGATCATGAGCAAGGCAAACAGACATGACCATGAGTGTTTTCACATCGGCACGAAAAATGGCACCGGGGCCCATCCCACTGGGCAGCAGGGTGACAGGTGGGCTAACATTTCTGTGAGAAGCTTCTTTCTCTTTCTACTTTGTACTTTTCTCTAGGCCATCAGGCATCTCACACTCTCAGGAACATCAACAAATAAAAATGAAGTATAATTTGGAGACTCAAGAAAAAAATTATTAAAATAATTGTCAGTAAAAAATGCCATTTAAATGTTTGAAAAAATGAACCAGATCGATCACATGTACAAAAATCATTCATTTTCTATGAATTCAGTGCTGTCTTTAAGCGTTCTTGAGGGCTGGCCATGGAGGAGAGTGAAAATGAACTAGTGTGAGTTTGAGCATTAAAGGGCAGAAAGCCACTGAAAGATCCCTCCATGAAAGAATGCAGTTGAGGCCAGAAACATCCATCCTTCATCTTCACAGGCTCTTTTGGGTACCCTGTAAAATCACAGCAGTTATATAGGGATGTCTCTAAAACATAGCACCTTTCAGGGTCTTGCACTTTTCTCTTTGCTGCTCAGATGATTTTCATCATCACAGGCCCAGACTAAGCCTTGCACACGAAGCATATCCTCAGATCAGTCCATTAGAACTGGGCTCTGCTCTGTTTATGGTAACAGCAGAATCATCACAAGTGGAACCAGGCCATTGTTCCCTCCCCGAGATTTTAGACCCAGACCACTGGGTTGTCTAAAAGTTCTTTTTTCCCATGGAGCTGCCTCCAGACACAAACATGTCATGAAAAATTTCAGTTTCCTTGGCTACTGACAATAAGGAATCAACTGCATATACAGCTAGCTGTCAGAGTGATGGTGTGTTTAGCTATCTGAATAATGGAGCACAGCCTGGGGAGGAGAGCATGAGGAACTGTGGAACTAAGTAGGATAAGTTCATATCTATTCATATATCTAACTGGATCATCATTTTTTTTATATCTTCATTGGAGTATAATTGCTTTACAATGTTGTGTTAGTTTCTGCTGTACAACAAAGTGAATCAGCTATACATACACATATATCCCTATATCTCCTCCTTCTTGAGCCTCCCTCCCACCCTCCCTATCCCACCCCTCTAGGTTGTCACAAAGTATCAAGCTGATCTACCTGTGCTATGCGGCTGCTTCCCACTAGCCATCCATTTTACATTTGGTAGTGTATATATGTCAGTGCTACTCTGTCACTTCATCCCAGCTTCTCCTTCCCCTGCTGTGTCCTCAAGTCCGTTCTCTACATCTGCGTCTTTATTCCTGCCCTGCCACTAAGTTCATTAGTACTGTTTTTTTAGATTCCATATACATGCGTTAGCATATGGCATTTGTTTTTCTCTTTCTGACTTCCTTCACTCTGTATGACAGACTCTAGGTCCATCCACCCCATTACAAAGAATTCAGTTCTGTTCCTTTTTATGGCTGAGTAATATTCCATCGTATATATGGGCCACATCTTCTTTATCCATTCATTTGTTGGTGGACATTTAGGTTGCTTCCACGTCCTGGCTATTGTAAATAGTGCTGCAATGAACATGGTGGTACATGTATCTTTTTGAATTATGGTTTTCTCAGGGTATATGCCCAGTAGTGGGATTGCTGGGTCGCATGGTAGTTCTATTTTCAGTTTTTTAAGGAACCTCCATACTGCTCTCCATAGTGGCTGTATCAGTTTACATTCCCACCAACAGTGCAGGAGGGTTCCCTTTTCTCCACACCCTCTCCAGCATTTGTTGTTTGTAGATTTTTTGATGATGGCCATTCTGACCGGTGTGAGGTGATACCTCATTGTAGTTTTGATTTGCATTTCTCTAATGATTCGTGATGTTGAACATCTTTTCATGGGTTCGTTGGCAATCTGTATGGCTACTTTGGAGAAATGTCTATTTAGGTATTCCACCCATTTTTGGATTGGGTTGTTTGTTTTTTAAAATTTTTTTAAATTGAAGTGCAGTTGATTTACAATGTTGTGCCAATCTCTGCTGTACAGCAAAGTGACTCAGTTATACATACATACACATTCTTTTTTATATTCTTTTCCATTGTGGTTTATCACAGGTTATTATATATAGTTCAGGTTGCTTGTTTTTTTGATATTGAGCTCCATGAGCTGCTTGTATATTTTGGAGATTAAGCCTTTGTCAGTTGCTTCATTTGCAAATATTTTCTCTCATTCTGAGGGTTGTCTTTTTGTCTTGTTTATGGTTTCCTTTGCTGTGCAAAACCTTTTAAGTTTCATTAGGTCCCATTTGTTTATTTTTGTTTTTATTTCCATTACTCTAGGAGGTGGGTCAAAAAGGATCTTGCTGTGATTATGTCATAGAGTGTTCTTCCTACGTTTTCCTCTAAGAGTTTTATAGTGTCTGGCCTTATATTTAGGTCTCTAATCCATTTTGAGTTTACTTTTGTGTATGGTGTTAGGAAGTGTTCTAATTTCTTTCTTTCACATGTAGCTGTCCAGTTTTCCCAGCACCACTTATTGAAGAGACTGTCTTTTCTCCATTGTATATTCTTGCCTCCTTTGTCAAAGGTAAGGTGACCATATGTGCATGGGTTTGTCTCTGGGTTTTCTATCCTGTACCATTGATCTATAGTTCTGTTTTTGTGCCAGTACCATACTTGGACCGTCATTTTTATAGCATCCTCAAATCCAGTTTGTTTTTGAAAGATAGTCTCCAATATCATATGTGAATCAAATGAATTTTTCAGTATTTGAGAAAAGCAACATTAATTCATCATTTCCTTTGAAATGAAGACCCTAGACACAGCCTTGTCTCACAAACACAGATCCAAGATTTACATATGTGGGCACAGATCTGTACATTTCCCAGGTCTATCACCTTCTGTAAATATTTCTATTCATTATTCATCTGTTGGCCCCACTCAGGGGCCACACCCAGGTTTCAGTTCCTGTTGGGATAGTGGCTTGTGGTTTGAATTGACCATCTTCACCAGGGGGTTAAAACGAATTTGCTTGTGATTCCCAGCACCAGCAAGAGTCATGGGGGTCGCTGATGATGAGTCTAGCAAAGCTTCCTGCCAATCACACAGAAATGTCTCCTGTCAGAACCACTCCCATATACTGACACATATGGCCTGCAACACAGGTCAACAATACGCAGAACTACTCACTGGGTAGCAGGGAAAAGTCCAGCCATTCTTGAAGGCAGAGGGAGGGACCACGGTCAGTTACAGAGGGATGGCTGTGTGTTTCCCCCATTTTCCTGGACCAAAGCAACCATGTAGAGATCACGGATTGATTTGGAACACCATCTAGCGAAGGATTTGAGGAAGTGCATGAACAGAGAGAAAATCCCAAGCCCAATCCTGATTCAACTCTTTCAGACTATTTTAAATGGTTCTGAAATGATGATGGTATGATTTTTTTTTTTTTTTAATTTAGGGCAAAAGCAAAACAGGATGACCTGTGTGCATTCCAGCAAAGACCAGATTCAGCTAGTTATCCCACCTGCTTCTTAGGATAGAATGGGCACTGCTCCCCTAGCACTTTCTCGTGGACTATAGTAGGAATGGAAGCAACACACAAGTCAGCCCAACCTGCCAGAAAGTCTCTTCTGGGAATGACAACAAAGGGCTTGGGAAGTATGATGCGAGGGCACCAGATTTTCAAACACGCCATCTACGAACTGCCATGTTTTTCTTCTAAACAGTACATGTATCAGAGGCCTTAGCTATGAAAAATTTTTTTTAAATTTCTAGAACTCAATAGCTTTTATTGCCAGAAAATGAGTACCAACATTACCTATTTCACAGCGGGCTGCACACCAAAAGCACTCAATAAATATAAGATTGTTCAATAACTAGAGGCGGGAGAGAGAATTTTTTTTTTGTTTTTTTTGTTTTTTTTTGTTCGTACGCGGGCCTCTCACTGCTGCCGCCTCTCCCGTTGCGTAGCAAAGGCTCCAGGCACGCAGTCTTAGCGGCCATGGCTCACAGGCCCAGGAGCTCCGCGGCATGTGGGATCCTCCCGGACCGGGGCACGAACCTGTGTCCCCTGCATCGGCAGGCGGACTCTCAACCACCGCGCCACCAGGGAAGCCCACGGGAGAGAGAATTTTTAACTGGGGAGGAAAGCTGAATACAACTCAACCATTACATTTTGAATTCTTCTATATAAAGCTGTGTCCTTTATTTACTTATTCATTCATTCACCTATAACTTAGCTCCACATTTCAATGTCACACTCCTCCATACATTGATCTACGTGCTCTTGGCGTTGAATAAATGTCATGTGACTGCCTCTGAACTTCAGGGGGAAGAAATAAAGCAAACAACAACCCCGCACCCCCGAAGCTCAATCTTGTGGTACTTTGACCATTACTTAACTATCAGTAGTTTCTAACAAATCTTCATTCATCTTATTCTGACTTTCAAAAAACCTCACTTCACATTCTTGATCAGAAGCTTGCTTTGTCATGTCTAGCTGTTGCTCAGAAGTTACACCCTCCGTTTGCCATTAGGAGCATCACAGTTCCTAGGAGTAACTGATTCTAGCTACTCTAAATGAAAGCAAATGCTGTATTTGTGTTTCTAATGTTGCTGAGTTTTCCTTTTCAGGTGAAGAAAAAAAGCCTCCATCAGGCCTCCCAGCCTCGATCAGAGGTCCCTGGGGAGATGGTGGCCTTCCATCAGGCCCTTGGTCTCTCTCTAATTAGAAGGAAAGAAGGCCAGCCAGAATGGTGGGTGGCTCTTTTATTTCTTCCTTGAACTCTTCCACTGACGAATGGCATATTACTGCTCATTATCTTAATCCAGCCCTGCACTGACTAAGCCACACTTATTTTTTAGCAACAAGTGACTCTCGGGACATTTCTTCAAGAAGTCAACACTTTAAACCAACTGGACTTACTTTGAACTTAGAGAATATAGCAGTTTTCAGCAGTTTTCAAACATTTCAACTATGCTTTCCTTACATTTATTGGTGGTCCTTTAACTAATAAGGAAGGAGGGTTGTTACCTGGCAAAACATTCTCAGTCTGCTAGACACTCCGTGAAGAGCACATGTAGGCAGGCAAGGTGGTCAGATGCTGCTGTTAGTGGTTTGAGCCCCAATGCCTGTGTCACTTGCCCTAGTTCAGCACCTCACACAAACGAGCCACCAAGGCTGTTAACAAGGAATAAGTAGGAAAAACACATCATCTCTCGGGGAGGGGTGAGAAAACATGAAAATGACTATTGCATGAAATGAAATGGATTAAATATCAGAACTGAAGAGTGAAATGTGATGGAGATTTAAGACACAGTGTTCTATAGGCAGAGATCAGGGGTGACGGAAAAGAATACTTTGGGCAGGAGAGTTTATACTTTAGACAAGGGTCCAGAGATACTGCTGGTGCTCAATCAGGTGTGCAGTGCGTAGGCAACTTATTATTAATCAGGTTACAGCATAGGAATTTGCAAGTAACTCTTCCTCTTCCTCCTCCTTCTTCAAAGTAAGTTAAAAGCATTTCAGATTATCCCAATATAACACATCTCTCACTCCTCTGACATGCTTTCATGAAAGAGAGAGAAGGGATTAAAATTACAATCAAAAAAGTGTATACCAGAGCATTCACCTCTGTTATTTATAATGTTAAAAATGTAGAGGGGAGGGATAAATTAGGAGGTTGGGATTAACATATACACACAACAATATATAAAATAGATGATAAACAAGGACCTACTGTATAGCACAGGGAACTCTACTAAATACTCTGTAATAACCAATATGGGAAAAGAAACTGAAAAAGAATAGGTATATGTATATACCTGAAACTAACGCAACATTGTAAAACAACTATACTATAATATAAAATAAAAATTAAACTACAAAAAAATGTAGAAGCAAATGTCAATAATGCAAGACTGAATTATGTAAAACAATGGTATAATACATGCATTCTCTTGTGTGTGTAGCCATTGAAAATGGTGCAGACCTATATCAGACACCATGGAAAGATGTCTAAGTGTTTACCAAAGAAAAGCAAACTGTAGAACATTATATATAATATGATCCCATTTGTGTAAAAGTATATTTGTGTATCTGTGTACATATGCCCATATGTAGAGAAGACCAGAAGAATGTTTACCAAACTGTTAACCCTAGTTATCTCCTGATTCTGACACAATGGATTTTTACTTGTCTTGCACTTTCTTTATTGTTGGGTTTTCCAATTTGTTTTTACACTGAGTGTGTATCATTTTCACTAAAACAAAGGTCTCTTCTAAGATGATGCTGGTTTCATCAAACACATATATCAAAATTGAATAAAAATATGCTTTCTGCTTTTGGACCTCATCAGAGAAAGAATCGTGAACTAAGAAAAAGAGCCTATAACTAGGATGCTGGCTTGTTCTGAGATCCACTTCACTTTCAAAAGTGTCCTGAGTTAAGCAATACATTCTCTGGTCACCAGACACAAACTGACAGTCTATCTTATGGATGCTATGTAAGTGGACGGAGCTGCCCAAGTGGGTGGGATGCATTAGCAGCACACACTGCCCCAGGAGCCTGTGGGTCTCCCTCTGCTAAGGTTTCCAAAATGCGATGTCTCCCAAGACATCCAAACAACATTCCAAAGGTGAGGCTGTAAGAAATGTCATAGTCCATTGAGAGGGTACCATTTTATGCTTTCATATGTTGGAAAGCGCACTGGATACAAGTTCCCATCTCTCCCTTCCTTCCCCGGACACCAACCTTTTGCCATAACTGCTACAACTAACTGTCAATATTGGCAACACACACACACACACCCCATACACACAGTCTCTCTCTCTCTCTCTCACACACACACCTGTGTATGTAATTTGTTCTGTGGTTTCATACTGCTTGATTTAAATAAGTATCTTGTCAAACTAATTTACTTTCAGCTCAACGCAAAATAAATGCTAATTGTCTTTGGTGGGGCTAATGGTGGACTGTGGGAGGGCTCACGCCAAGGAGTACTTCCTGGAACTTCTGCTACCAGTGTCCTTGTCCCCACAGTGAGCCACAGCCACCCGCCACCTCTGCAGGAGACCCTCCAACACCAGCAGCCTGTGGAACAAAAACCACATTCACAGAAAGATAGACAAGATAAAAAGGCAGAGGGCTATGTACCAGATGAAGGAACAAGATAAAACCTCAGAAAAACAACTAAATGAAACGGAGATAGGCAACCTTCCAGACAAAGAATTCAGGATAATGATAGTGAAGATGATCCAGGACCTCGGAAAGAGAATGGAGGCAAAGATCAAGAAGATGAAAGAAATGTTTAACAAAGATCTAGCAGAATTAAAGAACAAACAAACAGAGATGAACAATATAATAACTGAAATGAATAATACACTAGAAGGAATCAATAGCAGAATAACTGAGTCAGAAAAACGGGTGAGTGACCTGGAAGACAGAATGCTGGAATTCACTGCTGTGGAACAGTATAAAGAAAAAAGAATGAAAAGAAATTAAGACAGGCTAAGAGACCTCTGGGACAACATTAAACGCAACAACATTCGCATTATAGGGGTCCCAGAAGGAGAAGAGAGAGATAAAGACCCGAGAAAATATCTAAAGAGATTATAGTCAAAAAACTTCCCTAACATGGGAAAGGAAATAGCCACCCAAGTCCAGGAAGCGCACAGAGTCGCATACAGAATAAACCCAAGGAGAAACACACCAAGACACATAGTAATCAAATTAGCAAAAATTAAGACAAAGAAAAATTATTGAAAGCAGCAAGGGAAAAAGGACAAATAACATACAAGGGAACTCCCATAAGGTTAACAGCTGATTTCTCAGCAGAAACCCTACAAGCCACAAGGGAGTGGCATGGTAACCTTAAAGTGATGAAAGAGAAGAACCTACAACCAAGATAACTCTACACAGCAAGGATCTCATTCAGATTTGATGGAGAAATCAAAAGCTTTACAGACAAGCAAAAGCTAAGACAATTCAGCACCACCAAACCAGCTCTACAACAAATGCTAAAGGAACTTCTCTAAGTGGGAAACACAAGAGAAGAAAAGGACCTACAAAAACAAACCCCCCAAAATTAAGAAAATGGTCATGGAAAATACATATTGATAATTATCTTAAACATAAATGGATTAAATGCTTCAACCAAAAGACACAGGTTTGCTGAATAGATACAAAAACAAAACCCATATATATGCCATCTACAAGAGACCCACCTTAGACCTAGGGACACATACACACTGAAAGTGAGGGGATGGAAAAAGATATTCCATGCAAATGGAAATGAAAAGAAAGCTGGAGTAGTATTACTCATATCAGATAAAATAGACTTTAAAATAATGAATGTTACAAGAGACAAGGAAGGACACTACATAATGATCAAGGGATCAATCCAAGAAGAACATATAACAATTATAAATATATATGCACCCAACATAGGAGCACCTCAATACATAAGGCAACTGCTAACAGCTCTAAAAGAGGAAATTGACAGTAACACAATAAAAGTGGGGGACTTTAACACCTCACTTACACCAATGGACAGATCATCCAAACAGAAAATTAATAGGAAACAGAACCTTTAAATGACACAATAGACCAGATAGATTTAATTGATATTTACAGGACATTCCATCCAAAAACAGCAGATTACACTTTCTTCTCAAGTGCGCATGGAATATTCTCCAGGATAGATCACATCTTGGGTCACAAACCAAGCCTCAGTAAATTTAAGAAAATTGAAATCATATCAAGCATCTTTCCTGATCACAACACTATGAGATTAGAAATTACTGGGAAATTAGGAATTACTGGGAAAAAAACATAAAAAACAAACACATGGAGGCTAAACAACACGTTCCTAAATAACCAAGAGATCACTGAGGAAATCAAAGAGGAAATCAAAACGTACTTAGAGACAAATGACAATGAAAACACAATCCAAAACCTATGGGATGCAGCAAAAGCAGTTCTAAGAGGAAAGTTTATAGCTATACAAACCTACCTCAAGAAACAAGAAAAATCTCAAATAAACAATCTAACCTTACACCTAAAGGAACTAGAGAAAGAAGAACAAACAAAACCCAAAGTTAGCAGAAAGAAAGTAAACATAAAGATCAGAGCAGAAATAAATGAAATAGAAACAAAGAAAACAATAGGAAAGATCAGTCAAACTAAAAGCTGGTTCTTTGAGAAGATAAACAAAATTGATAAACCATTAGCCAGACTCATCAAGAAAAAGAGGGAGAGGACTCAAATCAATAAAATTAGAAATGAAAAAGGAGAACTAACAACTGACACCGCAGAAATACAAACCATCCTAAGAAACTGCTACAAGCAACTCTATGCCAATAAAATGGAAAACCTGGAAGAAATGGACAAATCCTTAGAGAAGTATAACCTTCCAAGACTGTAGCAGGAAGAAATAGAAAATATGAACAGACTACTCACAAGTAAAGAAATTGAAACTGTGATTAAAAATCTTCCAACAAACAAAAGTCCAGGACCAGATGGCTTCACAGGTGAATTCTATCAAACATTTAGAGAAGAGATAACACCCATCCTTCTCAAACTCTTCCAAAAAATTGCAGAGGAAGGAACACTCCCGAACTCATTCTATGAGGCCACCATTATCACCCTGATACCAAAACCAGACAAACATACTACAAAAAAAGAAAATTACAGACCAATATCACTGATGAATATAGTTGCAAAAATCCTCAACAAAATACTAGCAAACAGAATGCAACAACACATTAAAAGGATCATACACCGTGATCAAGTGGGATTTAGCCCAAGGATACAAGGATTCTTCAATATATGCAAATCAATCAATGTGATACACCATATTAACAAATTGAAGAATAAAAACCATATGATGATCTCAGTAGATGCAGAAAAAGCTTTTCACAAAATTCAACACCCATTTACGAGAAAAACTCTCCAGAAAGTGGGCATAGAGGGAACATACCACAACATATTAAAGGCCATATATGACATATCCACAGCAAACATCATTCTCAATGGTGAAAAACTGAAAGCATTTCCTCTAAGATCAGGAACAGGACAAGGATGTCCACTCTCACCACTATTATTCAACATAGTTTTGGAAGTTCTAGCCATGGCAATCAGAGAAGAAAAAGATATAAAAGGAATCCAAATTGGAAAAGAAGAAGTAAAACTGTCATTGTTTGCAGATGACATGACAGAGAATCCTAAAGACACTACAAGAAAACTACTAGAGCTAATCAATGAATTTGGTAAAGTAGCAGGATACAAAGTTAATACACAGAAATCTCTTGCATTCCTATACACCAATGATGAAAAATATGGAAGAGAAATTAAGGAAACTCTCCCATTTACCATTGCAACAAAAAGAATAAAATACCTAGGAATAAACCTACCTAGGGAGACAAAAGACCTGTATGCAGAAAACTATAAGACACTGATGGAAGAAATTAAATATGATACCAACAGATGGAGAGATATACCATGTTCTTGGATTGGAAGAATCAATATTGTGAAAACGACTATACTACCCAAAGCAATCTACAGATTCAATGCAATCCCTATCAAATTACCAATGGCATTTTTTACAGAACTAGAACAGAAAATCTTAAAATTTGTATGGAGACACAAAAGACCCTGAATTTCCACAGCAGTCTTGAGGGAAAAAAATGGAGCTGGAGGAATCATATTCCCTGACTTCAGACTATACTACAAAGCTACAGTAATCAAGATAATATGGTACTGGCACAAAAACAGAAATATAGATCAATGGAACAGGGTAGAATGCCCAGAGATAAACCCACACACCTATGGTCAACTAATCTATGACAAAGGAGGCAAGGATGTACAATGGAGAAGAGACAGTCTCTTCAATAAGTGGTGCTGGGAAAACTGGACAACTACATGTAAAAGAATGAAATTAGAACACTTCCTAACACCATACACAAAAATAAACTCAGAATGGATTAAAGACCTAAATGTAAGACCAGGCACTATAAAACTCTTCGAGGAAAACATAGGAAGAACACTCTTCGACATAAATCACAGCAAGATGTATTCTGATCCATCTTCTAGAATAATGGAAATAAAAACAAAAATAAACAAATGGGACCTAATGAAACTTAAAACTTTTGCATAGCAAAGGAAACCATAAACAAGACGAGAAGACAACCCTCAGAATGGGAGAAAATATTTGCAAACAAATCAACGGACAAAGGATCAATCTCCAAAATATATAAAAGCTCATGCAGCTCAATATTAAAAAACAAACAATCTAATCTAAAAATGGGCAGACCTAAATAGACATTTCTCCAAAGAAGACATACAGATAGCCAAGAAGCACATGAACAGCTGCTCAACATCCCTACTTGTTAGAGAAATGCAAATGAAAACTACAATGAGGTATCACCTCACACCAGTTAGAATGGGCATCATCAGAAAATCTACAAATAACAAATGCTGGAGAGGGTGTGGAGAAAAGGGAACCCTCTTGCACCGTTGGTGGGAATGTAAATTGATACAGCCACTATGGAGAACAGTATGGAGGTTCCTTAAAAAACTAAAAATAGAATTACCATATGACCCAGCAATCCCACTACTGGGCCTATACCGAGAGAAAACCATAATTCAAAAAGACACATGCACCCCAATGTTCATTGCAGCACTACTTACAATAGCCAGGTCATGGAAGCAACCTAAATGCCCATCAACAGACGAATGGATAAAGAAGATGTGGTACATATATACAATGGAATATTACTCAGCCATAAAAGGGAACGAAATTGGGTCATTTGTAGAGATGTGGATGCATCTAGAGACTGTCATACAGAGTGAAGTAAGTCAGAAATAGAAAACCAAATATTGTATATTAACACATATATGTGGAACCTAGAAAATGGTACAGATGAACCGGTTTGCAGGGCAGAAATTGAGACAGAGATGTAGAGAATAAACGTATGGACACCAAGGGGGGATAGTGGGGGTGTGTGTGTGATGAATTGGGAGATTGGGATTGACATGTATACACTGATGTGTATAAAATGGATGACTAATAAGAACCTGCTGTATAAAAAAATAACTAAAATCACATTAAAAAGAAAAGTGCTGGGCTTCCCTGGTGTTGCAGTGGTTGAGAGTCCGTCTGATGATGCAGGGGACACGGGTTCGTGCCCCGGTCCGGGAAGATCCCACATGCCACAGAGCAGCTGGGCCCATGAGCCATGGCCGCTGAGCCTGCGCGTCCGGAGCCTGTGCTCCGCAACGGGAGAGGCCACAACAGTGAGAGGCCCGCGTACCGCAAAAAAAAAAAAAAAAAAAAAAAAGTGCTAATTCATTTGCCTAACTTAGCTTATTTTTTATTTACAATGAAAACCAGGCCCTGGTAGAGCGTATAATAAATAGAACATGATATATTTTACATAGTTTTGGAAGACACAGGACCTCATCTGCAGCCCAAGATCAACTTTTGTTGCAAATGTGAAAGGGCATATTTGGTAGAGAAAGAAGTAAAGAGCTATTTCTTAGGCAAACTGAATATACCAAGCAGAGCAGAAGAAAGCCCTCCAAGGTTTTGAATGGCAGTATCCGGGGAAAATAGGCTAATACACAATTTCAAAGACAAATGATTTGAGGGATGATCTTCCCCTCCCCCAGTATTTGTACTACAGCTGTGTCCCAGAGACATCAATAGAGGGACTGAGAAACTCAATTAGATTTCTGCTGCACTGACGGCCCCCACTGGTCTCACCATCTCACAGTTTCAGAGGAAAGCCCTTTAGAAAATTTTTCACAGGTTTTTGTCACATGCAGGATTTAATTCAGCTTCCCTCTTCGCCCCCGGCCAATTTCATTCCCCTCTCTTTCCAACAAGTGAATGGCAAAGGGTAATGAGGCCAAGGATGAAAAGGACAAGAAAAAAAGAAAGAAAGAAAGAAAGAAAGACGTGTGATGGCTGTCCGTCTGAATAAAACAGGCCAAGGTTCTGAAATTAAACCCAGCAGGCAGAATTTTCCAAAGGCTGCCTGACCTGACGGCTGAAACCTCTTTCATCCAAGTTCCAAGTGCTGGTGTGGGTTCTCAGTACACACACACAAAGGGACCTTCACTGACACACCTGAGCTGTCGTCCTGCTCTCCGGGCTTCCTCAGTTAATTTCAGGGTCATTTCCAAGGGATGCAGAATCACAAACTGAGCACTAGCCCAGACTGGCATGAGACAAAGTGTACCGTTCTCTCGTTTCAGACACTGTAGGGCCTGCCTTTCCTGTCTGACAGTCACGGTACAGTTTAAGTCAGGGTACAGTTTAAACATAAAATTCATGTAAGTGGTGTGCTGTGCATGAAGGTGAAGGAATTTATGGTACAAGAGGATGGGAATAACAGTGGAGTCTGTGCCATGCTGACCTCAGCTTTAGCGAATGCCCTGCATCTCACAGTTACCATAATTACTGTGCATTTACTGTGCATCTCCATAGCCCTGGAGATGAGGATCACATGGAACTCTGTTTGCTTCTTTAAATCACCAGAACCACTCTGAGACCCAGTCTCAAGGAGCTCTAAGTGACTCTTTCCACGTTCCTTGTCTCTTCACCTCTCCCCCTTAACACATCTTATAGCTGCAAGAAAATGGTGGCTGGAACACACTCCACAGCAGATGGCAGGAGCAGAAGGGCACCATAGATTGTTCTAGAAGAAACTTCCACCATCTCCTAGTTCTCTTGTGGGTTTCTAGAAAAGGTTTGTTAACATTTGAAAGATGTCAATCACCTGTTAAAACAACCCAACTGTTGGGAGACTAGTGCTTGCTTTATTTAAATTAATAGGATAATTATTTCTTAAAGTCTCAAAAAATAAATGCTAAAAAAGGTGGTTGGAAGTCAAGCCAGTATAAGTGGATGACAGCAAACAGGTAAGTCCCTTGAAGTCAGCTAAGAATGTAGACTCTCATCCTCACCAACTTCAATCAGTGTAGGACACTCTATCATCAGAGCAGATGAAGCCTGTCTTTTTAAAAAATTTTTTGTTTTGAAGCATAGTTTTACAATGTTGTGTTAATTTCTGCTGTACAGGAAAGTGATTCATTTATACATATATATATATATTCTTTTCTATATTCTTTTCCATTATGGTTTATCACAGGATATTGAATATAGTCCCCTGTGTTATACAGTAGGACCTTGTCGTTTGTCCATCCTATATATAATAGTTTGCATCTGCTAATGCCAAACTCCCACTCCATCCCTCCCCTGATGAAGTCTTAAATTAAATTTCAAGTATATTCAAATTCATAGAGGAGAGTCATAATAGGCATCTTTGTAAACCAGCTTCTTTTTAAAACAAAACACTGTCACTGCCAAAAAAAATGCAATGTTTTCTCTTATTGATGAGGCAGCAATTCACAGCCTCTGTGATGTCAATCTGCTAAATAGGCTTGTGAAATATTAACCACACTACAGAGACCCCACCCATGATTGCACGCAAACAGGGGGACCTGACTTCAGATCGTGTGCGTGGGGATGGTTCCAGTTGACATTACATGCTGTGTCCATAACAGCATTTTTTCTCTGACAGTTATTCCTTCCATTCAGAAGTCTTTCCTCAAAAGCAGCTTTCCTAGGTCCAAATACATCTTTAAAGATGCCAGGGAGAGATTTGCATACAATATGCATTTTGCTTATTTATCTTGGTTAATTGGGGTTCTTGCTTATTGTCTATTTTTAAGTTTTCTTAATTTTAATATTTAGGGAAAACAGAATATAATACTCTCTCAAGTAGTGATTTTTTTCCATTTAAAAAGAAATTAGACAGCAGAAATTAAACACAACATTGAAAATCAACTCTACTTCAATAAAATTTTTTAAAAAAAGAAAGCAAACTACTTCTGTTAAGGAAGGGTGGTTTCTTATTGAAGGTGATTAATGAGAAACCCTTTTCCCCACCCACCACGACGGAGCTCATCCAACAAAACCAAAGACCACAGACGTTAAAAGGATAACCGGTTAGTCCTCCTGCTGAGCAATACTTAAACTCACCCTCTTAACCCCATGTTTACCTGTGGGTCGGGACCTACAGGAGGTCCCACTGACATGTGGGTAATCATATGAGGAAACCAACATGAATTTAGTACCACGAAAAATAAACAATGACAGTCTCATTTGCTTCTTAACTATTAAACCTGGAAGGCATGTGTTTCTAGGTAAGATTTCGCTAATTCATAAACTGCAAGAAAACAGGCAAGTTTCTTTGATGCCTTAACCCACTTATGAGGTTCCCGACTCAGTACTTAGTTTTAGTGGTCTCTGCAAAAATAGGTAACTAGAACCTTGACTAATCAGAGAAGAGGAAGCAATTGCTTAAATGACATCACTAGCTGCTAGAAGCACGCTGAAAGTCACAGAGATGCACACAATTTCCCCAGGGGCGATGAGGGCCATTTGCATTACCAATTTCATTTTCTGTCTTGACTTTCAAGTGATAAACTCAATTACTGACACAGGCTCTTATAAAAAAGTAGCTGATTGATATGTGGTTTCTAAATGATTAAAACCCCTTTCAATAAAAAGAGAAAAGAAGGTGTATTAATTTGCCTTTGAAGTGTGACTCCATCCTTTTCACTTTTTCCACGGGTTACAAGTCCAGTGTAGTGTAAGGGGCAGGAAGTCCACCATTTATTTTTAACAAGATGTATAAAAAGGGTCCTACACGCGAGCCTTTTGGGACACCAACTATAATTTTATCCAATTAATGAAATAAAAGTTAGCAAGTAATATTACCTTCTGGATTCCTTCAGGAAAGAAAAAGGGAGTATGTTGTGACTGCATTTTGAGAGTCATGATGCAGTGACGATGATAAACATTATAAAGCCTAAATCCTAAAGGGATAGGGAAAGAGAGAGCTCCACAGGGTTGCTGACGACAAACTTTTGAAGCTACAGGAGACTGGGAGCATCAGGAGTATGGAGTCCAGCTTCTACGGCTAAGCTGACAGATGATAAGGTATATTACCTCAATGGGTAAATATTTAAGCTTCATGGAGTGTTAGATATTTGACTGTAAATGAGCCAAGAATACAAAATTAGAAGGAAAAAAACTGCCTGTGAAATTATACTGCAGACACAAACCCTCAACTGCCTGAGAGCCCCAGTTTTTTAAAAGCTGTGGTTGACAGAACAATTTAAGCAGTGAGATGTTTACTATGGTTAACAGAGATAAACCAGCACATGTAAAAGGTGTAATTACCCAGCATGTTTTCCTAACAATGGATCTTAACTCTGGGCCATGGGAGCACTGGTTTCTTTTCCTTTCTGAAAAATCATCTCAGGTGCTTGGGAAAAATTTTTTAAGTTTTCTTTAGAAACTAATAAGATGGTTAAATATTGAAAAACTGAGACTTTCATTGAGAAAGCATTATAGCATCTCTGAAGAGGATTTCCTGGATGAAGAATACTATTTAAGCTAGCAAGAAATCCAGAGAATTCGCATTTCTATCAAGGACTTACCTTTCCCTTAATGTAAATTACATCTCAACTAGATATGTCTTGTATTATAGTAGGAGATAATAATTATTTATTGACTTGAAGGTATACATACAGAGATGTTTACATTATGAAACCATAAACCTGACTTATTAAAGAACCTGGGTGGTTTTTTCTTGTTATTAAATAGCAACAATAAAAGAGGACAGTTCCAATCTAGCCCTTGGAAGAAGAGAACCACTATAAATAAAGTTTTCTACATAATGAAACTTTTAATAAGTCAAAAATTTCTCTAAGCCAACACTGGAGTAAATACAAAGATAATTAGTCACACATTAAAAAATATATTAAGTTAAAGTCTTGGTGAAGATTCTACCTCTCCATTGGGCATTTCTTGAGCCTGTCCTAGGGTGGGGTTATCTCCTCTGCAATACTGGTAAGACAGGAAATTGTCAGGGGGCTTTTGTTAGGGTGTGACTTTGGAGAGAATATAAACTTTCTGAATGACGGTAAAGTTATAGTTATTTATATGTTTATCTGTATATTTATATGTATTAATGTTTATATTGCATATATACACACATACATGTATATATGGTATGTATTTATATACACTAATGTAATGTTATTTGTCTGTTCACCTGTATATTTATACACATATAATATATGCACATATGTACATGTATGTATATACACATGTAAATATATATGTATATATAGTATATTTATATGTTTGTCTGCATCCTCTATTAGACCTTAAGCTCATCGAGGACACAGAACCCTCCGAGAACAGAGCCTGACATATTGGAAACACTCAATAAATATTTATTAAATGAGTGAGTAAATAAGATAAAGGCTAAATGTCCAGAAACATATGTTATGATAGAAAATGATTTAAACACGTGCCAAGGCACTCTCTTTGCCTACTAAAAGAAAGTGCGAGGCACTCGTCTGTATACCCAACATTCACACGGGTAACCCCAAGTGAGCCTTAAGGGGCTAGTTCCTCTGGGAGAGCCATGCTGCCTCACAGGTAGACCTCCGGCAGCCCTCTCCTATGTGATATGAAGAGCCCCCCATCCAGACCACCCATAAGGGCACCATGCCCAGGCCTGGCAGCAGAGACCTAGCATGGGTCAGGAGACACTCACAGCCAGAGGGAGCTTCCCAAGATGCCTCAGCAGCGTGGAGCCAGCAGCAGCAGAGACAAAATGACTCACCACTCTTTGGGCAAACATGATCTAGCTACATCAAGAGCATTTCTTTTCCCTTCATTCTTTGATGTAATCATCTTCTCATGTGCCATGAAAACCACATGGGGCATGGTTACAATAAGAACTGTATTTAAGTCTTGGCTCCACCTCAACTCTACCTAATTAACTACCTAATGAACTGATCTGGGCCTCAGTTTCTTCATATGTAAGATGGGAATGATCATAAGAATGAAACTGACTTTACAGGATTCTTAGGCAAGTCAAGTGAGATTGTGGATGTGGAAACACTTGTCAAGCCACAGAACACTCTGCAATATACAAAGTTATAAAGAAAGGGGTCTGTGTGGTAGAATGCTAATTTCTATCCCTCTGCCATGCTTTGCAATGTGACTTTTAAGTTGCCCCCATCAGCAGTCGTGGCGTCTATTCCTCCACCAAACCTCTTCTCCAATCTGTCTGGTTTCGCAATTTGCCCTGATATATAAAAAACAGCAGAGGGCTTCCCTGGTGGCGCAGTGGTTGAGAGTTCGCATGCCGATGCAGGGGACGCGGGTTCGTGCCCCGGTCCGGGAAGATCCCACATGCCGCGGAGCGGCTAGGCCCTTGAGCCATGGCTGCTGAGCCTGCGCGTCCGGAGCCTGTGCTCCGCAACGGGAGAGGCCACAACAGTGAGAGGCCCGCGTACCGCAAAAAACAAAACAAAACAAAAAAACAGCAGAGGTGATGGTGTGAGAGTACTGAGCCCAAGAAGTCCTGCAAACTTTCATTTTCTCTCTTGGAACGCTACCACTGCCAGGACAACGCACCCAGAATAGCCTGGTGAGGATTAGAGTCATTCGGAGGACGGCTCGGTTGTCCCAGCCGAGGTCATCCTAGTGCAGCATCCAGCAGCAAACAGAGCCACGATGAGCAGAGCTGCCTGCCTGCCCCATAGCTGACTGTAGGCATAAAGGGAGCCCAGCCAAGACCAGCAGAACCGCCAGACCATCTGTAAATTCATCAGGACTGGTGACAGCTTATTGTTTGAGACCACTGGGTTTGGGGGTGGTGCGCTACGTGGCAATGGCTCACTGACCTGGCATCATAGCTGCCTACCTGAGCCCTTGGGGACACCTCCAGAGAAGAGGGCTCACGTGGTCGGAAAATGTGTAAGTCAACGACAACTGCATGGTACAGCTTTTCCCTTCAGCTTCCTTCAGCATTTCCAGGGTGGTTTTAACCACAATTTCTGGCTGACCCCAGGACTAAGGCTGAGAGCTTCTGATCTCAGCAGAAAGCCTGCCCTGAGTTCACAGGATACCATGTGAACAGCTGTGCTTCTGCTTCCAAGATGCGATCTAAAAAGAAAATAAGAAATGGCCTCCTGGATCTCATCCCTCTTTAAGTATGCTGTCCCGGCAAAGAGCCAAAGATGCAGGCAGGTTTCTTTTTAAATATAGCTTCTGAAATCAACCTACCCAGACTGACATTTAAAAATTGGCTGATACAGGAAAGCAGGAAGGGATTAGTCAGCAGAAGTGGAAAAGGGAATAGATCAGAGGCTAGATCATCAGAAGCCTATAAAAACCATAACTGTTCAGGATGATTTGTGTGGCAAGTGGAAAGGTAATTAAGAAAGAAATGAAAGGGTAAAAGCCATCAAAGTCTTCTTTATGACCAACTATGTCTTTGCTCACAGAGCTTTGGCCACCATAGCCAAGGCTAATGTGATGCCCTTCGTGAATATTCTGAGGATAATCACAGGCCCATGGATTAATGTTTCCCTATATTTTTGCCTTGTTCATGGGAGTTTTGTTTATTTCCTAGGGCTTAACTCTCCCACAGCGTGTGCATAAGCATGGGATGAGGGCCCAGGACTCCAATCGTCCAAATATGTCTCATGATTAATAGATCAGGTTCACTAAGTTATGAGGACTTGAAGGAATTCTACAACTCCTACAAATATATCCCCACCCTTGCTTAAAGGGTTCTCTTTCTATACTGTAACTTCGTGATACCCAGCCTTCTCTCTTTCTCCTTTATTATCAAAATACACCAGCAGCAAAGCTGTTTAAACAACCAACAAATCAGCAAAAACTAAGAAAAGCATATGAGCTTAAGATCAGAAGGCCAAGTACCCATAAACAATGACTGCAGATACCATTCACGGAGTACTTTACAAAGCACCATGGTGTTCATACATTACCTCAAATTTGTCGCTCAACAATTCCATGAGGCAGGTATTGTTAAGCCCATTTACAGATGAGAATTGGCAAGATGCAGTGGCTTGTCCCAAAAGTCTCATAGCTACTTACTGGCAGAGCTGAGAGCAAAACTAAGTCTGGATGGGACCAAAGTACTTCTCTCCCAACAACCACTTGAATCTCAAGCTTTGACTCCAGCCAAAATTCTTTGCATTTGAAAATAATGCTTATTCAACATGTTACAAACTGCCAAGCATTTTGTCAGCTGCCTGAACCAAATGTTTCACCTTCCTGAGTGCATACCCTTCCTTAGCAGAGCTTGGTCGAGCTCCCTGCAGAGCCCCTCCTGGCTGACAATTTTTCTTGGGGCCACTTTTTGCAGCCTCTCCCAGCTCTGCCTTTTGCCCAAGCTCCATTCTCTACACTTTGCTTTTCATCCTTTTTGCTCCCTTCCCTTTACCAAGAGCCACAGTGCCTGGGCTTAAGAACTTTAGTGTTAGACTAGCTCTGTCATTAACTAACTAATTGATTAACAGGAGATGTTTGACAAGTAACTTAACTTCTCTGAGGGTAATAACAGAACCTACTTCATAGAAAAGACTAAATGAGTAGAACAGAAAACTAGCCTCAACAAATTTAAGAGGTTATTTCAAGCATCTTTTCTGACCACAATGGCATGAAACTAGAAATTAGCCATGGAAAGAAAAATGAGACAAAAATGATGACATCGAGACTAAAAAACATGCCACTAAAACACCAATGGGTCACTGATGAAATTAAAGAGGAAATTTAACGATAATTTGAGACAAATGACAATGAAAACACAACCATACAAAATCTAGGGGATGCAGCAAAGGCAGTCCTAAGAGGGAAATTCACAGCAATACAGGTCTTCCTCAAAAAACAAGAAAAATCTCAAATAAACAACCTAATCTACCACCTAAAAGAATTAGAAAAAGAGGAACAAACAAAACCTAAAGTCAGCAGAAGGAAGGATATAAAGATCAGAGAGAAAATAAATAAGATAGAGATGTTTAAAAATTAGAAAAAGTAAGTAAAACCAAGAGCTGGTTTTTTGAAAGGATAAACAAAATTGACAAACCTCTGGTCAGGCTCACCATGAAGAAAAGAGAGAGGACCCAAATGAACAAAATAAGAAAAGGCTAAATGAAATTATATATGTACTGGGCTTAGCACAGTGTAAGGTAATATAGTAAAAGCTCAAAAATTGTTATGGAAAAATAAATATACGCCTTCCAGGAACATATAGATTTGGTGGAAGGAGAAAGCCAAAACTATTCTTAGATTCTTGTTACTGAGAAAAAGGTCTCCATGGTGACCCCATTCAAGAGGACTTCATTGGAAGTGCATAAAGCAAGTCTTCTTTATATTTGTTTGCTGCTTTACAATTTATAAAGTACTTCCATAAACAGAATCTTATGTCACCCTTGACATGAGGCAGCACTTTCCAAGACGTGGTACCAATGCCACACTCTCGATGACGTCTTCCCTGAACTTCCTGTAGAAAACATTAGGGATTGATTCAGCATCATCCAACCTCCTTCTAATAAAGTCTATTTTGCAGCTAGGGTGTCTGATGTGATTGAAGGTTAGCCAACTATTGGAACGTGTATAAGCCATCATTTCAGAATCGACTGGGAGAAGGGGCATAATGGCAGGGATCCGTTTTTGCCAGGAAGGTCATGGTGGGGTAGCTGGTTCTGGTGCTGGCATCTCTTATGGCAGAGTCACAATTCAACAGGCCACTTCAGACTCGGGAAGGAGCAGCAGTCCCCTGCATGGCCCAGTTCTGGGGTAGGACTTTGAAACATGTCTTTTCAGCCCTTCAGTGATTATGTAAGACTTTAATTTTCTATAAATCCCTTTCTTCTTAAATTAACCAGAGTATGTTTTATTTTCTGAACTTGATCTCTAAGCAGTCACTTAGAAGAGGAATTCTTCTTGACCTCCTTCCTGTACCCACAGTCCTTTGTTCCTGCCCATAATTCTTGTGACACTTGACTTTTCATTATAGTAACTTTTATACATGACTGTCTCTTTTTCCAATTGAAGGCAGCCTGATCGAAGACATCATTTTCATCTTTGATTTTCCCCACAGCACTCAGCACAATGCATGTGCTGAATGGAACTGGGACTTCCCCACAGCAGCACCGTGGCTGGCAAAAGACTGATTTTGAAATATCACTAGGTTTTATTATTCCATGTTTGATCTCTTGTTAAATTACACCTAAATGTAAGTTTTCACAGTGGCCATCTTTATTTGTGGTAGACTAGGTAGCTCTTCAGAAATATTTCTTCCCACTGACTCACTTCCAAGGGAGTACTATATTGATTTTGATCACATGGCTTGATTTGGCCTCACACTGGGGTAGAGCATATCTCCACCATCTTTTCATGTTGGGTTCAGTTACATGATTTGCTTTGGTCAATCATCTGTTAGCAGACATGCTATGACAGAGACTCTTGAAATGCTCTTACGCAGTAGGTTTGTGCTCTTGGGTCTCTTGTCATTGTCATAACAACATGCCCCAGAGGGTCCACTGGCTCAAGGAGGATAAGGGATCCATGGAGCACAGCGCCCCCTCCAAGAGTCCAGCCTAAATTAGCACCCCCACCTCTCCTTCCCCTCTCATCTGCAGATGCATGAGTAATACATGCTTACTGTTTTCTATCACTGAGGTTTATGACACAGTGTTGTTGTAGCAATAAGTCATGTTTCTGGAGAGGCAAAGAGGGAAATTCCCCTTTTCAAAGAAGACTGGATGTATTAGAAAGAGAAGGTGCCTCTTGTATGAAGTTTAATACTTTCCTCCACAACCCCCTTCCTCCTGGAGACTAATCTCCTTCATTTCCACCCAACACACATTGTGGGGTTGGAGCTACTTTCTGCCCTTCCCACCCCACCCTCCTTGTGCTTTTCAGTAGATGTTGGCTTCTCTTCATTGAGTCCTCTTCTCTCCTCTCAGTATCATTTTTGAGGACTTGTATCACTCTCTGTGGAAAATTCCCAAACTCTAGCCCCAGTCCCTAAGTTGTCCTCAAGTCATAGCCATTGAGTTCCAGCTGCCAAGAGCCTGTCTCCAGCTGGCACTCCTCACGGGATCTCTGACACGGAACTCCCAGACCACAGCCAGCAACTTCTTCTAATTCACTCTTCTGTCTCCTCTTCCTTTGACCATCTCCCAGGTCATCCATACACAAAAATTGCAGGAATAAATAGTTCTCTTCCTGTCACCAAATACCTGCCAGATACCTTGTAGGTGAACTGATGTGGCTTTCAGAAGCGCTCAGAGGGAGTTATTTAGGTTCATGGAGCTTTTAAGTTAAAGGAGCACTCTCTGGAATAATTCTGTAAAGCAGAGAGACTTTGGCAATGAGGCTTTGCCCTGAATGTGTTCTCTAATTTCAGGATTTTTACTGTATACATTATCCTTGAATTAGGGGCAGGGTGGTGAGGGACAGAAGATGGAGCCTCACGTATAAAAAGACTGTGGGAACCAGTAAGGGTTTTGGTGGGACACAAAGGGCATAGGGAAACTGTGGCCACGCCCACTTCAATTATCAAAATTAAAGGCTGATATCCTGTACTGTCCTATTCAAAAATCAAT
The DNA here is from genome assembly GCF_964270905.1 of Leucopleurus acutus. NCBI lineage: Eukaryota > Metazoa > Chordata > Mammalia > Artiodactyla > Delphinidae > Leucopleurus > Leucopleurus acutus. The sequence continues at coordinate 54,436,360 of NC_139153.1, read as the reverse complement.
GGCTAATAAAAATGTAAGCAATATTAATTCAGGCTGGCAAAACAGGGATTGAAATTTACCATGCAGAACACAGCCCATAAAAATTTTGCAACTAGATTTTTTTTGCCATTCAAAAAGGATATCACACTCTCAGCTTATAGACAGGCATTTAACGAAAGACTTCTGAAGAGACCCTGGGCGTAAATCTCATGTTGGATGCTTTTTTTTAAAACTCATTTTGTATAATTCCAGCTTTTCTTCCAGTCTGGCTGGCTTTCTACCACACTGTCTGTTACTGAGATCTGTCGGGCAGGGACAGTAATGAGAATTCTGGGCACAGCCTCTAGGGAGGAGACAACGAGAGCCTGTCAGAGCCCCTTACCACGTTGCTGAGTTAAAACCGATTCAGAGAATATTTATTTGGTGGATTCCAGGAACGAATGACAACTGTTTACTAAGTGTGTGTGTGGGGGGGGGGGGGCTTATTGACAAAACAAGTGGCTACGTCTTCTCCCAGGCACCCAGTGTCTGTAGCAAACACATTTTCACATCCCATTAACTGCAGGACTTGAAGTTTTATATGTTTATTTTTATTGCATGGTATATTTTAGCTCCTGTGCTGGCCAAGTGTTTTAGTGCAGATGGAAATTGGGCAAGCTTCCTTCCCTGACTCTGTAGTTGATCCTTGTTCTTTACCCCCAAAAAAGTCTTTGAGTCTAGATTAAACTTTGTCCCATTGAAAATATCAATATTTAGCAGACTGCAGTGATCAAAAAGGGGACTGGGATGAGATTTTCAGAGGTGTGTAGGGGGAGAGAGGAACAGACAGAGAGAAAATGACTTTACTGGACCAGCATTAAGTCAAAAAATCATACTGGAACTCTTATGCTACACCATACCCACAATCGAGCATGCAGACATGCACCAACTGGGGCCAGACGTAAGGTTAATATTTTTAACACAGTGTTGAAATAGTACAGCACATCAGTATGCTGTCTTTGGCCTTATATATAATAAGAAGTGTTTACATGTGTGTACACATACACATATGTATATACGTATGTGATATTTCAGGAAGATGGGATGATGAGTGCAGTGAGATTCTAAGAAAAGGGGGCAACTGGGACTAAGGTACAGAATGGAGAGATGAGACTTTGAGCTTGGAGCTCTGGGATCTGAAAGGAACTCGTGCAGCCAGAACAGGTGGGAGGTGTAGCTGCAGGAGGAGGCAAAGCCACACCCCCAAATGCCTCGACGGCCCTGCTCAGGAACCCGCATTTTCTAGAGAAGGTGGCGGGAAGGTCTTTAAGCAGTGGAGCACAGTGATTCATGGCCATCTATGCATGGCCCTCTGACAGTGTGAGGACAGGGGCTTGGAGCAGAGGCAGTGCCGGAAGCAGGTGAGTCAGGTGGAGACATCTGTGGCAATAATCTATGTAGGAAAAGTGAGAACATAGGTTTAAAATAGCTTCCAGTTCACCCAGTACCTCAATATAATGTCCCTTTGGAAGGCTATAGTCAAAATTTCCATGTGATTTTTCAGAACTGCCATTACTTGAAAAAATACACAAAACATATCTGAGTTCTCCAGTACAACAAACTGACCTCCAAAATCAGAGATTAGAAATTTAACAAAAATATTTTTATTAGCTTGTAAACTGTTTTTTATTCAACATACTTTCCACCCTTTGACTTCCGTTAAAAAATGTGTGTGGCCGGTCAGGATGGCAGTTATCAAAAAATCTAGAAACAATAAATGCTGGAGAGGGTGTGGTGAAAAGGGAACCCTCCTGCACTATTGGTGGGAATGTAAATTGATACAACCACTATGGAAAACAGTAAGGAGGTTCCTTAAAAAACTAAAAATAGAACTACCATATGACCCAGCAATCCCACTACTGGGCATATACCCTGAGAAAACCATAATTCAAAAAGAGTTATGTACCAAAATTCATTGCAGCTCTATTTACAATAGCCAGGACATGGAAGCAACCTAAGTGTCCATCAACAGATGAATGGATAAAGAAGATATGGCACATATATACAATGGAATATTACTCAGCCATAAAAAGAAATGAAATTGAGTTATTTGAAGTGAGGGGGATGGACCTAGAGTCTGTCATACAGAGTGAAGTAAGTCAGAAAGAGAAAAACAAATACCGTATGCTAACACATATATATGGAATCTAAGAAAAAAAGAAGTCATGAAGAACCTAGGTGTAAGATGGGAATAAAGACACAGACCTACTAGAGAATGGACTTGAAGATATGGGAGGGGGAAGGGTAAGCTGTGACAAAGTGAGAGAGTGGCATGGACATATATACACTACCAAACGTAAAATAGATAGCTAGTGGGAAGCAGCCACATAGCACAGGGAGATCAGCTCATGCTTTGTGACCACCTAGAGGGGTGGGATAGGGAGGGTGGGAGGGAGGGAGACACAAGAGGGAAGAGATGTGGGAACATATGTATATGTACAACTGATTCACTTTGTTATGAAGCAGAAACTAACACACCATTGTAAAGCAATTATACTCCAATAAAGACGTTAAAAAAAAAAATTGCAAGAGGACTACAGAGCTTCCATATGCGCTTCTCCCAGTTTGCCTAATACTAACATTTTACACTACTGTAGTATAATGATCAAAACCAGGACATTAACATTGGGAACAATATTATCAATCAAATGACAGGTTTGATTGAATTTCATCAAGTTTTCTCTGCTAATGTTGCAAAAATTGAATCCACCACCCGGTATTGTATTTAGTTCCCTTGCCTTTTATGACCTAGAAAAGTTATGAACTTTGGAGGATTGGGCAAGTTATTTTACAAAAGGGTATTCATTTTGGGTCTGCCTGCAGTTCCTTCATTATTAGAACATAGTTACACATGTTTTGGTGAGAATACTACCCAAGTGTTTGCCCTTCTTAGTGCATCACTTTGATGCCAATGTCTCACTGTTGGTGATTATTTGGTTAAAGGGGTGTGTGCAATGTTTTATCTTTGTAATTAAATACTTGGGAGAGATACTTTGAGACAATCTAATATCCCATTTTTTCCTTATACTTTCACCTTCAACTCTTACCATCCATCAATGGATTTTGTATATAATTACCACTATTATGGTGATTTCCTATTTCCCTCATTCCCTTTACATTTATTAATTAGAATTCTTCACCATTAAATTGAACCAGAATCCAAAAAAAAAAATTAATTTTATGATAATAGCATAGAAAAATTTAATACAAGTATTTTACAAAGATGTAAATTGATATTTCATATATATATTTATATTTGACATATTCACATTTATCTTTAATAATGTAATTACTGAAGCTATTTTATATTTAAACTTCATACCAAAAAATAAAATAAATTGCTTTAAGAAATTTCAAAATTTAGTTCTCTTAAATAATAACTGAGGATATGAAAGGGGAAAAAATCTCAGTGGAATTAAGAGTGTAAGATTTTAGATCCAAGACATTTTCTCTGTTCAGACTATAAGAAGTAGAACAGAAGTACACAGTAGAAACTAGTTTCTAAGACATGATCTGATAGATTCTGGTGTTCAGAGTATAAAAGAAATCATAACTCAGTTTTGCAACATTTATGTTAGATTACACTTACAATGTAATGTATGCCTATAAGAACAACAGAGCTGCAGGACCACTGCATTATAAACTAAAAACCAAGCTGAACCTTCATTTGTAAAAACTGAGGAGTAATTCAGTTTTAATTTTTTAAATCTTTCCTGTCATCCTTCATAAAACCTCAGTCTCTGTAATTTTTCTAAGCTTTGATCACATTTTATTAGAGAAACTACTCAACAAAAGAAATGTACCCCAAGCACCTAGAAAAGAGTCTGGTGCATGGTAGGTGCTAGATACGTATTTTTTGAATGAATAGGCAGATTCAAATGAGAATTCTGAGTCCCTGATTGTCTTTTTACCCTGAAGCATTATTAACCCATATGAAAGACATGATTAAGACCCAATTCATTACCAACAAGATTCTAATCCAGGCGTCCCCAAACCCTGGGCCACGGACTGGTAATGGTCTGCAGCCTGTTAGGAACCAGGCCACACAGCAGGAGGTGAGCAGCCTGCAAGCAAGTGAAGCTTCATCTGCCACTCCCCATCGCTCCCCATGGCTCACATTACCGCCTGAACCATACTCCACACCCCCGCCCTCCGGTCCATGGAAAAACTGTCTTCCACAAAACCGGTTCCTGGTGCCCAAAAGGTTGGGGACCGCTGTTCTAGCCCATTGTAGTACCACCTGGAAAAGCAGCGCCCCCCCCGGGTTGTAGACTGAAAGACAGTCTCAATTCTGAGTCAGACAGGTGGCATTACAATCAACTAAAGCAAGCTCTGCCGCTGTATTTCTAACATTTGAATTATCCCTGCCCCCTAAAACAGTGGAGTGCTATTCTTTCTAGGACCTCCTAGATAGGGGGATATTTTCATAAGAAGCGGAGCATGATTCAAAGATAGGTAGTATGAAAAGTCTGAACTAAAATCGAGAGAGCTATCTGAAGTCAGACTTTAAAAATTTTGACCTTCAAAATTTTTTTTTGCATTCTGAACTAATGATGATTTGGTAAACAAAACACAACTAACTAGACAGCAAACTACAACATCAACCCTGCTAGATTCACATAGAGACAGAGGAGGTGGCCTCCTCCAATTTATCTCCTCACGATCTCTTCATTATTAAGCTGCCCTCATCCTGAGAATCCCTTACACAGATCATTCATAAGATGTGACGGTTCCCAGTCCTTCCTGCATATCAGAAACCAGATAAAAAAGATGATCCCAGCATTTCACTCCAGACCAACCCAATCACACTCTGAGAATGAGCACTCTTAGTTTTTAAAACTTCTACGGGTGAGTTGATGGGCAAGAAAGGTAAGAACAACTAATGTCTCTAGGAAACCACTATAAGCACAAGAGTCAGTCACCCAAAGGGTAATCCATCAGGCCATGTCTTTACTCACCGATTCATTCATTTAGCAAACATTTATTGTGCATCTACCGTGTGAGACCAGCGTGAGAAAATGCAAAGAAATAGTAACACTAGCAACTTTCCCCTTATTAAACAACTCACACATGAGTATACAACCAGGCTGACCTCGTAAGTGTGCAACCAGTGTAGCTGCATAGGGCCCTGGGTGTGGAAGAGCCCCGTGCTGTCACCATCTTGAAATTCTTGATAATTTTGGAACAAAGGGCTCTGCATTTTCATTTTGCTCCAGTATAGAGCTTCAAGAGCTCTATGCTAGCCTGGCTTGGGATATTGAAGCTCAAATATGGCCAACCCCAGTGGGACATGCTGCCCACTTTCTTCATCTCCCCTCCATCAACAGTGTCATCAGTACAAATAAGTGAATCTTTGTTGATAACGGGGCTTATCAATGCATCTTCCTTGGCTAAAATCCATCAGCTATTTCCTGCAATGGGTGGCTTCTCACCGCCTACTCCCCTCCTCCCTGGCTTGCCACCATCTTTTCCATTCCCCACCCCAAATGCTGCTATCTTACGGTAACAGCCAAGACAGGGTAGCAAAGATGTCACAGGAGTATATGGAAAGGGTACTCATATTCAAGTGTCAGGAAATGCCTTCTGGGCAAGTTGAGGTGTTGCCAGCCTAATTGAAGGTCGACTCAGACCCCCAGATTCCCTATACTATATTAGGTTGAAAGCTATAAGAGGCTTCGAGAAGACTAGGTCATAGTCATAATACTTCAGAGGAGGAAACAAGTACGTATCTCTGGGGCCTCCAGGAGAAAACTGTACATGAAGAGGGTTAGCAGGAGACAGGGCGTGGAGGCTGAGTTAAATCGTATCTCCGCAGTCCCTGAATGTTTGCGGACTCTTTCCTTTGGGACAAAGGGAAACATAAGGAGTGACATGATCAGGGTTGTATTTTAGAAAGTTTACTGTTGTAATAGTATTTAAGGTAATTTGAAGGGGGATAAGCAAAAAGGCATGAAGAAGACATTTAAGGCTCATACAGTCCTTCAAAAATGAGGAAACAGGATTAATAATAATGCAAGATAATATTTAATGAACTTACTCTGTGCCAGACACTGTACCTGGATTATGCCATTCAACCCTATCAAAACCCTTTAAGATAGGTGCTTTTTATTATCCCCACGCTATTGAGGAAAAAGAGGAGGTAAAGGGACTTTAAGTAACTTGTCCATGGTTACACAGCCAGTGGCAGCAAAGGTATTATTTATTTAACTCCAGATTCAATGATTTTAAACTCTGATAAAAATCCTAACAAGATGTCTTTAACTAAAAAACAGTTCTACAATCCGTACAAAAAATTTTAAATGTAATGTTAAAGAATGCTCTTTTAAAAAAGAACCAGAAGGGTGATATTTTAGCAGCCTTGAGAACTCATTATAAAGCAACACCATTTAAAACCTTTTGTTCCTGACACAAAAACAGAAACACAGATCAATAGAACAGATTGGAAAATCCAGAAATAGACTAAAGTGTTTTAAAAAGTGTAACACGTGATAACACAAGCTTCCCATAATAAAAAGAGTTAGGAAGAATTATTAAATAAATCAAATTGGAATAACTGGATAATAATTTGGGTGAACTGAGCAGGTTAGATACATATTTTACACTGTACACAAAAATAGCCTCCACATGAATTGAGTTAAATACAAAAAAAAAAAAAAATGGAATGACAGAAAAACCAGCAGGAGATGGAACAGAATATTTACCAGATTTGTGAAAGAACAATAACTTCAGCTTTGAAGCAGTGGAATAAATCATGAAGGAAAGGACTGACAGATCTGAATACATAAAAAATTTAAAACTTCTGTACAATGAAAAAACAGCAAGACTAAAATAAAAAGCACATTATACTAAGGGCATTATTTGCATTCCATCTGACAAAAAGGGCTTTAAAACTCAAACTATATATATCCTCATTCAAATTTATAAGGAAACCATCAGACCTCAAAATACAAACATGTAAGATAAGAAAAAACAATGGGTACACAGAGAAGCACCATCAGTAAAGAAAAAAATAGAAAATGGTTCAAACCACCAACAACTAATACAATAAAAGCAAAACAAACTTAAGATAGTATTTTTCCCCTTTCTAAATAAATTTCCCCCCAAGCAGGCAACACCCAGTGTTGCCGCAGTTAGATGGAAGGCTGTGTACTGGTTGCTTACTGGTGGAATGCAACCTTCTTAAAAATCAGTATCCCAATACACAGCCAGAGTCAGGCTCCAAACCACAATGATTTCTATAATCAGCAATTACATACTGAGCACTTTATCTTCTGGAAATAATAAAAGCAAAAGTGGATTGGGGATGGAGATGGTCATTTGTTACTGCTCACAAAGGGGAAATGTTGGAAACAACCCGAACACCCCAAATTATGGGAATGGTTTTATAAACTATGACACAGACTATTATTCAGGGTGAGACACTTTAAGCTATTATTTTCATAAGTTTAGTCCAAAGGGATGGAGAAAGAGACAGGGATGTATCTTGAGGGGACAACAGTATTAAGAGAAAAATCATAAAATTATTTCCTTTAAGGTTGTCAGAGCCTGGATGTGTTTATCATTGGAGGGGAGCAATATATTAGAGAAAAAAGAAGAAGGAAAATGTGAGAAGGAGTGAGAGAGAGAAGTAAGGAGAAGGGAGGGTGGGAGGGCAGAGAAGGAGAGGGAAGTGAGTGGTAAGATTGCAGGTGGGATGAAGTCCAGACAGCAGACGCAAAGGTAAGCACAGAGGAGTTTGCCGTGAAAACGAGGAGTGAAGACGAAGGAAGAGCAACAAGAAACACGTTTGAAGTGAAGACACACAGGTCAATTTTATCCTTTGAGAATTCCTCACTCAGGTGAGCTGCTCTTGGTTTGGTAGAATCCAGAAGCCCTGACCCCAGTGATGCTGTAATTCTGTAACATTTTATAACCGCATTTATTCAGTCAGCATTTAGTGTCACATCCCAGCAAGGAAAGGAAAAATGAGCAAAAGTGCCACCAGGGGGCAGGTTTGGTACTGGCAAAGGGACTTCAAAGACAGCATGCAAAAAAATATATATATATTTTTTCTTTCAGCACAGGATCCATTCTTTGTTTTGCAACAATAAATATTGCATCAAGTCCAGAGAAATTCCTTAATGGATATGAATTTCGCTCAGGTGTGCAAGAAATGTCACAGTACTTTATATCCTTTAAATAAAATTAAACCAACCTCAAGCCGCTATCCTACTAGGTCAGGTTAAAAGTCAATTTCAGTCATTATTATGGCTCCCACAGCCTCATTGGGTCCTGCAGAGGTTCTTGGGGGTCTCATCCAGGGCTAACATTTAGGTCATTGATTCAATATGTGAAATGCTTATGGTCTGAACCAACATGATCCCTTGATAGTCTGTAACTTGTTAGGAATGGGCAGACATTCCATCACCTGGAACACACACACACAAACACACACGCATGCACGCGCGCACGCGCGCCCGCTCACACACACACACCTCCTTAGGGCACTCAGAGAAGAGAAGCTGGGATTAATCCTTATATTTAGAGCTCTTGTCTCCAGCACGCCCCTTTCTGCTCCTCTCTCCTGTGCCTGCCTCTCCGCCTCCAGACTCCTTGCCTTCCTCTATGGGTTTCATCTCTGGCCAGCTGAGGCTTTCAGAAAATCTAGGAAGACAGATGTCTTCAAGGCTACAGAAGCCTCAAGAGAAGCATGGAGCCCAGAGGCCAGGTCCAGTGCTCAGGACAGGGAAAGGAGAAAACACAAGAACAGCAAACACCCGTATATCCTAATTGTATTGCTACACTGACCAAAAGACCACAGTTCTTAAAACCCCATTTACAAGTCTGACAGCGTGCAACAGTGAGTTTTCTTTTTCTGGTAGATGACACAGAACTTGGACATCTCTCAAAGTTGATGGCGGCCGGGACTGGCCATCAGATTAGCTGCCCTGGGGGAACAAAGACAAAGACGGGGCACACCCTCATCTCAAGGAGCTTCTGGTGACACATAAAGAGAAACAGGTGATAGGGCATTAATGGATTTAGGTAAGAGTTGCAAACTAAAAGCCTGAAGGCCAGAACCCGTCAACCTTAGTAATTTTTCACTTGCCAACATTTAAAACATTAAAAGCAAAGGACGGTTTACATAAATTTCTATAAATCTAGCATCTCTTTAAAAATAAGAAGACCTGGCAACCCAGACCTGCATTTCCACATGGCAGCCATCATTAGGAGCTGAGTATAGGCTTCCCCCTTTAGCTGGGGCCACTGCTTTCCAGTTGTCCACAGTCCCCACCACTCCCTATTGTGTTATGCCCCGTCTACTTCCCTCACGTATGCTACTGGCCTAGCTTCTATAGGTTTTGAGTCTGTAACTCCTGACTCAGTGAACTAAATAAAATTATACTCAGGGTACAGTGGCAAGTGTTCCATGAAACTGATTAAGCTTCTGCATTTCTTCAATTCGCACTCTGATAGATCTGGAAATTCAGAATTATTTCAGATGGGCCTGAAGATTTGAGCAGAGACTGAAGAAACTGTTGTACTTAAGTGATTAACTTGGTTCTTATGCAAATGTTACAGACAAGGCCAGACATACTCCTGGCATCAAGTAGACTCGTTGCTTGTGTGCTAAAGAGTAAACCCAAGGCACAAAAAGATACTTGTGAAATGCAGCTTTAGCTATGTTCTTTGGCCTCATTTCCCATTACTGCTATCTTGAGTGCCCCATGGAGTGTGCGCTGGTGTGAGTGAGCTACAGGAAGCCACACCCATGGACATTCCTCTCAGACCCAGTCCTGTCCTGACCTCAGGTCCAGGACAGTTCAGCCCCAGCCTGCAGAGACACCCAGCTTCATTTTGCTCAATTTTAACTTTCAGTAGATCATTCCAAGTTTAGAACTTCTTGCACAGTCAATAAACTTAGGGGAGAAAAATAAAGGAAAGAAAAAAATAACTCTTTGTTGAGGACATCTGGACTTGTCTGGCTTCCCTGGGGATTCAAGTAACTATCCATGGAAATTCCTCTCTATGTGTCTGAAAATAATGTTTAAAAGACTAAAAGGCAACATATGAAATAAATTAACAACACCAATTTGGCAAATGTATTCTACATGTTGAAAGGTGTTGTTGAATACAAAGGTCAACTCATGTGAACTTCCCCATAGTACACGCATATCCAACAAGGATGCTGTTGGAATCTTATTTCTTGAAATTTTATTGATCCAATGGAGTAGAGCTATTTAGAAAGCTCTACTTTCTAAAGTAGTAAACAACTGGGGAAGAGAGATGGGCATAAAAGCTATAAGACAGAGTATCCCATGTCCTTCAACAGAAGGGACACCCAGCTTCCCCAGCTGATTTCTGAAGAAGGCCAGACACACAGGACTTACTTAAGTAGCTCCTTGACCCTTAATGACACAGAAGAAACTGATTACAGCTAGTAGAATATCTGACAGATTGTAGAAAATAACATCTCTCCCTGAGAGAATAGTTAAAAGAACAGCATTTTATCTCAGGTCTTAATAATTTGGGGAAAGAGAATATAGTATCTGCAAGAAATAGTACCTTAAGTATTTAGTACATTAAGCATTTTCAAAATCGACAAGGAGAGAGTCTCAAGTCACACTCAGAAATATTTTATTTTAAGATACTTCTATATTACATTCTCCTTAAATATAATTTTTTTAAAGTAGAGCTTTAAAATGAGGGATATCCACTAGCAAACAGGATTTTTGAAGATGTTATAATTTCTATATTACAGGGTTAAAAAAGAAACTCATCTTTGAAAATTAAAAAAACAAAACAAAACACTGTCACACCTTTAAAGAAACGGGTTTTTTTTCCACAATCCAAAAACGAGTGCTTGCTAAGCAAATGTTACAGATGATGAGGGAAAGAAAATCAGAATCAAAGTCCTCAAAATACATAGAAGACCTCAAAATGTGTATGAACTCATATGCACTCATGTGAACACACATGCACATACACACACACAGCGGAAACAAGTGAAGCACAGCCAGGGGCACTGAGGCCCTCCCTGATCCAAAGCCAGAAAGTGGGCATCCTTGAAAGCACACAACCCTACCCAGTCTACGTTGTCTCATCTTCAAGTGCTGTTCATCAGAAACCCGCCAGGGAGAACACTAGATTCTCTCCAAAGATATTTGGAATACCATATCAAGTTATATCACCAAATAAGCAAAACAACAAACCCATCTAGTAGTTTCTAAAAGATTTATTCTTTGCCTACTGTCGAGGAGAAATGAGCCTATTATAAATGTCTAACATTAGTCACAAATCTGCAGGCCAGTGAATGAAAAAAAAGTTGAAATGACTATGCTTAAGTACAAAGAGACACCTTGGTAATTACTTTTAAGAATGTAAATTATGTTGGTGGAATGCAGGACTGTTTATGAAATGTCGACAAAAGAGGAAATCTTCTGCATCAGAACATTGAGTAATGATGAAATAAAACAAACTGATGAAATTTTAAATTACATTCTCTGGGTCTTATGCTTTCAGCTTTATCTTTGCCCTCTCTCCCCGACTCCCTCGCCCTTCATACCTGATCACCAAGGGAGAAGAAACAAATATACATAATCTTATTTGGGGCAGCCACCTTAGCGAGTGAAGTCTGCCTCGACCACAGAGCAGGCAGCTTTCAGGAAGCCCTGGGAAGCCTGCTGAAGTTCTCACTGTGGACCCCAGGGGCAACGTCTCTGAACTTGAAATCAGTGCAGATAGTGTAGGTGTTTCAGTAAGGAGATAAGGAGAGAGAAAAAGAGAAGTAGGAAGGGAAGACAAATTATATACTATGTCTGGGAGCAAGTCATGAGAGAAATTAGTTTGCAAACTAATTGATTTGACTATGGTATAAACATGGTCTCCAAACAAGACAATCCCTTTGGTATAAGAAGAAAAGATTAGAGCATCTCTGAATAATTAAATATTTTAAATCCATCCTTAAAAAAACTTATTTTGTGCATTTTTAAAATGTACATACTATATTTAAAAATGAATACATGTAGATAATTTAAAACAATAAATACATATTGGGGTAAATACTCAATTAAAAAAAATTTTTTTAACTATTAGGAGATTGTGGTCAAAACCTGGGTAACCTTTGCCTGGATAAACACTCAAGGAACTCTAAGGCTTCGTTGGGTCAATTATTCTATACTTTGTTTTATTATTATTATTATTGTTATTATTGTTGCTGCTGTTATTATTATTTTCACAAAAGCAATATATATTAATTGTAGAAAATTAAGAAATTGCAGAGGAATACAAAAGAAAGGAAAAATCATCTGTAACTATTTCTAAAATAGTTTGGTGCCCCTTATCTAACCACATATACAATATTGTATATGTATATAAATCTCTATGTATATACAATATAGTGACTGTTCTATAACTTATTTTTTCAATTAATAATAAATTATGACTACATTATTTTGGAAGAAAATTTTGATTGTCTATACACTACAAATTTGCATATAAATTATGTACCACATTTTAATCAACTCCGTATAGTTGAATATTTAAGTTTTTAAAATTTTCTTGCTCTTTTAATGCCTGAGGAACAGACATGGAGGCCTTTGGATGCCAAGTAGAATGAACTAGATTTTATACTGTGGACCAGTCATTCTCAAGGAAATGGTATTATACCTCCAGGCAATATCTTCAAAATTTGGGCAGATGTTTTTGGTTTTCATGATGTTTGGGGGTTGCTCCTTGTGTTTAGAAGGTGGGGAACAGGGATGCCAGCTGCCTTGCACTGTGGAGAGCAGTCCTGAGCCAGGAAGAGCTGCCCCATGTCCTGTACAACTTTGAAATGTCCTGCTGGAAATGCAGGAGGCCAGGAGCCTGATTACAATTATCCAAGCCCAGAATTTAACTCTGGTTTACATGCAAATTATTCTGTGCCCATTTTAAATAAACATTAAGTTTTCTACTACCATGTAAATCAAGGGGAAAATGTTTTCTTCAATGCTTTACCAAGAATTGTACACCTTTTTTGAAAATTATGTCACTAACATCACCCCATTCCTATTATTGGCATCAGCAACATCACCTACTTCTAAGAGTCTGCGTTTGAAGATGGCTCACATTCACAGTGATTCTAAGAGGATGTGTGAGCATCTTATCACTTCCTTGTGTCTTCTAATATTGTCATGCCAAACGTTTATGTAATGAAGTACATATCTTTATTATAAAGATTATTTTTCCTTCCTATGACATGTAAGGCCTTCTATTGCCTTTTACAAAATTCCATGTAGGTAGGTCCTATTTTCTATTGGTTTCATCTTAGGAGAATAAAGAGAACATTTAACAGCATTTATTATAAACAGTGGTCATTGGTCGATTGGGTTGAAAGCTGCGAGTGTAAAGCATTTGGAGGCTTCCAGCAGGAAAATGACAAGATAAAACAGGGCTGCAGGTACGACTGTGCGGAGAGGAAGGAAAATAAACAGGAGGCAGAGACCAGAAAATAAGCGAGTACAACCTGGGCAGGGAACTAATGAAGACCCAGAATGCTGCAATGCCTGAAAAAACCAAAAAGAAGAACTTTCATGGAGGACATTTTAAAAAGAGGAGTTGCTGGAACTCGGTGGTTGAACACAGTGTCAGAGAGGGGCTGTCACAGCATCAGTAGACAGCAGAGTGACTGTGTTCTCAAAAACAGTCTCACGTGTGTGGGCGCACGCATACACACACACACACACACACACACACACACACACACACACACACACACACACACACAAACTCCAGGTTCTTTATGAAATAATCCCGCTCCCCTTCTGCTGCCAAAGGGAAGACTTATCACACCACTGATTCTGAAATCTGACAGCTCCGCCTGACATGAGTCTGAATTGGAGGGGCGAAGCCTTATTCGGTTTATTTATTTGTTTGTGATTCTCCATCCAAGATAAATCCTAAAACAAATTTCAAGTGTGCTTTAAGTACACTCCAGGTTATAAATCATATACCTGCATTCTCATACTACAGTAAGCATGAAACCACATAGATCAACAACAGATATATATGCCTCCCTTCCTTGCCAAATTCATGCACACACACCCATGCCAAGAGAGAGGATAAAAGGAAACTAAGACAGAACCAATGATGATTCATCTGCAGCATACATGTTTAGGAATCAGAAGCAACCAGAACAATTAAAATAATATGATATTAGACTGGGCAAGGGCCCCATGGTTCTAAATGGCAGAAAAGTGTTTCCAAAACGAAGGGATGGAGAATCATGTATGTCAATCATGAGAGAACTGATGCTGGAGAATACTGGGGAGAGAAGAGACTGTCCTGATTCATATTTGATCTCCAGTGAAGATTAAAAGTGTATTATATGCTAATTTATCTGATTTTAGCTTATATACCCATCCTCAATTTCAAATTTTCTGAGACTAGATAATGTAAATATTTCTTTAAACAATGGAAGAGTGAGTCCATAGTATCCCCAAACATAAAGAGACTATTTACTTATCCTGATCCGTGTCCATGCAACAGTATTGAGTCCATAAAACACAAATATCACCTTCTACGTTGCTTTTCTTAACAATCAGAAAGTGAGAAGGATGGCAGCCATATCCTTCTCAACATCACCAAACAATGCCTAATGCATTCCATCAAAGTGCAAAATGTCCCTGGAAACATCACCATTAAATTCTCACATTGTTTCTTTTTGAGTCACTTACCATCTGAAATGTATTCTTTAGCACTTTCTCATTTACATTGTGTGACAAAAAGACAAACCAGATCCAAGGACCATGCTAACTGCCTGATATGGCCAATGGAGGGTTTGTCTAGGCAAAGGCACAGGTAACTCTGTCCATCTCTCCCCATCTCTGCTGCCTGACCTCAGGTTTAACAAGAGGTTAAGACATTTATATATTGAGTATGTATTGTGCTACCTTGAAGGAGGCTAAATGAGCCATGAATAGACAGAAACTGGCCTAAGGCTAAAGAAGATGCTGCAGGTGAGGATCCAGGTGGCTATGACTTAAAGGCCATGGTCTTCCCACCTCTACCTAACTAGGCACAAATTCCAAGCACCTGTCATGGAAGATGAGGCCTCCGTGCGCTCCCGTGCCTGCTGCTCTTGTCCTACTCCTAGCACTGCCCCCTGCCCCACTGTGGTCTTCGATCACACCCTCCCCTCTTAGCCTCTGGGCCATGATGTTGTGATTCTTCCTGGAACCCACTTCTTCACAGTTGTCACCGACTCACACCTACTTATTGTCCAAGACTCCAATCTAGTGTCACACTTTGGGGTAGATATCCTTTCTTTCTGCCTTTACAGGGTTTCTCTTCATCTAGGCACCTACTAGTTACCTGGTGATGATCTCTTTACTCATTTGTCTCCTAGAATACGAGTTTCCCAGGGCAGGGACCAAGTCTCTTTGATGTTTATATCTCCAGTGCCCGGCACAGTGAGTGCTAAATGTCTGTTCCTTGCATGACTGGCAAGTTTTTCCTTTTCTTCTAGAGGGCAAGGAGAAGGGCTATCACCTATCAAAGCTGTTAAAACTATCATTGATTTCCACACTGAGGGTAAGGAGGGGTTTGCAAGTCACATTTAGTTCAATGATCAATTGAAATTCATTGCTGACATTTCTTTTCTTTTTTATCACATAAGCCCCTTGGTGGAAAGAAGAGAAAGTCTCACACTCACAAAGGGTACCAGATTTAGACTTTAACATTATCTGCTAGTGAAGTGATGCAAGCAGTCACAGACATGCACCAGCAGAGTTTAAGGAAGAAGCCATTCATCATACGACATTAACCATTACCAGATCATGTGCTCTGAAGTGCACTGTGAATTAGAACTTCTGATAAATTCTACCACTCTCTTGCAAACAGCACAATTATTTTGAATATGTGTGTGTCAAGTATCTTGATTTATTTTAACAAATGCTCACAACTGTTTGGCATGTCATTAACTTTTAATATACTAAGAACAACCTCTCTAGATCCTCAAGAAGTTCTTGCAAGTACCAAATCATTTATAGGATCAATAGACAATGGGCATTGACTCTATTTCATCCAAAGGAAAAAATGCAATATCCTTATCACTCACCAAATGAAGTTTTGCCCAGAATTCAGGTCCTTCCTCCATCTCTCTGAGGCTCGGTGGAATGTACCAAAAGCAAACATTGGCATATTCAGGCTGAAGATGAAGAAAGTTTGAAAGTTTTTAATTAATCTTAGAATGCAATTCAACTCTTAGCTAGTTTCTTTGAGTCATCATGTGTGTCTTACGTTGATAACATCAGAATCTGATAGATTAGACATCCGTTCAGCCTTACTTTTGATAACAGCTTATTGAGAAATTTTCTTCTCAGATGGGTGCAGCCAGAGAGTGCTCTCCCCTCTGGGTAAGGAATGTGCACAAGATCAAAAATAAACATAATGAAGTTTGAAGCTAACTCATCCCAGCTCTAACTAACCATTAGTTAGCATCTGATACATATATACCTAGAGATACCGTGGTTCATCCCTCTTCAACCCTAATCCTTAAGTTATATCTCACACCACCATATCGTTCCAATAATTTCTTCTCTACTTAAGGTGGCCAAAGTTGTCTTCTATTACCTGCTACACTTGACAAATACAAAATCCCCAATTACCTGTGAGTCGGTAACATATGATGTACTTGGGCTCCACTTAACCAGCCCTGCTGTGACCCTGGCCAATACAGCATCAGAAGGAAAAAAAAAGGCCATCAGTTTGACTACTGGCTCTCAAGTATCAGTATCAGGAAGGGTGTGAGTCTGCTAGATGGCTTGCTCAAAATGAAGACTCTCAGCACCTGGGCTCAGAACACCCAGACCTGAATAAGTCCATCATAGAAATGGCTGAAGAACTGGGTCATGCTGGGTCATGCCCACCCACTCAGCACCTTCCTCATCTGATTTTTCATGCTGACAGTTTTTGAAATGACTGCCATTTTCCCACCACAAACACAGTTTGTAGGTAATAAATGGTGTTATAATAGTTCTCAATAACCAAGTTATGCTCCATTGTCAGTATAAAGTTTCAAAGTATTTCACAGAGAAGAAACAGCTATCACCTCACATCTTAAAATCAAAACTGGTACTATAAAGAGTTTTGATTTTAGTGGATTTTAAATTACAACTGATAGCCCAAAACATTCAAGCTCAACAAGGTAAGCTCTTGATCTGATCATCCCTTCACATTTGAAGTTTGTAACAGGCTTATTGAATTTGACTAAAAGAAAGAAAAGGAGCTACAGAAAGAACAAACAAACAGATGAGGAACCAAGATGGCGGACCAGAAGGATGTGCTCTCACTCCCTCTTGTGAAAACACCAGAATCACAACTAGCTGCTGGACAATCATCGACAGGAAGACACTGGAACTCACCAAAAAAAGATACCCCACATCCAAAGACAAAGGAGAAGCCACAGTGAGACGGTAGGAGGGGTGCAATCACAGTACAATCAAATCCCATAACTGCTGGGTGGGTGACTCACAGACTAGAGAACACTTATACCACAGAAGTCCACCAACTGGAGTGAAGGTTCTGAGACCCACGTCAGGCTTCCCAACCTGGGGGTCCGGCAACAGGAGGAGGAATTCCTAGAGAATTAGACTTTAAAGCTAAGTGAGATTTGATTGCAGGACTTCGACAGGACGGGGGAAAACAGAGACTCCACTCTTGGAGGGCACACACAAAGTAGTGTGCACATCGGGACCCAGGGGAAGGAGCAGTGACTCCATAGGAGACTGAACCAGACCTACCTGCTAGTGTTGGAGGGTCTCCTGCAGAGGCGGGCAGTGGATGTGGCTCACAGTAGGGACAAGGACACTGGCAGCAGAAGTTCTGGGAAGTACTCCTTGGCGTGAGCCCTCCCAGGGTCTGTCATTAGCCCCACCAAAGAGCCCAGGTAGGCTCCAGCGTTGGGTTGCCTCAGGTCAAACAACCAACAGGGAGGGAACCCAGCCCCACCCATCAGCAGTCAAGCAGATTAAAGTTTTACTGAGCGCTGCCCACCTGGAGCAACACCTAGCTCTACCTACCACCAGTCCCTCCCATCAGGAAACTTATACAAGCCTATTAGATAGCCTTATCCACCAGAGGGCAGACAGCAGAAGCAAGAACTACAATCCTGCAGCCCTCAGAACAAAAATCACATTCACAGAAAGATAGACAAGATGAAAGGGCAGAGGGCTATGTACCAGATGAAGGAACAAGAAAAAAACCCAAAAAAACAACTAAATGAGGTGGAGATAGGCAACCTTCCAGAAAAAGAATTCAGAAAAATGATAGTGAAGATGATCCAGGACCTCGGAAAAAGAATGGAGGCAAAGATCGAGAAGATGCAAGAAATGTTTAACAAAGATCTAGAAGAATTAAAGAACAAACAAACAGAGATGAACCATACAATAACCGAAATGAAACTACACTAGAAGGAATCAATAGCAGAATAACTGAGGCAGAAGAACAATTCAATAACTGAAATGAAACTACACTAGAAGGATTCAATAGCAGAATAACTGAGGCAGAAGAACGGATAAGTGACCTGGAAGACAGAATGGTGGAATTCACTGCCGTGGAACAGAATAAACAAAAAAGAATGAAAAGAAAGGAAGACAGCCTAAGAGACCTCTGTGACAACCTTAAATGCAACAACATTCGCTTTATAGGGGTCCCAGAGGAGAAGAGAGAAAGGACCCGAGAAAATATTGGAAGAGATTATAGTCGAAAACTTCCCTAACATGGGAAAGGAAATAGCCACCCAAGTCCAGGAAGCACAGCGAGTCCCATACAGGACAAACCCAAGGAAAAACATGCTGAGACACATAGTAATCAAATTGGCAAAAATTAAAGAAAAAGAAAAATTATTCAAAGCAGCAAGGGAAAAAGGACAAATAACATACAAGGGAACTCCCATAAGGTTAACAGCTGGTTTCTCAGCAGAAACCCTACAAGCCACAAGGGAGTGGCATGATATACTTAAAGTGATGAAAGGGAAGAACCTACAACCAAGATAACTCTACCCAGCAAGGATCTCATTCAGATTTGATGGAGAAATCAAAAGCTTTACTGACAAGCAAAAGCTAAGAGAATTCAGCACCACCAAACCAGCTCTACAACAAATGCTAAAGGAACTTCTCTAAGTGGGAAACACAAGAGAAGAAAAGGACCTACAAAAACAAACCCCCCAAAATTAAGAAAATGGTCATAGGAACATACATATTGATAATTACCTTAACGTGAATGGATTAAATGCTCCAACCAAAGGATGCAGGCTTGCTGAATGGATACAAAAACAAGACCCATAAATATGCCATCTACAAGAGACCCATTTCAGACCTAGGGACACATACACACTGAAAATGAGGGGATGGAAAAAGATATTCCATGCAAATGGAAATCAAAAGAAAGTTGGAGTACCAATACTCATATCAGATTAAACAGACTTTAAAGAATGTTACAAGAGACAAGGAAAGACACTACATAATGATCAAGGGATCAATCCAAGAAGAACATATAACAATTATAAATATATATGCACCCAACATAGGAGCACCTCAATACATAAGGCAACGCTAACAGCTCTAAAAGAGGTAATCGACAGTAACATAATAATAGTGGGGGACTTTAACACCTCACTTACACCAATGGACAGATGATCCAAAATGAAAATAAATAAGGGAACAGAAACTTTAAATGACACAATAGACATGAGAGATTTAATTGATATTTATAGGACATTCCATCCAAAAACAACAGATTACCCTTTCTTTTCAAGTGCACAAGGAACATTCTCCAGGATACATCACATCTTGGGTCACAAACCAAGCCTCAGTAAATTTAAGAAAATTGCAATCATATCAAGCATCTTTCCTGACCACAACGCTATGAGATTAGAAATGAATTACTGGGAAAAAAACGTAAAAAACACAAACACGTGGAGGCTAAACAATACGTTACTAAATAACCAAGAGATCACTGATGAAATCAATGAGGAACTCAAAAAATACCTAGAGACAAATGACAATGAAAACACGACTATCCAAAACCTATGGGATACAGCAAAAGCAGTACTAAGAGGGAAGTTTATAGCTATGCAAGTCTACCTCAAAATACAAGAAAAACCTCAAATAAATAATCTAACCTTACACCTAAAGGAACTAGAGAAAGAAGAAAAAACAAAACCCAAAATGAGCAGAATGAAAGAAATCATCAAGATCAGAGCAGAAATAAATGAATCAGAAACAAAGAAAACATAGCAAAGATCAATAAAACTAAAAGCTGGTTCTTTCAGAAGATAAACAAAATTGATAAACCATTAGCCAGACTCATCAAGAAAAAGAGGGAGAGGACTCAAATCAATAAAATTATAAATGAAAAAGGAGAAGTTACAACAGACACCGCAGAAATACAAAGCATCCTAAGAGACTACTACAAGCAATTCTATGCCAATAAAATGAACAACCTGGAAGAAATGGACAAATTCATAGAAGGGTATAACCTTCCAAGACTGAACCAGGAAGAAATAGAAAATATGAACAGACCAATCACAAGTAATGAAATTGAAACTGAGATTAAAAATCCTCCAACAAACAAAAGTCCAGGACCAGATGGCTTCACAGGTGAAATCTATCAAACATTTAGGGAAGAGCTAACACCCATCCTTCTCAAACTCTTCCAAAAAACTGCAGAGGAAGGAACACTCCCAAACTCATTCTGTGAGGCCACCATCACCCTGATACCAAAATCAGACAAAGATATTACAAAAAACGAAAATTACAGACCAGTATCACTGATGAATATAGATGCAAAAATCCTCAACAAAATACTAGCAAAGAGAATCCAACAACAAATTAAAAGGATCATACACCATGACCAAGTGGGATTTATCCCAGGGATGCAAGGATTCTTCAACATATGCAAATCAATCAATGTGATACACCATATTAACAAATTGAATAAAAAACATATGATCATCTCATTAGATGCAGAAAAAGCTTTTGACAAAATTCAACACCCAGTTATGATAAAAACTCTACAGAAAATGGGCATAGAGGAAACATACTTCAACATAATAAAGGTCATATATGACAAACCCATTGCAAACATCATTCTCAATCGTGAAAAACTGAAAGCATTTCCTCTAAGATCAGGAACAAGACAAGGATGTCCACTCTCTCCACTACTATTCAATATAGTTTTGGAAGTCCTAGCCACAGCAATCAGAGAAGAAAAAGAAATAAAAGGAATCCAAATCGGAAAAGAAGAAGTAAAACTGTCATTGTTCGAAGATGACATGATACTACACATAGAGAATCCTAAAGATGCCACCAGAAAACTACTAGAGCTAATCAATGATTTTGGTAAAGTAGCAGGATACAAAATTAATGCACAGAAATCTCTTGCATTCCTATACACGAATGATGAAAAATCTGAAAGAGAAATTAAGGAAACACTCCCATTTACCAATGCAACAAAAAGAATAAAATACCTAGGAATAAACCTACCTAGGGAGACAAACGACCTGTATGCAGAAAACTATAAGACACTGAGAAAGAAATTAAAGATGATACCAATAAATGGAGAGATATACCATGTTCTTGGATTGGAAGAATGAATATTGTGAAAATGACTATACTACCCAAAGCAATCTACAGATTCAATGCAATGCCTATCAAATTAGCAGTGGCATTTTTTACAGAACTAGAACAAAAAATCTTAAAATTTGTAGGGAAACACAAAAGATTCCAAATAGTCAAAGCAATCTTGAGGGAAAAAAATGGAGCTGGAGAAATCAGACTCCCTGACTTCAGACTATACTACAAAGCTACAGTAATCTAGACAATATGGTACTGGTACAAAAACAAGAATATAGATCAATGGAACAGGATAGAAAGCCCAGCGATAAACCCACGCACCTATGGTCAGGTAATCTATGACAAAGGAGGCAAGGATATACAGTGGAGAAAGACAGTCTCTTCAATACGTGGTGCTGGGAAAACTGGACAACTACATGTAAAAGAATGAAATTAGAACACTCTCTAACACCATACACAAAAATAAACTCAAAATGGATTAAAGACCTAAATGTAAGGCCAGACACTATAAAACTCTCAGAGGAAAACATAGGAAGAACACTCTTTGACATAAATCACAGCAAGATCTTTTTTGACCCACCTCCTAGAGCAATGGAAATAAAAACAAAAATAACCAATTGGGACCTAAGGAATCTTAAAAGCTTTTGCACAGCAACAGAAACTAGAAACAAAACGAAAAGGCAACCTTCAGAATGGGAGAAAATATTTGCAAATGAATCAACAGATAAAGGATTAATCTCCAAAATATATAAACAGCTCAAGCAGCTCAATATTAAAAAAACAAACAACCCAGTCAAAAAATGGGCAGAAGACCTAAATAGACATTTCTCCAAAGAAGATATACAGATGGCCAAGAGGCAAATGAAAAGCTGCTCAACATCACTAATTATTAGATAATGTAAATCAAAACTACAATGAGGTATCACCTCACACTGGTTAGAATAGCATCATCAGAAAATCTACAAACAACAAATGCTAGAGAGGGTATGGAGAAAAGGGAATCCTCTTGCACTGTTGGTGAGAATGTAAATTGATACAGCCACTATGGAGAACATTATGGAGGTTCCTTAAGAAACTAAAAATAGAACTACCATATGACCCAGCAATCCCACTACTGGGCATATACCCTGAGAAAACCATAATTCAAAAAGACACATGCACCCCAATGTTCACTGCAACACTATTTACAGTAGCCAGGTCATGGAAGCAACCTAAATGCCCATCAACAAACAAATGGATAAAAAAGATGTGGTACAAATATACAATGAAATATTATTCAGCCATAAAAAGGAACGAAACTGGGCCATTTGTAGAGACATGGATGGACCTAGAGACTGTTATACAGAGTGAAGTAAGTCAAAAAGAGAAAAACAAATATCGTATATTAACACATATATGTGGAACCTAGAAAAATGGTACAGATGAACCAGGTGGCAAGGCAGAAATAGAGACACAGATGTAGAGAACAAACATATGGACACCAAGGGGGGAAGGTGGGGTGTGGTGGTGGTGGTGTGATGAATTGGGAGATTGGGATTGACATGTATACACTGATGTGTATAAGATAGATAACTAATATTGAACATGGGAAAAATAAAGAAATGATTAAAAAAATAAAAAAACAAATAAGGTACTTTGTAATTCAAGTCAATTCCATAAACATTTATCATGAAGCTACAATAGTCTTTACAGATCTACACAATTTATACTTGGTTTTCTAATTTATGATTAATTTGGTTTCTCTAGAATAGAATGTCTTGGCCTTCCAATTGTTTAAAATGTGAATAAATCTTTTTGTGAATAAATAAAGTCACTACTGTTGATTAGAAAGTAGAAAAAACCAGTTATTATCTGTCACTAGATTCTAGGAATTTCCGTCTTTATATCAACGAAGATTTTTTTCCAGGTGCCATTTATGTCAGTTATCAATTTATTGCTTCTCAGCTCCGAATCCACCCGTTCTTTATGTTCTCCAATAATGGAGGTGGACTCTATAAATATTTCTCCTTGCCATCTGGTCCAATCGGAGACTTTATCACCAGAGGGTGCTGGAGGGACACGGAGAAGGAAGAGGTGTCTCCTCCTGGTCACGTGCACTCATCTCATGGGGCTCCTGCAGTAGGAGGGGCTCTTTTCAGCAGTTTTGGTGACCAGCAGCAAGTGGCCCCTGACAGCTTCCCCCAGCACCACGCCCTGTGGCGGCTTCACAGCAGCCTGGTCACAGGAGGATGACCATAAATGGTTTTTCTTGCACACTCTCCTCCGGGGACTTCATAGGGAGGGCTGCCAGCGATGCACCTTGCCTTGGATGGCTTGAGTGAGTTCTAAAATATGGCAGTGCCCTGATATCAGTGTCCTCCAGCACTCCAGGAGGTGGACTCCTAGAGACCCCACCTGTGTGACACCTTGGGGGACTTCCCTGTCATCTTGGGAGACACACTGCACCCTCTCCAACCTAGTTTGGATCTCAGCCCTGGGTGGGGGTGGCCTCTTGCTCAGTGCTCCATCTCCATTCTAGGAGTGATGTCTGTTCTTTACAGTATCTGCTATTTCTGTATTTTTTAGGGTCTCTTGCGAGGCAATCTCCCATGACTCCAATCAACTGTTAATAATTCTTTTTTTAAAATATGGAACTCTTCACAGATCTGCATGTCATCCTTGCACAGGGACCATCTTAAACTTTTCTGTATTGTTCTGATTTTAATATATGTGCTGCTAAAGCAAGCACGATAATTCTTTACATTGCACTTTCCCACTTCAGATTACTGTGCAGTTTTTGTCTTTTTATTGGACCCTAATACATCATTAAATAAGCCATTCTTTTTCATTTGCATGGCAACATTATGAATCATTTTGTAATAGTTTCTATCTGCTACCAGATCTGCTCTATATATTATGTTAGGACCTAGTCCTTTTGAACCACCTTTTATATTTTCTTCCTTGAATAAGTTTCGGTTTATATATATATATATATATATATGTGTGTGTGTGTGTGTGTGTGTGTGTGTGTATACTTTTTTTTTTTTTTTTTTGCGGTACACGGGCCTCTCATTGTGGCCTCTCCCGTTGCAGAGCACAGGCTCCGGACGCGCAGGCTCAGCGGCCACGGCTCACGGGCCCAGCTGCTCCATGGCATGTGGGATCTTCCCAGACCGGGGCACAAACCCGCGTCCCCTGCATCAGTAGGCAGACTCTCAACCACTGCACCACCAGGGAAGCCCGATTTAGATATTTTGGAAGTGACAAATCTGTGATATCTTTGCCCAGTCTCTTTTAGAATGGTATGGCTCCAGTCCTATGATATTTGAAAACTGGTGAAGCCTTTTTGACATTTCATTTCATTGGAGGAAATTTGATGCTCCCTTTGGTGGAATACCTTTACTATAGGCATTCCCCAAATTATTAAAACTTGGAAAAAACATCCCTTGAATATCCACTAGGAACATATTTGAGTTTTCCTGTCTCTTTGCCTCTGTAGCTTTTATTTTATATAGACTTTCTTCAAGTAGCTTCAAAGCAGTAAAGTGTATTTTCAGAGTAGAACCATTCACATGCCACTTAATTCCATACATATATAAAAGTCTGACCTCTTGGGTGTCTTAGGACCACATTTAGTCCATATTGTCTAACACCACAACATTGAGAAGGCATAAAAGGGAATCCAAGTGTCTAGACCAGATGGATGATAGAGAAGGGTACAAAAAACCTGTAGCAGTAAAAGCATTGTCATCATCTTTAAAAATTCATGGAGAAGTAGAGAAGTGTCACCAAAGAAAAGATGGGTTCATTCTATCCTGATTTTCAAAGAGAAAGAAAGGAGATATATTCCAAGAAATAAAGCCAGTGCTTTGATGTCAATTCCAGCAAGGATTATTGAGTAAATAATATGAGACCCTTGGGGGAAAAAAAGTCAGTGGTCACTAAGATACAGTAGCTTGTATTCTCTAAAACTGAGTTTTGTCAAAAGAAATTCATCTCTGTTGCTGAAATATCATTAGATCACAACGATGATGATGATTAATAATAATAAAAACTAGCAGTATGCTTTTTAATAAGTATAAATGTAGACTCTAGCACATAGACTGAAATGATCAATCATGCAAATATAGAATGGAGAAGGGGGTCATGATGGATTTTACCTGACTTCAAGCTCACAAGTTTTAAGTAACTGATTAGACTACTGAAAAATTCCAAAGGCAGCACTTAGTAGCACAAAAAGCCTGGGTTTTGGAGTCACATGGATGCAGTTTGAATCCCAACTTCACCAGGTCTTTGCTTGGACAAGTGTCAAACTCTCTAAGCTTCAGCTTCCTAATCTATAAAATGGAGATTATATTGTCTACCCCACAGAGTTGGTTTGATGAGTAAAGAGATTATTTCCAACATTTACCACCACATCTGGCACACAGAAGGCACTCTACTAGTGTAGTGACTATTATTTGGAACTATATTGGTAGAAAGATGTGCTTTTCAAGTGGATAAACAGTCCCACTTGAAAATCTTCACTGGGTGAGACACATCACTGTGTTAATTTCTGCCTACATATTAGAAGGGGAACATAAAAAAGTTATAGCATGTCCAAAGAAGGGCAACTGAAATGTTCAATTTCATATGATTTAAAAACAGAATATAACTCAAAATTTTTATATGTTCTAGATATTGGACCAGGCATTGGGATGAGAAACATGACTTACATTTTATGCTTATCTCCAGGAACTCAGAGAGCAGTGATAAAGCTAGGTACAGGCAATCAAGCTGCAATGGTATGGGTATTTTAAAAGAAGAAATTTCTCATAATCCAAGAAATATTCCTGGCAAAGCGAATAGTACACAGGTAGAAGCTGGTGTATTCAGGGTGATGACCAGTACTTGGAATGACTAGATGGCAGGGTGTGCTGAAGAGGGGTTATGCTGGAAACAGAGATGGGCATCCTTTCACAAAGGGCTTCCTCAATGGCCATGCTGGGGAGTCTGGGCTTGATTTCAGAGGCAACTGGAGAGTTTCAGTCTAGGGGACAGATTTCATTTTATTAGAAAGCCCACAGGGTGGCTGCAGTGTGGAGATGGGATAAAGGGGTCTAAGACTGGAAGCAGCAGATGAGTTGGGAGACAGCACCAACCTGAGTGGTAAGGGGAGCCTGAACTAAGGTGGTGGCTTTAGGAGTAGAGAAGGGAAATAGGTGAAGACAACATCGAGGCTTTGGTTTAGATAAATCATAGTTCTAATGAAAAAGAAGAAAATGAATCATAGTTCTAATGGAAAAGAGTTCCAAAAATTCATCTGGAAAATGAATTTATCAAAATTTTGGTAAAGAAAATGGCTACACTTCAGCTTTAGAAATGATGAATTTGAGGTGACTGTGGGAGTCTGGAAAATTCCAGGACATACCTATATACAAAGGACTGAAGCTGAGGAGACAAGTCAGGGATGGAGACATTATTGAGACTATTGATGACAAAGCTCTAGACATGGATAAAACATTTCAGGGAAATGGACACAGGAAAGGGCCAAGACAAAAGAATGGAGAGCATTTAAGCAGTCCCCAGATGAAGAGACCTTCACACAGAGACTTAGAAGAGAAAGTCACATGGAAAGGAGAAAAACTGGGAAACAAAGTTAAAGGAACCAAGACAGGAAAGAAGTGGATAATGGTGCAAAATGCTGCAGAAGTCCAAAAAGAAAATTAAAGGATGTGCACTGAATTTAGCAAATAGAAGGTTGTTATGATCTAATAAAACTATATAAAAACTATATTTAAAAAACTGTAAGTTGCAATGTGCTTGATACATATCAAATCCTAATAGTAGGATTCAGTAAGTATTAGAATATGAATATTTAGAGCTCCCTGGAAGAGGAATAAACTGTGAATACTCTTACACAGGAAGTGTTCTGGCAGAAGTTGACTTCCTGTTACAAGAACTATCAAGAGAGGTTTCCTGCGCTGAGCAGGAAGTTGACTAGATGTCCTTGAAGATCCTTTGTAACTCAGAAAGTCTATGAAACCTAAATAACTCTTTCTAAGGCAGAACTCAGGAAGAGAAAAACAAAAAGTTGAATAATCAGGACTCTCCCAAGAGATCAAAATAAACATGTGAATGATAGTATATACCGCTAAGAAAACATATTAGATCTTAGATCCAACATGGAAAAATAAAGATAGGATTTTCAGGGGCCTATGAATAATGCAGAATTCCTTTGAAATGATAAGTTTCAATCATCTTCAAGAAGATATGCATTACTCTTGTTCTTTTCAGGGAAAGATATTCAAGTACTAGATACTCTGTGTGGTTGTGTTCATTTACTGTTTGTAATGTTCCACTTAACACTCTCACTGCCATCTGCTTCACAGTGAAATATACGTATATATCATTATAGACTTTGTTTTTTCCTAAATTGAAAACCTTGCAGTTTTACAGACCTGGGCTCTCATCAAACCTGTGTATCTCTTCTCTTAAGTATGCATTAGGGTTATATTTAATCAGTGCAAGGAAGGCATTTGTTAACAAAAAGAGGCTAATCAATTTGACACTTATATGTGAAATCCAAGGTCTAAATTTACTTTATTTCTCTAAATGGATACAGAGAAAAGAGGCAAATGCAGATCACATACAAAATCCCTTATAAGTAGGAATTCTGGAGGACCATTGAAGGAGCCACCTTCCCTGCTTTGGGGCCATCTGGCTCCCACAGATAAAATATCCAGGGCAGAAGGCTGCCTAATACTTAAAATCCACCTTAACTTTCATTACAAGGATGTGAATGTTTGCATTTCCCTAAAGATGATGGCAAGAGGTTCCTCCCTCAATTTTTAAGCCTTTAGGAAGGTATATAAATAACTTTTAAATCAGTTCATTTTTCTTGTCACTTCTTCTCTCAGCTCTATCAAAAGACTGTGCAGTTCTGAGGTGTACAGCACTTTTCTTTAGACCTATACCTCCCACAGCTAGAGAAATAAAAAAGGCAATTCAAACTTGAGAAAATAAAGAGGTAATTCAACCTCAAGAAAATAAAAAAGGTGATTCAAACTCAAATTCAATCCAGTCAGATAGCTCTTGTTTCATTCTTACATGGTAAGTATGCATCTCTAGAAAATACAGACATTTTCTTCTGTAGTTATAATGCCATTGTCATGTCTAACAAAATCAGTGATAACTCCTACCAGTTCATATTAGAAATTCCCCAACTGTTTCAAAATTTACTTTTTACAATTGGCTCCCTCAAACCCTCAAACTAGGGTTCCAACAGGTGCATATGTTGCCTTTGGCTGTTCTGCCTCTTAGGTTTCTTTGACCCCGGAAGTGATCATCATCACACTCTCCTTTATTTTTCCTCATGCCACTGACCTGTTGAAGAAACCAGGTCAGCTGTACTGTGGAATGTTCCACATTCTAAACTGGTCTTCTTGCTTTTTAGTGGTGTTACCAGAAAGTCGTTTAAATATGGACTCTTCTGCTCTTTTTGCAAGTTCCTTTATATCCCTAGTTTTCAGGGAGTCTGGATTCTTAGAACCGTCTGATCAGATGCCCCCTTTGCAGACAGTGGGAGAATCCACGGCCAGGAGTCTCCGGAGCAGTGTTTCCCGAAGTCATCTGAGGACCACCATCACATCTCACCCAAGTTACTGCAACAGTCTCCACCTTCTCTCGCTTATTCTTTGCTTGTCCTCCCCTCACCACCACCCCCTCCCTCTCTTCTCATGACATCCAGCACCATCTTTCAAAATGGAAGTCAGACTCCTCTCTGCTGAAAACTTCTCCAAAGATTACACTTGGAATAAAAGGCAAAGGTCTTTACCATGACCCGCCTGGCTCCAGCAGATCTGGTCTCTGCCAACCTCTCCACACTATCACCGACTATCTCTCCCCCTTGCTTAATGCACCTTCTTTTGGCTCCTCAAACACACAAAACTCTTCCTCTCACTGTTGTGGCCTCTCCCGTCGCAGAGCACAGGCTCTGGACGTACAGGCTCAACGGCCATGGCTCACGGGCCCAGCCGCTCCGTGGCATGTGGGATCTTCCCAGACCAGGGCATGAACCCGTGTCCCCTGCATCGGCAGGTGGACTCTCTACCATTGTGTCACCAGGGAAGCCCGCACACAGAACTCTTTTCAGCTTCAAGCCTTGGCAGTTGTTTGTTGATTCTATCTAGAATGCCTTTCCCTCAAGCATCTGTGTGGCACGCTTCTTACCATCATTCAGCAGGTCTCAGCGCAGAGGCAACCCCAGAGGGCCCTACCTGCATCCCAACCAAAAAGGCCACCACCATCCACACCCCCCATTTCAGCATTTTACCCTATTTATTTCCATTATAGTACTTCCCATATCTGGAACTGTCTAATGAGTTATTTGTAATTACTTATTATCTTTCATGAATCTGTTCTACTGTTTTCTTAAGACTTCCCCCAACTTGATGTTTCCCATGTAATAATTTGCTTGTTTATTGCCTGTCACTTTCCTTTTGAATGTAAGCACCATGAGAGTTGGGAACTTCCCTGTCTTATATCTCCAGCACGTAGCAATTGCTCAGTAAATCTTGTCAAATAAATGAATACCAAAAACTAGCCAGATTGCTTATATACAGGATACACTCCTAGGCTGCAGTCTCTAAGTGATTTTTATTATGTTAAAAATTGCTATAAAGTATATGCTATAAGAAGAGCTAAGCAAACCTCACACGTTATATTTCTTAAAAATCAGAATTAAATAATATTCTTCATATTTTCCAACCATATATTTTAGAAAAAAACCCCAATAATCTCTATCTTTGTAACCACCATATTTCTTATATATAGCAAACAATGCAAGAACAAAATGACTTATTTTCCCATTGCTCCAAAGCTAATATGCTCTCATTATTTTATAAAAAGAGAAAACTATATGCATTATTGTACACTCAATTGATTTTTCACAGAAGCACCACTATAGCACAGTTGAATATTTGCAGTACAAGCATTATGCAATTTATATATCAAGATACAGGTCATAATTTATTCAGTATTATCCTTGGTAATTATTATTGAGCACTGTAATTTTCAATACTTAAAGGCAAGTGTGTTCTCTGAATCCAACAAAGGAAAAATACTCACTAATAGAGTAAATTAACATAATGGACTCTATGAATTAAGCTAATGGCTTGTTTCTAAGTCTGCAACACAAAAACCAATGAAATATAATAGATTAGAAAATTACCACCTTCATCACTGTTGACTGACAAAATCACAAGCACAATTCTGTAATCACTTACTTCCATCAGTAATTTGAATCCTTCTCTTTTCTTGATTTCTTCTACTAGGTACCTAAAAAAAAGTCACAATAATATTTGTAATCTTCAATCTAAAAAATCCATGAACATGGCTGACATACAATAAAACTATAATTTCTGATGCAGAGACAAGGCTTAAAAATAAGTAAGGGTACATATACAGGCACAGGTCTGTATTTAGACGGATACACCTGAGCCTACTGCAATCCACTGGGGCCTGAGTAAAAAGGTACATCTCTTTGATGAGATGATGTCTATCTTACATGTTAGCATCAGACTTCAACCCAAGTGTGAAAGCCACACAAAGTAGATTGGATATATGTCTCATTCATATTCTAGATGGGAATTTAGCATAGGTACTTAAATTATCTAGCTGGCTTGGTGGTAAAAGTTTTTGGTGTTTAGTCTTGCTTGTGTGTTCTTTTAAGATCAAGGAAGTGCAACACCATCCTTCCCCAGGCCAGGCCAGAAGGAAGAAAGACTGATCACTGGTATCATGCTAAAAGTAAGTGGGTTGTAGCCACTGATAGAATGTCTATGAAGTTATCTTGAATGTCAGGGAAAAAAGAATTATCATGCCATAAGCAAAGGGCACAGCTACATGAGATATGGAATGTGATGGAGAAAAGACTAAAATGACATTGAGAATGAGAGTAAATGAACACTGACTCTGCCCCACTGGGCTTGGTTATTGTCTAAATAAAAAGATAAACCTTCTGAACAATTGGCCTTGAAAACTAGTGATTTGTTCATGAGCTTTGAAAAGTTCATAACACTTGACCCAGTATTTCAAACTTGGGGGTCAAATGTAAGGAAATGATCGGAGGTGCTGACAAAAATTTACTTTCCAGGGTATTTTGCAATTTTATATGTTATAGCCAAAAAGAAAGGAAGGAATGAAGGAAGGAAGCAGGCAAGCAAGCAAGCACTGGCTTTGAAAATCCTGTCCGGTCATATAGAATTATGGTACCATCATATGGAATTGATTGTGTAACTAAATTACATATATTCAATTAATACTTAGGGACAACAAAGAAATGCTCCTCTTTGGACCTCAATTCCCTTACCTGTAAAACTGGAATAACACATTCTGATTTTCCAATCTCAAAAGGACGTTGTAAAAAAATTAAATAAAATCATATGTAAAAAATTGTATAGAATATAAACTGGAAATGGGGGATTATTATTACTATGTTTATTTACTAGGATATTCTAGAATGTGGATATGAAATACACCAGTTAATGGGATGAAGTTCTTTTTTCCCAAACAATCTTTTTAGCTTTTTGCATAAGGTTAAGTATTGGTGCTTAGCATACAGATTATATCATTTTTAAATTATAAAATATCTTAAAAAATCCTATCGGTATTAACTGGATAATATGAATCTTTTATTTTGAGCAATAATGTTGTGACACCACACATGTGCGTGCATGCACGCGCGCGCGTGCGCACACACACACAGATTCACAAAGTATTTGATGTTCTTTCTATATACTCCTTTCCCTGAACGTGTTTTCAGGAGATGTCATGTAGCTGTAAAGTTTTTACACCGTTAGCACACTGCCTAACTTTCGATAAAAGCCATTCCAATGGTCAATAAACATTAGAAAAGATGCTCAAGATCACTGGTAATCAAAGAAGTGCAAATCAAAATAACAATACTAAACCTGCTGCCCAGAGGACACTGGAAACAAATTTAAAGAGGGACAACATCCAGTGCTAGTGAATGTGATAGAAAGCTGCTATAAACCTTTCAAAATTAATAATACTCGTAGCTTCTGATCCAGCAAACCACTTATGAGATGCTGGTCAACCAGGAAAACCTCATCAACACTAAGACAGATAGATAGAGAGATAGATAGATAGAGATAGACAGATAGAGAGAAAGAGAGAGAGAGAGAGAGATGCATACACAAATGTTGCTGCATCTAAATCTACATGTGCATGTGTATGTGTGTGCATTCCATACGGAATAATTAGAAACAAGGTTAATATCCAGAAATTGGCAAAGGGTAAAATAAAATGTATTATAGCAACACATGTACTACGATGCAGCTATTAAAGAGGATGGATTATATCCACTTCAATTAAACCACAGGGATGCTCATGACGTATTAGTAAGAGATGGAAGCAAGGGACTGAGAAATGTAGATAATATGATTCTGCTTTTTAAGAAAATGTAAAAAAAAGTAAAAGCATAAGTGATCCCTCTCCACATGTATATATGATCATGGAATGAAGTATGGACGACCACATCCTAAAGACATCCTTGATGTCTACCTGAGGAAGCAAGAAACAGGATGCAGTGGGGAGGTAGAGACTGTTTACTCTCTTTTTATACCTCTGCAAAGCTTCATAGGTGTGGTGACTCATAATTTTTGAAAAGGAAATTAATAAAAGAAAAAATGCAAATCACAAAACAAAATAAATAGACATATACAACCTTTATCTATACAAGGAAAGCTTCATGAACCCTTTTTTTCTTACCTTTTCAGGCACAAATATAACGACAATCTGCTAACTCAGTGCCATGAATCCATTCTGAGGGGGCCTGCACTAATCCTGGATACCCCCAGGTTATGAAATCCAGGCAACGACTCTAGAAAATTCTAGTTGTGCAGTTGATCAACTTTGTGATTCTAGGCAAACTCCTCAGACTCCCTGAGCCCTCCTCAGTTTCCTCATGCACGTAATGGATGTGGAACTAGATTTGTAAACTCCTTCCCCAACAGATAAGACTGTTAAGATGAAACTTCGACACACTGCCCATAGTCTCAGCTTAAAATATCTGTCAAGGGCTTCCCTGGTGGCGCAGTGGTTGAGAGTCCGCCTGCTGATGCAGGGGACACGGGTTCCTGCCCCGGTCCGGGAAGATCCCACATGCCACGGAACGGCTGCGCCCGTGAGCCATGGCCGCTGAGCCTGCGCATCCGAAGCCTGTGCTCCGCAACGGGAGAGGCCACAACAGTGAGAGGCCCGCGTACCGCAAAAAAAAAAAAAAAAAAAAAAAAAAAAAAAAATCTGTCAAACTGGCTAACATTGCTCCTGGGAGAAAGGCATCCTAAGGCAGAGCTGAATCATTTCAGTTAAAACTCTGCCTTTTGCAAACCACGTGGATCAATGCCTCCATGCAGTCACTCTCAGAACCTGTAAAGCCCAGTGTAACGAACAACTGAACTGAGGGTGGAGGTGATTTGGATAAAGAATTATAACAATAATAAAAGGTTTACACCAGAGTTCCCAAACTGTGTTCCTTGGTACACCATGTTAATAGGTTTCCCACATGAAAGTGTTCCATTCAAATAAATTTGAGCAAAGCTAGGCATATCCATTAGATTGCTTTTGCTTAAAATTAGAAGTGTACTTGGCTGAATTCATGAGAACATTTATTGAGCTGGCTGGAAAGTTCAGTAATGTCACCAAGAAACAGGCATTTTCTATTATTTCAGCCTGCCATGTTCAGAGTGTTAGTGAATTCACTTGTGTTCACAAGATGGCAGCCATAGCTCCACACATCACATCCATATGTGACAGTGTCCCAGGAAGAAAGAGAGGAGGCTGGAGCAAAATGCATTTTCTCTTAATTTCTATTTAGGTAAGAATATTTTCCTCAGAAGACTTCATAGGATTCTTCCTGTATCTTATTGACTGAACCTAAGTCATATATCCATCCCTAAGCTAATGACTGGCAAAGGGGATACGCTTAGGTCAATGTTCCCAGCTGGAATACTGCTATCTATATAAAATTGAGGTTCTGTTGGCAAGGAAAAAGGAAGAATGGTTTTTGGATGAACAGTCAATAGTGTCTGCCTACTGGCTAAAGTTTAAAATGTTCCTATATTACAAGCCCCTCAGAGCCTTTAATGTGCTAATGAACACTTTGAATCTCCAAGAGAGGACCAATGTATTGGTTAGCATTGTCAAAACATATTTGACCGTGGAAACATTTTTTGGAAGAACATCTATTAAGATATCCTGGAAGTCTATTATCCCATGGAGCGTAGGTTCAGAAATGCTAGCATAAAGTGCCTCTTCTATAGGGTACCTACCCTCTTCTTAAATAAATGCTTAGGGACTTCCCTCGTGGTCCAGTGGTTAAGAATCTGCCTTCCAATGCAGGGGACTCAGGTTCAATCCCTGGTCGGGGAACTAAGATCCCACATGCCGCAGGGTAACTAAGCCTACACGCTGCAATTTCTGAGCCCGTGCCACAACTAGAGAGAAGCCCATGCGCCACAACAAAGATCCCGCATGCTGCAACTAAGACCCAACACAGCCAAAAATAGAAATAAATTAATTAAATTAAATAAATGCTTAAATGAAATGAGTTTTGGGGGAGGGGATCCAAATAAGGTTTAAGTCACTTCTGCCTACATTCATAGGATGATTTATTCCTCGCAACTTTTCAGTGTATGGACACAGCCTAAAGACAAAATACATTTAAAAAAACAACAACTCTATTCTTATCTGATACAAGCCAGAAAAAAAAAAGATATACATTGAGTTTTTTGATAAAACTCAGGAACCATAAAACACTTCTACCAAAAGGCATCCAGATAAATGGGTTCAAAAAGCAACAATAGTGTCATAAAATTCACAGTCCTTCCCACTAAGCTTAGCAAAAAGAGGGAAGAGAGAAAAAAATACACATTAGTAAGTTTTCACCAATCCTACTGGGTAAAAAACTCATTTTATTAAGATCCTGGCTTAGTTTTGAAATGTACATTAATGAAATCTTGCTCTGAAACATTTCCCTCCTTAGTTCCATGAGTCCATTTAACAGTTGTGCATTTCACTTGCCCTTTTGCAGGACATACATTCCTTTCCAGAAATAGCCTTTCCAGTCCCTTTCTCAATTCACCAGCCACTTGGAGTCTCCCTGGAGCACTCTGGACCAAGTGCCTCTCCCAGTGTCATCTCATTTGAAATTTCTTCTGATGCAATGGAACCTCCCAGAACTCCTGGGATTTTTTTCCATATGCTTTCTGTATGCTCTGCATATATGAGAACATATTGCATGGCATGTGTGATTCATCACAGACACCTACATGCTACATTTTACAGCATTGTGATGTTTTTAAAATTACAAATATAAAGAAAAAAATGAAAACGTTGGCCCTTCTATAGTCTTCTAGACTCTCTCCCTCTCCTCACCTAGAGAAATACACTAGCACAAAATTGCCTTGTGTTACTGCTTACCTTTTCCATACTGGTACCAATAAATCCCTCAGTGTTCATGCAAGTCAGTGAAATGAATTCCATCTGAGAGATTACAGAGATTGTGTGTCAGAGGAATAGATAAATGATACACTGGAGACCTAGCAACATAGCAGAATGGGAGTTCCTGACCTGTTTCTTGTTCTTGAAAAGACTTACGCACATGACTCTTCTAGATTTGCTTTAAAAATTACCCCTTAGTGAATATCCATTTAACTTGAGTGTTGTAACAAAGGCCTACAAGGTGCCCTCAGCAACAAGTAGCGCTGGGTACTGTAACACGTTTTCAACTTTTCTAACTAGATATCAGAGATCACAATCACCTTGTGCCCGAAATGGTGGTTTTAATAAACCTCAGCCTTCTGGGTTTCAATTATGCTTAATAATCACATGCTGCTTTAGGTTCCCAGTGTCACTGGTTTTCCAACAACCAAAGGAGAAAGCGAGTTTTTTGTCATTAATATTTCTTGAGAGAAATGTTATCTCATCCATTGGAATGACAAGGGTCAAATGGAAATTAGGGAAAGCCTCAGAGATCTTCTAGGAACTAATTAGTTCCTTCTTGCTGGATTTCTGACAACTCATAAAACAGGAATCATTGTCCTCTTGAAAAGGTCTGCTCTTGCTTTCCCAAGGGAAGAGGGGACATCTGATCAGGGTGATGGCTGTCCATTGGTCCATCAAAATCTGGTCATTAAATCTTAAGGTCAATACACAAATTTTAAAACTAAGTTCCATTCAGATTCAGGAACATGGAAATGTTGTTTCTATGGAATCAGTGCAATCCTTACTGCAATATGCCAGGGGAAAAGACTTGCACAGCCTTCTCTGTGTTTAAGAGACCTGACCTAGGTAGGGCCTGTGGGAATGGGCATCTTATCTCCCTTAGGCTGCTGATGACAGATGTGTACCACAAATAGTAACACAATTGTCATCTGCAGCTTTACTTTGCTAGAGTTGTTATCTACTGGAGAAAATCATACTTCTTGGAAACAAAACAGTGTTGGTCTGACCTAGAAATTAAGCCAAATATAGTCTTTTGACAGTGGATGAGAATCATTTTTATTAGGTAAACTGTAAAACAAGTGGCTGCAGGTCAGTAGGCTTGATGAGAAATGGTATTTTAACTCCCACCAGCCAGTGGTTTGAACCGATTATGCTGGCTTATATAGAGTATGGTAGTATAGAGTTAGTTTGTACTGGCTAGTGAGAGCCAATTGTTAAATAATCAGAAATTTACCAGCCGCGACTGTTGGTAGCTTGCAATTTTCCACAGTGGGAATATTTACACCATGGAAATTGGCAGACATTACAAATTGGGGCCTTTTTCCCCTCCTGAGAAACAGTTTACCAGTGCACAACTGCACATAGCCTCCAACTAATAGAATAGACCTCAGAATTCAGAAAATGTTTCCTCTTTCCTAAAAAGCAGAACCACATTCAATTTGAAAAGACATAAAATCATGAAAATAAAGCACTTGTGTTGCTAATGTGAAATAATTCTTAATCCCAGAGAAATGTTCTCCAAGTTTATAATTTCACATTCATTCCAAGTGACATGCCTAAAAGGACTCTTCCTTGGCACCTGTCACTGGGGATGGGGGAAGATGATGGCTTTTGCCCACCCCAGGAATGGACTGTTGGCTATCAAGAATGTGGAAAGTTAAGGCAAGAAAACCATTATGACTAGTGGCATGACAGAAAAGGGATTATTTTAAATATAGGTCACAGAGTCTGCAGTGATGCTCACTGAAATGTTAATTCAATTCAATTCAACTTGACAAACATTTACAAACAATGTACTGTTGAACTGAACTGAAATGTTTACACTTATCCTCCTGTGATATTTCTCTGCAAAATTAGGAAGTAACCTTAGACTATAAATTAAATTCCACCCTGAGATGAATGTTAACTTTGTAATAAATACGATCATCAAATATTTACATCTAGCCTTGTTTCAAGACACCTGTCATCGAATTACTTAGCAGCTTTGATAAAATAATGCAGAGTCTAGCATACTTAAATAGTATGAGAAAAATACAAACAAGGGAACAGAGCTTCCTGAACTTTTAGTTTAATGGGCAACTATGGATATTTGTGGTAGACAGTTTCATGTTTTCACCACTGTGTAGTTATCTCCCCACTTCTGACAAAGGCACTTTATCCCTGCTTCTAACAGAGGTACACTCCTCACCCAGTGTCAGTATATTCTATATACGTAGGAGGAGTCGACAGTCTTCCCAGTGCCAAGGGAGAGCATGTGACTCAATATCACATTTCCCTGGCAACAGTGATTGATTCAGATATGGACATTTGCCTCATTCAGAAGGAATTAAAACTTTCCTTGGGATTGTTGAGAAAGGAGCACTCTTTCCTTTTGACCTTGAAGTTGAACCTGGGAGGCTATAGATCTGACCCTCCTGGCAGCTACCTTCCTACAGAGGAATAAACTGAACATGGAGGAGAGCAGACCTGATTGATGAACAGAGATTAAGGCCTGGCGATCTTGTTTAAGCCCCTAGAATAAGCCATTCCATAGTCATCACTACACTGGTCATGAGCAAATAAATTAACCTTTCTTTGTTTATCATGTCTTGAATGAAGGTTTATGTTGCTTACCAACAGACACAGTATTTACAGATTTTTCAAACTACTTTTTAAACCAAAATCAGCAGAACTGCTGACTTCTAATAGTCCTCTGAAAGTGCCAAAGCCGTCTTTTTCCCTGTCCTTATATCTAAGCCCTTCGCCATGTAACCTTGCAGTTCTTTCTGCCTCTTGACATTGAGTTTGGCCATCTGACATTGAGTTAGGCCATCTGATCTCCTCTGGTCACTGGAATGCTAATAGACATGATGCAATCAGGAGCTTAAAGTATGCTTGCCTTCTTGGGCTTCTGTTACCACCATTACAAAACCAGGCTCTGGCAGGCCTGTTGGTCCAAGGAAGATGCAAGACATGCAGGCAGGAGACCCAGACCCTCCTCCTACCCCCACAGCCGCCGCAGGATGAGATGAAGCCACTCCAGCCAACTTGCAGACCTCTTAGAATAAACGATTGCTGCTTTAAGATACTGGGTTTTTAGACAGTCCTCAGTGATGCTCAGAGCATCACTGTCACACAGAGAGGCGCATAGGGCACCCATACCTCTTCCCTATAGAGAGAGGAAATTGTTTAAATCTCTTAAGGAGACACTGCAAGTTTCTGCAATTGAAATATGAACAGGGAGTAAAGAAGGAGAGATTATCCAAACCAGAGATCACAAACTCTGATGCTTCTAGTGGCCAAGCAAGTAAGAAAATAATAACTAATAAAACTCATATAGCATGTGGCATATGCCAGGCACCATCCCGGGTGTTTTACAAATATCAATTCATTTAATTCTACTAACAGTTGTTTGAGTTCGAAGCTGTTGTTACTTCCATCTTACTGGGACGCAATGGAGGTAAAGAAAGCTTTCGCAACTTGTCCAAGTCACAAAGCTTGTAAATGGTGGAGTTAACTTTTGAGTCCTGGCTATTAGCATTCTGTGCCACAGTAAAACAGGCTCAACATAAACCAGGGGGTGTGGGGGGCACTGTGGGTCTCCAGAGTCAGGCATCACCATGTTCAGTGCCTTGTCATCAGGTGGGACTGAGAATACTCTGATCTTTTGAGAAAAACCACAAATCTAGATTTTTGACGGTCTCCCCATTAAAAAATATTTGGAATGTTTGATATTTTAAAACACAATCCAGGTTAACCCAATGGAGCTCAGGCCCAACAAATCACATTCAAAACTACATTTGGCCATGGGCTGCCATCCACACACACTGGTCCAAGCTTACCAGCAGAGTCTTGCTCTGGTGGCAAGCACCCAGCACCTGTATCTCAAGAGCTTTCCTAGTGTCATTGAAAGTGGTTTCAAAAGCTTTGTCCTTACGTTACAAGAAGGCAGCAATGACGGTGCTTCCACATCACCCTTACCTGTATGTCTCTCCACCAGCCCCACATTCTCACAGACCATCTTTTCGGGTCCTTGAAGTCACCAGGATCTCTCCCACACCCAGAGATTTGGGCCTGGTGCTCCCTCCTCCTGAATCAATCTTCTCCCCTTTCTTCATTGGGTCTTAGTTGAATGCCACTTCCTCCAGGAAACCTCTGACAACGTCCCTCAAGAACATACTAGGGAACCCTCCCAAGTGCTTCTGAAGCACCGTGTACCTCCCTTTACCAAAAACTAGGTGCACCTGTATTTTATCTGCTTTGTCACTTGGATGTATCTCTCACTAGGTTGGG
Organism: Leucopleurus acutus; assembly: GCF_964270905.1. Taxonomy (NCBI): domain Eukaryota; kingdom Metazoa; phylum Chordata; class Mammalia; order Artiodactyla; family Delphinidae; genus Leucopleurus; species Leucopleurus acutus. Next base: position 54,395,987 of record NC_139153.1, on the reverse strand, counting down.
ATACTGGAGGGCAGACGGTAGAACTGCTTTGTTGGCAATTCCTAACACATACTAGGTACTGAGAAGATGGTTATTAGATGAAAGAAGGAATACATATATGGCAGAACATCTTTCTATTAGACACCCAGGGACACACACACACACACACAGAGCAAGTACCTAGATA